>NC_133455.1:70621792-70946792 GCF_048565385.1 Saimiri boliviensis
TAAAATTGCATTATAAGAAAGCTATTAAAGTTGTCCCACAATTCCTCGAGCCCTTCTTTTCCAACTCAGACCTGACAGAATGGCTCCCGCAAAGAAGGGTGGCGAGAAGAAAAAGAGCCGTTCTGCCATCAACGAGGTGGTGACCCGAGAATACACCATCAACATTCACAAGAGCATCCATGGAGTGGTCTTCAAGAAGCGTGCCCCTTGGGCACTCAAAGAGATTCAGAAATTTGCTACAAAGGAGATGGGAACTCCAGATGTACGCATTGATACCAGGCTCAGCAAAGCTGTCTGGGCCAAAGTAATAAGGAAGGTCCCACACCGAATCCGTGTGTGGTCGTCCAGAAAACGTAATGAGGAGGAAGATTCAGCAAATAAGTTCTATACTTTAGTTACTTATGTACATGTTACCACTTTCAAAAATCTACAGTCAATGTGGATGAGAACTAATCGCTGATTGTCAAATACATCAAATAAACTTATAAAATTGCCTTTAAAAATAAAAAAGAAGGCTATTAAATGAATTCAGTGAAGTTGCATGTTATGAAATCACCTTATGAAGATACATCAACCTAAAAGGAAGAAGCCAAGGCAAAATTCATGTACGTAGAGAGTTTGTGTGTGCCAGTCTTTTTTTTTTTTTTTTTTTTTTTGAGACGGAGTTTCGCTCTTGTTACCCAGGCTGGAGTGCAATGGCACGATCTCGGCTCACCGAAACCTCCGCCTCTCGGGTTCAGGCAATTCTCCTGTCTCAGCCTCCTGAGTAGCTGGGATTACAGACACGCGCCACCATGCCCAGCTACTTTTTTGTATTTTTAGTAGAGACGGGGTTTCACCATGTTGACCAGGATGGTCTCGATCTCTTGACCTCGTGATCCACTCGTCTCGGCCTCCCAAAGTGCTGGGATTACAGGCGTGAGCCACCGCGCCCAGCCTGTGTGTGCCAGTCTTAAGGACTACAACCCAGGAGCACGGATTCAAGTTGTCCTGAATATACACTGATTAGCAGCAGTTAAAAGTGGATTTTTTTTTCTTTTCAAAAATGTTTTTGTTTTGTTTTGTTTTGTTTTGTTTTTGAGACGGAGTTTCGCTCTTTTCACCCAGGCTGGAGTGCAATGGCGCAATCTCGGCTCACCACAACCTCCGCCTCCTGGGTTCAGGCAATTCTCCTGCCTCAGCCTCCTGAGTAGCTGGGATTACAGGCACGCGCCACCATGCCCAGCTAATTTTTTTATTTTTAGTAGAGACGGGGTTTCACCATGTTGACCAGGATGGTCTTGATCTCTTGACCTCATGATCCACCCGCCTCGGCCTCCCAAAGTGCTGGGATTACAGGCTTGAGCCACTGCGCCCGGCCCTCAAAAATGTTTTAAAAGCAGTATGTCACTATGTGGCCCAGGCTGGTTTTGAATACCTAGGCTCAAGTGATCCTCCTGCCTTGGCCTCACAAAGTGCTAGGATTACAGGCAGGAGCCACCTGTGCCCAGCCAGCAGATTCAAGAGACTAATACACAGCTCAAATGGGGGAGTAGGACGTGATTGTTCTCCTTTTTTTCTTTTTTCTTTTTTTTACAGAATCTCGCTCTGTCACCAGGCTGCAGTGTAGTGGTGCAATCTCGGCTCACTGCAACCTCTGCCTCCCAGGTTCAAGCAATTCTCCCTCCTTAAGTCTCCTGAGTAGCTGGGATTACAGGCACCCACCACCATGCCTGGCTAGTTTTTGTATTTTTTGGTAGAGACGGAATTTCACCATGTTGGCCAGGCTGGTCTTGAATTCTTGACTTCAGGTGATCTACCCGCCTTAGCCTTCCAAATTGCTAGGATTATGCCCCGCCTGTTGTCTCATTTTAATGTATCTTGGGGCCTCATAATTAAAAGAACTTGCATTCCCCAGACAAAAGTTATTTTCTTGGCCGGGCGCGGTGGCTCATGCCTGCAATCCCAGCACTTTGGGAGGCCGAAGCGGGTGGACCACAAGGTCAGGAGTTCGAGACCAGCCTGGCCAAAATGTTGAAACCCCATCTCTACTAAAAATACAAAAATTAGCTGGGCGCGGTGCCATGTGCCTATAATCCCAGCTGCTCAGGAGGCTGAGGCAGGAGAATCGCTTGAACCTGGGAGGTGGAGGTTGCAGTGAGCCGAGATTGCGCCATTGCACTCCAGCCTGGGTGACAGAGTGAGACTCTGTCTCCGAAAAAAAAAAAAGTTATTTTCTTTTATCATTTCTTTTCTTTCTTTCTTTCTTTTTTTTTTTTTTTTAAAGACAGAGTCTTGCTCTGTTGCCCAGGCTGGTTTCAAACTAAGCTCAAGCAATCCTCTTACCTCAGCCTCCCAGAGTTCTGGGATTACAGGTGTGAGCCACTATGCCCCAACCATAAATCACTTTTTGAGAAGAATCAAAGTAAAACAATAATTGTCTATGAATGACAAAAGACTTTTGGCTTGACTATTCTAGCCATGTTTAATGACACAATTGATAAAGAAATATAGTTATCTCTGCAATATATATCAAATTAATGTAATAACCTTAATTATTATTGATAACATATATTAAGACATATCAGAGGCTGGGCGCGGTGGCTCACGCCTATAATCCCAGCACTTTGGGAAGCTGAGATGGGTGGATCACGAGGTCAAGAGATCGAGACTATCCGGGTCAACATAGTGAAACCCTGTCTCTACTAAAAATACAGAAATTAGCTGGGCATGGTGGTGAACGCCTGTAGTCCCAGCTACTTGGGAGGCTGAGGCAGGAGAATTGCTTGAACCCAGGAGACGATGGAGGTTGTGGTGAGCCGAGATCGCGCCATTGCACTCTGGCCTGGGTAACAAGAGCGAAACTCTGTCTCAAAAAAAAAAAAAAAAGAAAAGAAAAGACATATCAGAATTTTAGGAATTTCAGACAATTTTTAAACATATATGTTAATAAACATATTTATACAAATATGACCCAAAGAAAGTTAACCACCATTTCTTGGCCAGGTACAGTGGCTCGCTCCTGTAATCCAAGCACTTTGAGGGGTTGACGCAGGAGGATCACTTGAGGCCAGGAGTTCAAGACCAGCCTGGGCAATGTAGTAAGATCCCATCTCTACAAAAAAAATTTGAAAAGAAAATATTCATCAACCTGGTGGCACACACCTGTAGTCCTAGCCACTCAAGAGGGTGAGGCAGAGGATACCTTGAGCCCAAGGAGTTTAAGGCTGCCATGAGCTGTGATTGCACCACCTCACTCCAGCCTGGGCAACAGAGTGAGACCCTGTCTCAAAAAAAAAAAAAAAAAAAAAAAGCCAGGCATAGTGGCTCTCGCCTGTAATCCCAGCAACTTGGAAGGCCGAGGCAGAAGAACTGCTTGAACCCAGGAGGCAGAGGTTGCAGTGAGCCAAGATGATGCCACTGCACTCCAACCTGGGTGACAGAGCAAGATTCCATCTTGAGAAAATAAAAAATTAAAAAAAGCCTTCTCTTCCTGGTTCTTCCTGGAGTCTGGAAAAGCTGGGTTGAGAGAGTGGAAAAAAATTTAAAAAGTACTTTGGCTTATTTACCTAATATATGAGCACTCTTTTTTTTTTTTTTTTTCTGAGACGCAGTTTCACTTTTCTTGCCCAGGCTGGAGTGCAATGGTGCAATCTCGGCTCACCACAACCTCCACCTCCTGGGTTCAAGCAATTCTTCTGCCTCAGCCTCCCAGTAGCTGTGATTAAAAGCATGCGCCACCATACCTGGCTAAGAGCACTCATTTATTTATAAGTCAGTTTCATACTCATGTAGACAGTATATGAACAGACACATACACCTACACATTAAGATACAGAGAATTACAAAGACTTTATAGTTTTGTTTTTTTTTTTGAGACAGAGTTTCGCTCTTGTTACCCAGGCTGGAGTGCAATGGCGCGATCTCGGCTCACTGCAACCTCCGCCTCCTGGGTTCAGGCAATTCTCCTGCCTCAGCCTCCTTAGTAGCTGGGATTACAGGCACGTGCCACCATGCCCAGCTAATTTTTTGTATTTTTAGTAGAGACGGGGTTTCACCATGTTGACCAGGATGGTCTCGATCTCTCAACCTCGTGATCCACCCACCTCGGCCTCCCAAAGTGCTGGGATTACAGGCTTGAGCCACCGCGCCCGGCATGACTTTATAGTTTTTATTTTAGAATTTTAGCCAGAAGACTAGTAAAACTCACTAGTTTAAGAGGACACTTGGGGCCAGGTACGGTGGCTCATGCCGAGGTAGATGGATGGCTTGAGCTCAGGAGTTTGAGACAAGGCTGGGCTACATGGCAAAACCCCGTGCCTACAAAAAACAAAACAAAACAAAACAAAAATTAGCTGGGGGTGGTGGCTTTTGCCCTGTAGTCGCAGCTACTTGAGTGGCTGAGGTAGGAGGATCACTTTAGTCTGGGAGGTCAAGACTACAGTGAGCCCTGTTTGTGCCACTGCACCTCAGCCTGTGCAACAAAGTGAGACCCAATAAAATAGAAGGACAGCTGGCTTCTCTGGAGTGATCATGCAAGAAGCAGATGCAAGAAGCCAGACTCCAGGTGTCATGTACTATAAATTTAGTGGCTTCACACAGAAGTTGGCAGGAGCGTGGGTTTCGGAGGTTTACGGCCTGCAGGGATTAAAGCCTGTAGTTTTCACAGAAGCACCACCTACCATATTTGCCACATCAGCTAAGCTGATCCTGATTTCACTGCACATAATTTGACTGGAAAAACAAAGTTCCAGAACTGCAGATATTTTTCCAGAAATCTAATGGTGTGTGTATCCACCTGAAACAAGGCCTACCTGACCAAATACTTTACCAGACCATGTGGGAGGAACCGTCTACTGCCTGATCACCTTCTATACAACTTCACAGCCCAAAAACAAATGACAGGCTGCAGAGAACTGGTTTGCTTTTTGGCATAAACGCTTTGCATTTTCATTTTTCTTGTTTTCTTTTATTTCTTTTTTTTTTTTTTTGAGACAGAGAGAGAGTCTTGCTCTATTGCCCAGGCTGCAGTGCAGTGGAGTGATCTCAGCTCACTGCAACCTCTGCCTCCTGGATTCAAGCGATTATCCTGCCTCAGCATCCTTGGTAGCTGGGATTACAGGCGCCCGCCACGACACCCAGCTAATTTTTAAATTTTTGTATTTTTAGTAGAGACAGGGTTTCACCATGTTAGCCAGACTGGTCTTAAACTGCTGACCTCATGATCCACCAGCCTTGGCCTCCCAAAATGCTGGGATTATAGGCAGTAGCCACGCGACCAGCCGCATTTTCATTTTTCATTGTTTCTGTTAAATCTTTTTTTTTTTTTTTTTTTTTTTTTACTTGGATGGCTTACTTAACATTTTTTCAAGAAAAATAGAAATATATGAAGACAGTATTTTGGTTAATTTACGAAATGCTGATGATTTGTCAGAGCTCATTCAACAGCTAAAACTATTATTTAAAGAAGCTGGACATGGTGGCACTGGCCTATAATCCCAGCATTTTGGGAGGCCGAGGCTGGCAGACTGTTTGAGCCCAGGAGTTCAAGACCAGCCTGAGCAACATAGAGAGATCCTGTCTCTACAAAAATTAGGACGGCATGGTGGCTCACGCCTGTAATCCCAGCACTTTGGGAGGCCGAGGCGGGCAGATCACGAGGTCAAGAGACCGAGACTGTAATCCAGCACTTTGGGAGGCCGAGGCGGGCAGATCATGAGGTCAAGAGACCGAGACTATCCTGGCCAACATGGTGAAACTCCGTCTCTACTAAAAATAGAAAAAAATTAGCTGGGCTTGGTGGCATGCACCTGTAGTCCCAGCTGCTGGGGAGGCTGAGGCAGGAGAATTGCTTGAACCCGGGAGGTGGAGGTTGCAGTGAGCTGAGGTCACGCCACTGCACTCCAGCCTGGTGCCTGGTGACGGAGTGAGACTCTGTCTCAAATTACAAAAAAAAAAAAAAATACAAAAATTAAAAAAAAAAAGAAAAATACAAAAATTAGCCAAGTGTGGTAGTGCGCACCTGTTCCCAACTACTTAAGTGAGGTGGGAGGATCGCTTGAGCCTAGGAGATTGAGGCTGCAGAGAATTCTGATGATGTCACTCTACTCCAGCCTGAAAGATAGGGTGAGACTCCATTTCAAAAAAATGGGGGAGGCCGGGCGCGGTGGCTCAAGCCTGTAATCCCAGCACTTTGGGAGGCCGAGGCGGGTGGATCACGAGGTCAAGAGATCGAGACCATCCTGGTCAACATGGTGAAACCCCGTCTCTACTAAAAATACAAAAAAAAATTAGCTGGGCATGGTGGCACATGCCTGTAATCCCAGCTACTCAGGAGGCTGAGGCAGGAGAATTGCCTGAACCCAGGAGGCGGAGGTTGCAGTGAGCCGAGATCGCGCCATTGCACTCCAGCCTGGGTAACAAGAGCGAAACTCTGTCTCAAAAAAAAAAAAAAAAAAAAAAAAATGGGGGAAAACTGTCATGGCTTTTTTTTTTTTTGAGGCGGAGTTTCACTCTTCTTACCCAGGCTGGAGTGCAATGGCGCGATCTCGGCTCACCGCAACCTCCGCCTCCTGGGTTCAGGCAATTCTCCTGCCTCAGCCTCCTGAGTAGCTGGGATTACAGGCATGTGCCACCATGCCCAGCTAATTTTTTTTTGTATTTTTAGTAGAGACGGGGTTTCACCATGTTGACCAGGATGGTCTCGATCTCTTGACCTCGTGATCCACCCGCCTCGGCCTCCCAAAGTGCTGGGATTACAGGCTTGAGCCACCACGCCCGGCTGTTATGGCTTTTTTATTTAATTTAATTTAATTTAATTTTTTTTTTTTTTTTTTTTTTTTTGAGGCGGAGTTTCGCTCTTGTTACCCAGGCTGGAGTGCAATGGCGCGATCTCGGCTCACCGCAACCTCCGCCTCCTGGGTTCAGGCAATTCTCCTGTCTCAGCCTCCTGAGTAGCTGGGATTACAGGCACGCACCACCATGCCCAGCTAACTTTTTGTATTTTTAGTAGAGACGAGGTTTCACCTTGCTGACCAGGATGGTCTTGATCTCTTGACTTCGTGATCCACCCGCCTCGGCCTCCCAAAGTGCTGGGATTACAGGCTTGAGCCACCGCGCCCGGCCTATTTAATTTTTTTTTTTTTGAGATGGAGTCTTGCTCTGTTGCCAGGCTGGAGTGCAGTGGCGTGATCTCGGCTCACTCCACCTCCCGGGTTCAAGCGATTCTCTTACCTCAGTAGGAGAATCCAAGTAGCTGGGATTACAGGCGTGCACCACCATGCCCAGCTACTTTTTATATGTACTTTTAGTAGACACGAGGTTTCACCATGTTGGTCAGGATGGTCTCAATCTCTTGACCTTGTGATCTGCCTGCCTCAGCCTCTCAAAGTGCTGGGATTAGAGGTGTGGTCTACCATGCCCAGCCTGTTTTTTTTTTTGTTTGTTTGTTTTGTTTTGTTTTTTGAGACAGTCTTACTCTGTCCCTCAGGCTGGAGTACAGTGGCATCATCTCAGCTCACTGCAACCTCCATCTCCTGGGTTCAAGTGATTCTCCTGCCTCAGCTTCCCAAGTAGCTGCTGGGATCACAGGTGTGTGCCACCACACCTGGCTAATTTTTGTATTTTTAGTAGAGACAGGGGTTTCACCATGTTGGCTAGGCTGCTCTGGAACTCCTGACCTCAAGTGATCTACCTGCCTCGGCCTCCAAAAGTACTGGGATTACAGGCATGAGCCACCGCGCCTGGCCATGTTATGGATTTAAATCACAATTTATTTTGACTAGAATAAATACATGAAGAAAAAAAAATAAAAAAATAGGATAGCTGGATTCATGTTGGGAACACTGTGGACCCCTGGGTGGTGACTGAGCAACCCCAGGCTTCTGGAAGTATTGGCAAAACCCGAGCTATCTGAAATAAGAAGAAGAAATTATTGTTGATTTTTAACCTGTAAATTCTCTTAGAATTTGGTTTCCCTGAAATGAGTTATTTGCTTTGTGATGCTTGTTATTTACTCCATCAATTATATTTGAGAAAATGAAGAAGAATGTGAAAAGTTAAAATGTAGCTTGTAACTTTGGCTCTGCTGAAGCTGTAACTTCTAACTTTGGCTCTGCTGAAGCTGTAACTTGTAACTTTGGCTCTGCTGACCCTTTCTTGTAAAAACAGGAACTCTGTGAAAGGAACAAACCACACAGCCTGACTGCCGGAGAGAGATGCACGTAAGAAGCTTCTCATTGCAGAGAGCCTATAAAGGGACGTGTAATGGAAACGCTCATTACCCAGATTCCTTTCCCAGGAAAGGCATATTGATTATGGCCCTGGAAAGGGAAGGCAACCCTTATGGAGAGCCTGCAAACGGATGCATGAGGGGCGTCTGTCGTGAGGAAAAACCTCTGTGGTTGGGATGAGGATGGAAAAGTCTTTCTTCTCCCACTGCTCCTCCAGGCCTGCATGGAGCCCCCTCCTCTTGCAGCTTTGTGGTCAGGCTGGTTGTCCTGTGTCAGATCCTGTTCCCCCTGCAGCTGTGAGCCCAATATATTCTTGCTGATAATGATAAGTTTATGTTTAACCTCTATTCTTGCTAAGGTGTATGGTTTCTATGCTGACACACAGAAAGTTATCTTTACGTTGTTCTGCTTTTATAATACCGTGTTGCGAATTTTGTGCACCGGTTTTTGCAAATGTATTCTTTTTGTATGATCATTTCCACACTGTTATGTAGCCTCACTCCCCCTCCCCTATTGAAAGAGTCTAATAAAAAACTGTGGTTTTCAGGGGAATTTTAGACATCCACGGAGCAGCATTATGTGGTGTCTCCCCTGGACCAGCTTTAAGGAAAACTTTGTCTTTGTCTCTCTTTCTTTTTCACCGACCACTTGATCACTTTGAGAGATCTTGAATCCACGTTGATGTATTGGGAGCTGGTCTTCAGATAGATTCAAACTATGCCTTTTTTTTTTTTTTTGAGACCAAGTCTCCCTCTGTCGCCAGGCTGGAGTACAGTGGCGCCATCTCGGCTCATTGCAACCTCTGCCCTCCAGGTTCAAGTGATTCTCCTTGAATGAGGTTCAAGGGGAGAGACAGGTTTTCACCATGTTGGCCAGGATGGTCTCAATCTCTTGATCTTGTGATCCAACTGCCTCACCTTCCCAAAGTGCTGGGATTACAGGTGTGAGCCACCATGCCCAGTCCCAAATTATGCCTTTGTAAAAGAAACAAGTAAAATGTTCTTTGTCCCACATGGTCCAAGCCCTTACTGAGTTATAGAGAAAGCAGGGTAGCAATTTACATCTCAAAACACAGATAGAGAATTTAAGCTTTTCCAAGAAGGAGTTTAGGTATGTCATAGGAAGATTAAAAATGGTTGACAGGGGCCAGCCTCACGCCTGTAACCCCAGCACTTTTACAGGGTAAATCCCTTGAGTTATGTACTAAAAATACAAAAATTAGACTGGTGTGGTGGTGTGTGCCTGTAATCCCAGCACTTTGGGAGGCTGAGGCAGGAGAATTGCTTGAACCAGGGAGTTGGAGATTGCAGTGAGCCAAGATTGAGCCACTACACTTCAGCCTGGTGACAGAAAGAAAGAGACTCCATCTCAAAAAAAAAAAAAAACCCTGGCTAGGTGCAGTGGCTCACACCTGCAATCCCAGCACTTTGGGAAACTGAGGCGGGTGGATCATGAGGTCAGGAGTTCAAGATCAGCCTGGCCAAGATGGTGAAACTCCTTCTCTACTAAAAATACAAACATTAGCCGGGTGCGGTGGTGGGCACATGTAATTCCAACTGCTCAGGAGAACTGCTTGAACCCAGGAGGCGGAGGTTGCAGTCAGCTGAGATGATGCCACTGCACTCCAGCCTAGGCGACAGAGCAAGACTCCATCTCAAAAAAAAAAAAAAAATCCTACAATAAATTCCTATCATCATTTTGCGTTATCCTGTTATCCTTTTCTTCTTCTTTTTTTTTTTTTCTAGCAGGGTCTCATTCTGTCACCCAGGCTGGAATGCAGTGGCATAATCATGGCTCACTTCAGCCTTGACCTCCCAAGTCCTAGTGATCCTCCTCCTTCAGCCTTCTGAGTGTGTGGAACCAAGCTCAGCTAATTTTTAAATTTTTTGGTAGAGATGGAATCTTACTGTGTTGCCCAGGTCGGTCTTAAACTTCTGGCTTTAAGCAATCCTCCTGCCTCAGACTCCCAAAGTGCTGAGGTTTCAGGTGTGAGAAACCATGCCAGCTAACCATAAGATTTATAAGGATACCAATTTCATTTATTTGCTTTTGTTTTGTTTTTCCTTTTTGAGACTGAGTCTCGCTCTATTACCCAGGATGGAGTATAGTGGCAAAATGTCAGTTCACTGCAACTTCTCTCTCCCGGGTTCAAGCGATTCTCATGCCTCAGCCTCCCATGTAGCTGGGACTACAGGTGTGTGCCACCACGCCCAGCTAATTTTTGTATTTTAGTAGAGACAGGCTTTTGCCATGTTGCCCAGACTGATCTCCGACTCCTGGCTTCAAGCAATCCTCCTGCCTCAACCTCCCAAAGTGCTGAGGTTACAGGTATGAGACACCACGCCCAGCTAACATAAGATTTATAAGGATACCAATTTTATTTATTTGCTTTTGTTTGGTTTTTCTCTTCTGGGACTGAGTCTCACTTTACCACCCAGGATGGAGTATAGTGGTGCAATGTGAGCTCGCTGCAATTTCTGCCTCCCGGGTTCAAGCAATATTTGTGCCTCAGCTTCCCGAGTAGCTGGGATTACAGGTGTGCGCCACCATGCCCAGCTAATTTTTGTATTTTAGTAAAGACGAGGTTTCGCCACATTGGCCAGGCTGGTCTCAAAACTCCTGACCTCAAGTGATTTTCCTGCCTTAGCCTCCCAAAGTGCTGGGATTATGGGTGTGAGCCACCACTCCTGGCCCCAATTTAATTAGATAGCTTTTAGTTTAGTCTGTATTTTCCACCTGGACCACTGAGCTCAGGGCAGAGCCCATTAAGGAACAGGGCCAACAAAGCCTTTGCGGTTTGTAGGGCTTAATCATTTAAACATGTGAAAGGAAGGTGGCGTTGGAAGGCAGAGCATTTAGACCTTTAAAGGACAAGGAGATGGGAAGAGGAGCAAAAAAAAAAAAAAAAAAAAAAGATCAAGGATTCCACTTTTACCTTGAATCCCAGGTCCCCAGAAAGAGGGAAACAGGTTCTTTTGCTGCCTGACCGCCACCATCATGTGTCGCCTGCAAGCTTCTGGGAAGTGCCTGTCCCGGTTGGCTTTGCCCTATCGCTGCCGCAGCGTCCCCACGTGGCTGAAGTTGACATCTGACGATGTGAAGGAGCAGATTTACAAACTGGCCAAGAAGGGCCTGACTCCTTCACAAATCGGTATGATCCTGAGAGATTCACATGGTGTTACACAAGTAGGTTTTGTGACAGGCAATAAAATCTTAATAATTCTTAAGTCTAAGAGACTTGCTCCTGATCTCCCTCAAGATCTCTACCATTTAATTAAAAAAGCAGTTGCTGGCCGGGTGCGGTGGCTCAAGCTTGTAATCCCAGCACTTTGGGAGGCCGAGGCGGGTGGATCACGAGGTCGAGAGATCGAGACCATCCTGGTCAACATGGTGAAACCCCGTCTCTACTAAAAACACAAAAAATTAGCTGGGCATGGTGGCACGTGCCTGTAATCCCAGCTACTCAGGAGGCTGAGGCAGGAGAATTGCCTGAACCCAGGAGGCGGAGGTTGCGGTGAGCCGAGATTGCGTCATTGCACTCCAGCCTGGGTAACAAGAGCGAAACCCCGTATCAAAAAAAAAAAAAAAAAAAAGCAGTTGCTGTTCAAAAGCATCTTGAGAGGAACAGAAAGGATAAGAATGCTAAATTCCATCTGATTCTGATAGAGAGCTGGATTTACCGTTTGGCTAGATATTATAAGAGTAAGCGAGTCCTCCCTCCAAACTGGAAATATGAGTCATCTACAGCCTCTGTCCTGGTTGCAATAAAATGATTATTTAACTAAAAAAAAAAAAGGGAAACAGGTACAATACCTTCACTGTGCACTTCACTACAAAGACATATTTCTGAGAGTTTGAACCACACATTTCTAAACACTCAAGAAACAAGCAGCGCCTGTAGTAATAACTACTTACTGTAAACAACTGCCCTCAGCCACTCCAAAACTTCAGTTCTCCATAGTCAACACAAGACACGCACCAAAAAAAAAAAAAAAGAAAGAAAAAGAAAAAAATAGGCCGGGTGTGGTGGCTCATGCCTGTAATCCAAGCACTTTGGAGGCCAAGGCGGGCGGAACACCTGAGGTCGGGAGTTCAAGACCAGCCTGACCAACATGGTGAAATCCCGTCTTTTTTTTACGCTTTTTTTTTTTTTTTTGTCTTTTTGTTTTTTTCCTTTTTGTGGAGAATGGGGTCTCGCTATATTGCCCAGGCAGGTCTCGAACTCCTGGGATCAAGCTATCCTCCCGCCTCTGCCTCCCTGAGAGCTGGGATTATAGGCGTGAGCCACAGCGCCTGGCAACCCTGTCTTAAAAAAAAAAAAAAAGACACCCAGCAAGGTCAAATTCTCTTTCACAAACAAAGTAATCTTTGGTACCGCCAAAAGCCAAGACATCAGGTAATGCAATACAAAGAAGAGTAGAGTTTTCGACCTGAGAGGAATCTGTCCATGACTCTGACTCTGTAAACTCCACAGGAAGACAGAAGGCCCTAAAAAGGGGTCATTGGCACCTTCTTCTGTTTTCCTGAAGAGGTGTTGGCCAGGTTGGAGTACAATGCTGCGATCTTGGCTCACTGCAGCCTCCGCCTCCTGGGTTCAGGCGATTCTCCTGCTTCAGCCTCCTGAGTAGCTGGATTCGTAGATTTTTTTGTGTGCTTTTTTTTAGTTTATTGGCTATCATTAGTTTATTTTACCTGTGGCCCAAGACAATTCTTCTTCTTCCAGTGTAGCCCAGACAGAGACCAAGCCCTTATTCTTTTCTTTTTTTTTTTTTTTTTAAAGACGGAGTTTCACCATGTTGGTCAGGCTGGTCTTGAACTCCCAACCTCAGGTGATCCGCCCGCCTTGGCCTCCAAAGTGCTTGGATTACAGGCATGAGCCACTATGCCCAGCCCAGCCCTTATTCTTAAAGAGAGGGTTTGAGACCGGGTGCAGTGGTTCACACCTGTAATCCTAGGATTTAGGGAGGCTGAGGCGGGTGGATCACAAGGTCAGGAGATTGAGACCAGCCTGACAAACATGGTGAAACCCTGTCTCTACTAAAAATACAAAAATTAGGCTGGGTGTGGTGGCTCACGCCTGTAATCCCAGCACTTTGGGAGGCTGAGTCGGGGAGCGGGTGGGATCGCTAGGTCGGGAGTTCAAGACTAGCCTGATCAAAATGGTGAAACCCTGTCTCTAAAAATACAAAAATTAGCTGGGTGTGGTGGTGGGCGCCTGTAGTCTCAGCTACTCGGGAGGCTGAGGCAGGAGAATTGCTTGACCCCAGGAGTAGGAGTTTGCAATTAGCAGAAATCGAGCCATTGCATTCCAGCTTGGGTGACAGAGCAAGACTTTGACTCAAAAAAAAAAAAAAAAAAAAAAAAAATTAGCCAGGCATGGTGGCACATACCTGTAATCCCAGCCACTCAGGAGGCTGAGGCAGGAGAATCATTTGAACCCAGGAGGCAGAGGTTGCAATGAGCTGAGATCGCACCACTGCACTCCAGCCTGGGTAACAGAGTGAGACTCCATCTCAAAAAAAGAGATGGTTTGAAAAAACAGCCCATGGCTGGGCATGGTGGCTCATGCCTGTAATCCCAGCACTTTGAAAGGCTGAGGTGGGCAGATTACCTGAGGTCAGGAGTTTGCAACCAGCCTGGCCAACATGGCAAAACCCCATCTTTACTAAAAACACAAAAATTAGTTGGGTGTGGTGGCACATGTCTGTAATCCCAGCTACTCGGGAGGCTGAGGCAGGTGAATTGCTTGAACCGGGGAAGGAGGAGGTTGCAGTGAGCTGAGATCGTGCCACTGCACTCCAGCCTGGGCGACAAAGTGAGACTCCATCTCAAAAACAAAATGCTAAGAAAGCTTATGAATTTGTGTTGGGCTGCATTCAAAGCTGTCCTGGGCCACATGCAGCCTGTGGGCCTCAAGTGGAACAGCTTGTTCTAGCTTCTTGGGATGCTTGGGACAGGAGGATTGCTGCAAACTCTGCCTCCCAGGCCCAAGCAATCCTCCCACATCAGCCTCCCAAGTAGGGGGATTACAAGTACATGCCACCACACCTGGCTAATTTTTGTATTTTTTGTAGAGACCAGGTTTCGCCATGGTGCCCAGGCTTGTCTTGAACACCTAGACTCCAGTGACCTACCACCTGCCTCAGCCTCCCAAAGTGCGGGGATTACAGGCTGAACCACCATGCCCAGCCTAAAGTCTAGACTCCCAACTAAAGACTGAGAGGTGCAATTTGGGGAGAGCTAACCTGAAACACCTGATGGAACATTTGAAGGCAGAATGTTCCTGCTGGTTCTAAGTGCTGTTTTCAGAGAGAAACACTGGGTGAGTGGGGAGGGGAGTAGGGGTAGTCACTCTGAATCCTGCCAACTATGCCAGATATGTTGACCTAAGAGGAAGAAGCTGAGACAAAATTAATCTAAGTGGAGTTTATTTGGGCTGACATTGAGGATTGCAACCCGTCAGCATAGACTCAAGTTAGCCTGAATATATACCCCAATTAACAATTACAAGTGTATTTTTTTTTTGAGGCAGAGTCTCCCTCTGTCACCAGGCTGGAGTGCAGTGGCACTTGGAGTGCAGTGGATTTTTTTTTTTTTTTTAATGGCCAGGAGCAGTGGTTCACACCTGTAATCTCAGCACTTTGGGAGGCTGAGGCAGGAGACTCACTTGAGCCAAGTTTGAGACCAGCCTGGGCAACACAGTGAGATAGCATTCCCCACAAAAATAAATAAATAAATAATTTTTTTTTTTTTTTTTTTTTTTTTTTTGAGACAGAGTTTCGCTCTTGTTACCCAGGCTGGAGTGCAATGGCGCGATCTCGGCTCACCGCAACCTCCGCCTCCTGGGGTCAGGCAATTCTCCTGCCTCAACCTCCTGAGTAGCTGGAATTACAGGCACGCGCCACCATGCCCAGCTAATTTCTTGTATTTTTAGTAGAGACGGGGTTTCACCATGTTGACCCGGATGGTCTCGATCTCTTGACCTCGTGATCCACCCTCCTCGGCCTCCCAAAGTGCTGGGATTACAGGCTTGAGCCACCGCGCCCGGCCAATAAATAAAAATTTTTAAAAAATTGGCCAGGCATAGTGGTAGATGTCATAGTCCCAGCTACTCAGGAGGCTGAGGTGGGATGATAACTTGGGCACAGGAGTTTGAGGTTATAGTGAACTATGATCAGGCCACTGAACTCCAACCTGGCTGAAAAAGACCCTATCTCAAAAGAAAAAAAAAAAGAAAGAAAGAAAACAGACATTCAAACAAATATAAATATTTTTCACTGTAGCACAATTCACCATAGCCAAAAGGTGGAAACAACCCAAATGTCCCTCTATGGATGAATGGGTAAACAATTTGTGTAGGCCAGGTGCTCATGGCTATAATCCCAGCACTTCGTGAGGCCGAGGTGGTGGGATTGCTTGAAGCTGGGAGTTCAAGACCAGCCTAGGCACCAAAGCAGGACCACATCTCTACGAAAAAAAAAAAAATTAGCTGGATATGCTGGCATGTGCCTGTAGTGCCAGATACTTGAGAGGCTGAGGCAGAAGGATGACTTGAGCCCAGGAATTCAAGGCTGCAGTGAGCTATGATTGCACTACTGCATTCCAGGCTGGATGACAGAGCAAGACCCATATCCCATCTTAAAAAAAAAAAAAAAAAAAAAAAAAGCACAATTTGTGGTATTGCATCTAATGGAATGTTATTCAGTAATAAAAAGGAATGAAGTACTAACTCATGCTACAACATATATAAACCTTGAAAACATTATGTTAAGTTGAAAGAAGCCAAGCACAAAAGGTTACATGTTGTATCATTCCATTTATATAAATCCAGAATAAGTAAATCCATAGAAATAGGAAGACTGGTGTTTGCCAGAGGCTAGAAGTAGGGGGAGATAGAGAGTAACTGTCTAACAGATACAGGGTTTTGCCGGGCATGGTGGCTCATGCCTGTAATCCCAGCACTTTGGGAGCCGGAGGCGGGTGGATCAGGAGGTCAAGAGATCGAGACCATCCTGGTCAATATGGTGAAACCCCGTGTCTACTAAAAATACATAAAAGTAGCTGGACATGGTGGCACATGCCTGTAATCCGAGCTACTCAGGAGGCTGAGGCAGGAGAATTGCCTGAACCCAGGAGGCGGAGGTCGCGGTGAGCCGAGATTGCACCATTGCACTCCAGCCTGGGTAACAAGAGCGAAACCCCGTCTCAAAAAAAAAAAAAAAAAAAAAAAAAGATATAGGGTTTTATTTTGGGATGATAAAAATGTTTTGGGCTGGGCGCAGTGGCTCATGCCTGTGATCCTACACTTTGGGAGGCTGAGGCAGGCAGATCACCTGAGGTCAGGAGTTTGAGACCAGCCTGGCAAATATGGCGAAACACATTCTCTATGAAAAATACAAAAATTACCTGGGCTTCGTGGTGCTTCAGGCCTATGTTAACTCTCTGGCCCTCTATCATAAAACAATCTGAGGCTGGGCTTGGTGGCTTACACCTGTAATCCCAGCACTTTGGGAGGCCGAGGTGAGCACATCACAAGGTCAAGAGATTGAGACCATCCTGACCAACATGGTGAAACGCCATCTCTTCTAAAATATAAAAATTAGCTGGGCGTGGTTGTGCGCACCTGTAGTCCCAGCTACTCAGGAGGCTGAGGCAGGAGAATTGCTTGAATTCACAAGGTAGAGGTTGCAATGACCCAAGATTGTGCCACACTGCACTCCAGCTGGAGAAAGGGTAAGATTCTGTCTCAAAAACAAAAAACAAAAAACAAAAACAGCCGGGCACAGTGGCTCATGCCTGTAATCCCAGCACTTTGGGAGGCCAAGATGGATGGATCACCTGAAGTCAGGAGTTCGAGACCAGCCTGGCCAACATGGTGACACCCCATATCTATAAAAAAAAAAAAAAAAAAAAAAAGACACTTGCCCTCCAGAAGGTAGGATATTAATACACTTTAATTCAGAGTTCTTTTCAGGATTAGCTGAAGTCTTTTTTTGGCGGTGGGGGGCGGAGACCAAGTCTTGCTCTGTTTCCCAGGCTGGAGTACAGTGGTGCAATCTTGGCTTACTGCAACTTCTGCCTCCTGGGTTCAAGTGATTCTTCTGCCTCAGCCTCCTGAGTAGCTGGGATCACAGATGTGTGCCACCACACCTGGCTAATTTTTGTATTTTTAGTAGAGACAAAGTTTCACCATGTTGGCCAGGCTGGTCTCAAACTCCTGCCCTCAAGTGATTCACCCGCTTGGTCTCCCAAACTGCTGGGATTATAGGTCTGAGCCATCGAACTTAGTTGTTGTTGTTGTTGTTTTTTTGCTTTGTTTTGTTTTTTGATACAGGGTTTCACTTTGTTGCCCAGGCTGGAGTGCATGGCATGATCACAGCTCACTGCAGCTTCAAACTTCTGGGATCAAGCTATCCTCCCACTTGGCCTCTGGAGTAGCTGGGACCACAAGTCCTCACCACCATGCCTGGCTGCTGGTCCAGTGCCTACTCTGCAGCCAGACTTCTCCTTCTGTCCAGTCCTGCTTCCCACTTTCTTTCCCAGGAGTATTCATACCAAGTGCACTCACTCATAAGCTTCCCACACTCTAGTTTTCACCTTAGAATTGGCTTCTGTGGGCCGGGTGCGGTGGCTCAAGCCTGTAATCCCAGCACTTTGGGAGGCCGAGGCGGGTGGATCACGAGGTCGAGAGATCGAGACCATCCTGGTCAACATGGTGAAACCCCGTCTCTACTAAAAATACAAAAAATTAGCTGGGCATGGTGGCACGTGCCTGTAATCCCAGCTACTCAGGAGGCTGAGGCAGGAGAATTGCCTGAACCCAGGAGGAAGAGGTTGTGGTGAGCCGAGATCGCGCCATTGCACTCCAGCCTGGGTAACAAGAGCGAAACTCTGTCTCAAAAAAAAAAAAAAAAAAAAAAAAATTGGCTTCTGTGGAAACTCTGTGATCAAGGGGCAAGCTTTACCAGACAAAAACAACCCCAAAGATGAAATTTTTTTTTTTTTAAATAAACTCTTGAACCGTCTCCCAGGGTGGGGTGCAGTGGTGCGAACTCCACTTACTACAACCTCTGCCTCCTGGGTTCAAGCTATTCTCCTGCCTCAGCCTCCTGAGTAGCTGGGATTACAGGCATGCACCACCTCACCCAGCTAATGTTTTTGTATTTTGGGTAGAGACCGGGTTTCACCACGTTAGTCAGGCTGGTTGCAAACTCCTGACCTCAAACGATCTGCCCACCTTGGCCTCCCAAAGTGCTGGGATTACAGGCATGAGCCACTGTGCCTGGCCTGTCTGTTTTTTGAGACGAAGTCTAGCTCTGTCACCCAGGTTGAAGTGCCATGGCATAATCTCAGCTCACAGCAACCTCCACTACCTGTGTTCAGATGATTCTCCTGCCTCAGCCTGAGTAGCTAGAATTATAGGCATGCACCACCATGCCTGGCTAATTTTTGTATTTTTAGTACAAACAGGGTTTCACCATGTTGGCCAGGCTGGACTCAAACTGATGACCTCGGCCAGGCGCAGTGGCTGGCACCTGTAATCCCAGCACTTCGGGAGGCTGAGACGGGCAGATCACCTGACTTCAGGAGTTCAAGACCAGTTTAGCCAACATGGTGAAACCTCATTTCTATTAAAAATACAAAAAATGGCCAGGCTTGCTGGCTCACAACTGTAATCCTAGTACTTTGGGAGGCTAAGGCAGGTGGATTGAGCTCAGGAGTTCGAGACTAGCCTGGGCAACACAGTGAAACCCCATCTCTACTAAAACACAAAAAATTAGCCGGGCATGGCAGTGTGCACCTATAATCCCAGCTACTCGGGAGTCTGAGACAGCAGAATCACTTGAACCTGGGAGGCAGATGTTGCAGGTTGCAGTGTGCTGAGATCGCCCCATTGCACTCCAGCCTGGGTGACAGAGCAAGACTATATCTAAAAAAAAAAAAAAAATAGCTGGGTGTGGTGGTGGGCACCTATAATTCCAGCTACTTTGGAGACGGAGGCAGGAAAATTGCTTGAACCAGGGAGATGGAAACACACACACATAAAGAAAAATTAGCTGAGTGTGGTGGTGCCCACCTGTGGTACCAGCTAATCAGGAGGCTGAGGTGGGAGGATCACTTGAGTCCAGGAAGTCAAGGCTGCAGTGAGCCATGATTGTGCCACCACTGCACTCTAGTCTGGGCAACAGAATGAGATCCTGCCTTTAAAAAAAAAAAAAAAGGACCGGGCGCAGTGGCTCAAGCCTGTAATCCCAGCACTTTGAGAGGCCGAGGCTGGTGGATCACAAGGTCGAGAGATCAAGACCAACCTGGTCAACATGGTGAAACCCCGTCTCTACTAAAAATACTAAAAACTAGCTGGGCGTGGTGGCGCGTGCCTGTAATCCCAGCTACTCAGGAGGCTGAGGCAGGAGAATTGCCTGAACCCAGGAGGCGGAGGTTGCAGTGAGCCAAGATCGCGCCATTGCACTCCAGCCTGGGTAACAAGAGCGAAACTCCGTCTCAAAAAAAAAGAAAAAAAGAAAAAAAAAAAAGCAGTATATTTTTACAGTTTTTTCTTTTCTTTTCTTTTCTTTTCTTTTTTTGAGATGGATTCTCACTCTGTCACCCAGGCTGGAGTCCAGTGGCACAATATCAGCTCACTGCAACCTCCGCCTCCCGGATTCAAGGGATTCTCCTACCTCAGCCTCCTGAGGAGCTGTGACTACAGGCGTGCACCACTACACTCAGCTAATTTTTGTATTTTTCTAGTAGAGACAGGATTTCACCATATTGATCAGGCTGGTCTCAAACTCCTGACCCCGTGATCCACCTGCCTCATCCCCCCAAAGTTCTGGGAGCTTACAGACGTGAGCCACTGGGCCTGCCATTTTCTTTTTATTCTTTTCATTTTTTTTCCACACACATTCTGTTTATGTATGATCTATCAGTTCCTAAGAGAGCTATGTAGATATTTTCAATTTCAGTAGTGTTTCCTTTTCTTTCTTTCTTTTTTTTTTTTTTTTTTTTGGAAACAAAGTCTCACTCTGTCACCCAGGGTGGAGTGCAGTGTCAGGTTCACTGAAGCCTCTGCCTCCCCAGCTCAAGCTGTCCTCCCAGCCTCAGCCTCCTGAGTAACAGGAACCACAGGCCCACACCACCATGCCAGGCTAATTTTTTGTATTTTTGGTGGAGACGGGGTTTCACCATGTTGCCCAGGCTAAAAAAGAATTTTTGCCAGGTGTGGCGGCTCATGCCTGTAATCCCAGCATTTTGGAAGGCCGAGGCGGGTGGATCACGAGGTCAGGAGTTCTAGACCAGCCTGACCAACATGGTAAAACCCCGTCTTTAAAAAAAAAAAAAAAAGAATTTCTGTGCAATAAACAATATTATTGACCGAGTTAATGATAAAAGACTGGAGATATTAGGCCGAGCGCGGTGGCTCAAGCCTGTAATCCCAGCACTTTGGGAGGCCGAGACGGGTGGATCACAAGGTCAAGAGATAGAGACCATCCTTGTCAACATGGTGAAACCCCGTCTCTACTAAATATACAAAAAAATTAGCTGGGCATGGTAGCAGGTGCCTGTAATCCCAGCTACTCAGGGGGCTGAGGCAGGAGAATTGCCTGAACCCAGGAGGCGGAGGTTAAGGTGAGCCGAGATCGCACCATTGCACTCCAGCCTGGGTAACAAGAGCGAAACTCTGTCTCAAAAATAAATAAATAAATAAAAGACTGGAGATACTTACAATGTCTAATATCAAAGAAGGACTAATATCTAAAATATTTAATAAACTATTACAAATCAACATAAAAAATATGGGAAACTCCATACAAAAGTGGACAAAGAAAAATAAATAGGTAATGCATAAAAGAGAAAAACCAAAAGTAAGAAAAAATGTGAGCAGATGCTCAAACATATTAGTAATTAAACTTGCCATGAGATATCTTTTTTTTGTTTGTTTGTTTAAGATGGATTCTCACACTGTTGCCTAAGCTGGAGTGCAATGGCGCGATCTCAGCTCACTGCAACTTCTGCCTCCCAGGTTCAAGCGATTCTCCTTCTGAGTAGCTGGGATTATAGGCGTGCACCACCACGCCCAGCTAATTTTTTGTAATTTAATAGAGACAGGGTACCACCATGTTTGCCGGGATGGTCTCGATCTTATGACCTCGTGATTGCCCGCCTTGGCCTCCCAAATTGCTAGGATTACAGGCATGAACCACCGAGCCCGGGTCAGATCATATAGTTTATGTTAAGTGACACATTCTCTATGGCACTAAGTTTGAGGACATACTTTGTAAATGAAATTATATGCGGAAATACCTGTATATGTTAGTGGTTTGGTTGTTGCTATTATTATTATGACTGCTATACATGTGGTCTGGAGAAAGCCAAGCTCCTCAAAGCACTAATTCCCCAACAGAGAACAGGCCCTCTAGGTTGCATACCAATAGGAAGCATGTTTAAGGAAAGTTAGCCGGTAGCCTGAGGGGTACATTTTTTCTTTATCAACTGTTCTCGAAGACTTCAGGCTTGAAGTTCTGGGGAAAATAATTAGGCTCTCTGGGCGAGATCCCGAATACCAATTTAAGGGATCTGAAAAGCAAGGCCGTGTGAGACTCCACTGCCGCCACGTGTTGGGCACCAGTAGGCGCGGGGCCGATCCGTCCCGGGGCTAGCAGGGCTTTTGGCAGCAACCCTCGGCGAGCCCGACCGTCTCTGGCCAGGTCCGGGCAGCTGATGCGGGAGGTTCCAGGGGTCCATGCCACTAGTGAACGCAGTCTCTAGTGTCCTCTCCGCGTCCCACCCCCTTTCCTGCGCGAGCCTGCACTTGGAAGGCACCTGGGACGGTGTGAGCCTGTCTGGGTCCCCGGAAGAGCGGCGGGAATTGCGGCCGCTCGGACGGCGCCGCCGCCGGGCTCCAGTGTGGAAGGGGAGGCAGCTGTTCTCCCAGGCGGCCGTGGGGGGCAGCAGAGGGGACGGCGACAGGTGCGGGAGCCCCTCCCGGGGTAGAAGTGGAAAGGCGGGCTCCGGGGTCTGTTCCCAGGCTGGAAACCGCCCCCGCCCCCCATCCAAATCCCCGGGAGAGGCCCGGCCGGCGCCGGGTCTGGGGGAGGAAGCGGCCGGAGACAGTGCAATTTCACGCGGCCTCTGTGGCTCGGGTTCCTGGGCTGGATGGATGAGTTATGGGGTTTCGAGTCTGGGAGAAACTGAGGTGGCCCAGACGTGAGGCAAAAAACACCCTCCCCCTCAAAAACACACAGAGAGAAATATTCACATTCAGAGAGAAAATCAACCAAGTGAACCAACCGGCTAGGGTAGTTGAGTGATTTGGTTAATGGGCGAGGCCAACTTTCAGGGGGCAGGGCTTCGGAGCGCTTTCCCCACCCTCAGCCATTACCCTTCCCTGGATCTGGGGGCCTTTTGGAATCTCGACCTCCCCTTGGCCCAGCTCCTGCAGAAAAATTAGGGCGAGCCCCATCCTCGGTCTTCTCCGCCAAGTTGCGGGACCGCGGGGCGTGGCGCGGCGCGCTCGGGGCTGGCGGTCAGAGGCTCCGCAATCCCTACTCCAGCCTCGCGCGGGAGGGGGCGCGGCCGTGACTCACCCCCTTCCCTCTGCGTTCCTCCCTCCTCTCTCTCTCACACACACACACCCCTCCCCTGCCGTCCCGCCCCGGACTCCGGCTCCGGCTCCGATTGCAATTTGTAAACTCCGCTGCCGCCGCCGCAGCCGCCACCAGTGCGCTGGCGGCTCAGGTGGCTCTCGCCTCGATGTCCTAGCCTAGGGACCCCCGGGCCGGACTGGGCTGGGCTCCCTTCACCCTCCGTCGCAGTCATGAGGGCGAACGGCGCTCTGCAGGTGCTGGGCTTGCTTTTCAGCCTGGCCCGGGGCTCAGAGGTGGGCAACTCTCAGGCAGGTAAGCGGCGCGGGAGCACCGGCGGGCTCCGCACCTGGGAGCCCGAACCCAGTGCGCGCAGTCTCGGAGGGCAGGGGCAGGGTCCCAGGCGGCGCGGGGTGTGGGTGCTGCGCCGGGTCCGCCGGGACCACCTGGGAGTGGGGCGGTCGGGCTCGGGTTATCGGCGTGGTCCGGCCGACGGCGGCATTCCTGGAACCTCACGACCCGCTTCCCCAGAGCGTCGCCGACCCTCTAATTGGTCTCCCCAGAAGATGCTGAGGCCGAAACAGTAGTTCACACTTCTAAGGGGCCCTGCAGGGAGCGGAGCGGGGACCTTCATTCTGTAAACAGGAGGTGCTTGGAGGTGGGGACCCTGGCGGAAGGGTCTCGGTTTGCTCTCCAGCCTCCTACCCCCTACCTCGCACCGATTTCAGCCACCCCTAGTTTCGTTGTTTTGTCGACAGGGCGGAGCTACACAAGGTTGGAGGGGGTTGTTATTCTCTGGTGTTGGAAAAACAGGAGCGGCACCTCCTCTTCCGTGAGTGAGCCTGCCCTGGGGAGGTCTGAGATTAACCAGAGGGCCAAGTTCAGGTGACATCAGGCGGGAGGCCCAGCAGAGGCTGGCGCCCGCTTTCCTCAAAATAGTAGAGCTTGAGCAACAACTCTTTGTCAAAACCCAGGTCAACACAACTCATATTTACTGAGCATCTACTATATACAAGGCCCTGGGCCAGGAGCTGTAGGGGCGAGGATGCCCAGCCTCTTGTCTTTTCCCTCCCCAGCCTGAGGATCAAGAGGGCACCTCTGCTGCTTTGTAAGCCTCCCACCTTGGGGAGTCCTTCCTGGGCCCAGCTCGTGTGCCCCCTGTCCCCATTTTGTTTATTGTCTTGACACTGTCTCTAGGACCCTAGACAGACCCCTGGATTGCTCTTCTCTAGTCCTCCCCGACTCCCATGCTATCTGAGCCCACTCCTTCGGGGTGTCTCTGGGTCCCTGGACACCTGAGGACTGAAGTCCTGTGGCGCTCCTCCCCTCCCCCCCCAGATCCCAGCTTAGGGTTTGGCACCGCCAGGGCCCCTTCCCCAGTGTGGGAGTGGAAGGAACCACCTGTGCTTCCCCCACAGTTGCTGGGCCTAAATTTAGAGTCTGGGATTTTGAGATGTGAACACTCCCAGCTGGTGGAGGGGGGTGGTCTGGGGACTGGCGTGGGAGGGAGCAGTGGAGTGACTGTGTAACTGTCCCATCCAGACCCTGCAATCTTCACTCGGAAACCCAGGAGTACTAGATTCTGGCCATCCTCCCTGGGGAGGCAGGAGGCAGGCATGGTTGGGTCTCTTTACCCTTTATCTGGGTCCTGCAGCCTCTGGGCATCCGGCCCTGTCTCAGTGCTTCTATAGCCCCTTTGTCCTGGCTGTGATGGGGGTGGGGGATGTTGGAGGGGAGGCCTCTGCTTGAGGAGGGGCTGGAGATTCTGGCTCTGACCCACCCCCAGTGCTCTCTACCAAAGGAGGGCCTGTGCCCTCCCTATGCTCCCAGTCCCTGGGTACCGCAGGGATTTTTGTGATTCCCTCCTCTGCCCTGCTCCCCAGCCTGCCTGGCTCCTCCCCAGAGATGTTGTTTGTGCTCCCTTATTGCCCAGGCCCTTTGCCCCTGTCTGTGTAACATGGACTTTACCCTTAAGGTAGCAAGGAAACTGTAGCCTTCCAAGCACAGACACAAAATCTGCACCAACACTTATGGGCACGTGGGATAGATAGGGCCACCTGAAGTACTTCCTGCAAGGAAACCCAACTGTAGGTTTCTGGGCCAGGAGGACCAATGTGTACGTGTTCGTGTGTGTGTGTGTGTGTGTGTTGTGTGCGTATGTGTGTGTTGTGTTCGTGTGTGTGTTGTGTGCGTATGTGTGTGCCCACACTACTACTTCCTTGTGCAGAAAGCTTGGCTCCTCCTTGTCTGGGGAGACGGGTTGGCACCATAACTTGGGAAAGGGGGTGTCCTGCCAGGAAGGGGGTGGGGGTGGGGCTGTCCAGAAATGACTAACCTTCCCAGTCTCTTTCATTTCAACCCAAGGACCAAGGAGTTCCCTGCTCCTCTGGAACTAGCTCTCTTTGGTGGGACTAGCCAACCTTCATGGGGAGTGATAAGGGGGTCAAGAGGTCAGACTAGGGGTGTATGTTATAGGAGGGATTGGGGCCTCACCAGTCTCCCTCCCTCTATTCCCACTGAGCTACCACCGCCTCAGGGAAGGGTGGCTGGAACAGGTGGTATCTACCCCCTACTCCCCACACCACACACATGATCTTCCACTGAACCAGAAGAAAGAGACTGGGGTAGGGCTTCAGAATCCAGGATTGCCCATAGCCCATCGTCCACCACATTTGCAAAGAAGAGTGAACTCCCAAGGCTGACACGCCTCACGTGCCTCTAGTCTAGGCTCTCGCTAAGTGCGGGTGCAGACTGCCTTGGTGAAAGCCTTTTTCATGAATCTCTTCTAACAATGAAATTGGGTGGAGGCTCAGTGTGGGATGTCTGCTACTGTTTCTCTCTAGGCTTCTCTGTATTTGCTGAAAAATACTCTAGGGCTGGAAAGTGATGCCGAGGTTGCTAGAGTGTGTTGGGATAGGGGGAGAGTGAGAAGGAAAGCCTGAGTTTAGGAAAGAGGGGAGGCAACCAGCTCCTTATCTTCCAGTTTTAAAGACAAAGTGCCCATTGACCCCCCCCCCCTGCCACGACTGCCAGAGCTCCCCCCTCTAGTGAGGTCACTTGTCTGATCCCAAGGCTTGAGGGTGGAGGGGGGTGCTGCTGAGGACGGGGTGTCTAGGGACAGGGTGGGGCAGCCCCCCTCCTGGATAGAATCGCCTCATTGTGGGCTGGACTGTGGCCCCAGGCACTGCCCCCACCCTCTGCCCCCATCCCACCCTCAGTAGACACAATAGGGGCTGTGTACTAGCCCCAAAGAGATATTTATTCCAGGACCTAGAGAGAAGCAGGATGAGGGACAGAGAAGTGAGTGCCCTGCTTGGAGGGGGAGAGGAGGATAATCAAAGTTGTGGCCCTTTCCTAACTTCTCCTTTCTAGAGAGGGAAACAAATTCCCTGTCTTCTTTCTCAATTAACCCCTTAGTACCCAAAGTCGTACCCAAAAGAGGCACAGAAGGGTCCCAGGTAGAAAAAGGAAATCTTCAAATCTTCACCGTCCTGTTCATGGAGTCGGGAGGGGATTCTGAGAAGAGAAAAGGCTCTCAGGCCACTCCAGCCTCTGTCTGTCGCTTGCGGGAGGGTTGGAGGCAAATGCCCTCTGATCCTGTCTAGTGTAACTGGAAGAGGGCAACCAAGGGGGTGATCTTGGGGGATGGCAGACGGACCGAGAACTTGTGTCCAGCCCTCAGCCACTCTTCCCTCTGCTTTGAACAGTGTGTCCTGGGACTCTGAATGGGCTGAGTGTGACCGGCGATGCTGAGAACCAATACCAGACACTGTACAAGCTCTACGAGAAGTGTGAGGTGGTGATGGGGAACCTCGAGATTGTGCTCACGGGACGCAATGCCGACCTCTCCTTCCTGCAGGTTAGCAGGCCTGCCCTCCTTACTCTGTTGTAACCAAGGATATGTAGGGGGCAGGGGCAGGGGCAGGGGCAGGTGGTGTTCTGTGATAGTGCGAGGTCAGCAGGGACTAGTGCAGAGAGACACCTGAGGACCGAGAGGGTATCTGGGGAGATGGGGAAGGGACCCTCCTGGCATGAGGAGCTTTGAGGAGAAAGCTGCCTGTCTTTACTCCCAGAAGTGACACAGTAGTGTGACACAGTCTACTCCCTACTCCAAAACAGGAATTAGAAAGAGTTAAGGCTGGGTGCAGGGGCTCATGCCTGTAATCTCAGCACTTTGGGAGGCCAAGGAGGGCAGATTACTTGAGGTCAAGAGTTCAAGACCAAGAACTCACCAAGTTGCCCAGGCAACTTGGTGAACCCTGTCTCCACAAAAATATAAAAATTAGCCGGGCATGGTACCACGTACCTGTAGTCCTAGCTACTCAGAGGGCTGAGGTGGTAGGATCGCCTGAGTCCAGGAGTTTGATGCTGCAGTGAGCCAAGATCCTGCCACTCCACTCCAGCCTGGGTGACAGAGTGAGACCCTGCTCACACACACACACACACAAATAAATAAATAAAAAGGGAGGAAGGAAGACTTAAAAGAGTTAAAGAGCCGGGCGCGGTGGCTCAAGCCTGTAATCCCAGCACTTTGGGAGGCCGACGCGGGTGGATCACGAGGTCAAGAGATCGAGACCATCCTGGTCAACATGGTGAAACCCCGTCTCTACTAAAAATACAAAAAATTAGCTGGGCATGGTGGCACATGCCTGTAATCCCAGCTACTCAGGAGGCTGAGGCAGGAGAATTGCCTGAACCCAGGAGGCGGAGGTTGCGGTGAGCCGAGATCGCGCCATTGCACTCCATCCTGGGTAACAAGAGCGAAACTCCGTCTCAAAAAAAAAAAAAAAAAAAAAAAAAAGTTTTTAAAGAGTCATTTACGCCTGAGGGAGGGAGAGGGATTGAGCTTTTTTTGCCCCCTTGTCCCTCTCATTGCATAATCTGCTCTGTAACAGTGGATTCGAGAAGTGACAGGCTATGTCCTCGTGGCCATGAATGAATTCTCTATACTACCATTGTCCAACCTCCGCGTGGTGCGGGGGACCCAGGTCTACGATGGGAAGTTTGCCATCTTCGTCATGTTGAACTACAACACCAATTCCAGCCATGCTCTGCGCCAGCTCCGCTTGACTCAGCTCACCGGTCAGTTCCCCATGGTTCCTTCTGGCCTCACCCCTCAGCCAGCCCAAGACTTGTACTTGCACCTCCTTGATGATGTCCCAAGACTGCTCACTCTAAGTGCCTCTTCCAAGGTGCCCATCACCTTAGCAACTGTGGTCTAAAGGTCCCCAATAGAGGTTAATAGAGGGCCCCCAGTAGGGGGCGCTAGAGTCATGGTGGGGCTGGAGTCAGAGCTGGATCTGCTACCCATTTCTCTAACTTCAAAGTACAGTGTATCAGAGGCTGGGTACAATGGCTCACACTGGTAATCCCAGTACTTTGGGAGGCCAAGAAGGGCAGATCACTTGAGATCAGGAGTTCAAGACCAGCCTGACCAATATGGCAAAACCGTCTCTACTAAAAATACACACACACAAAAAATTAGCTGCGTGTAGTGGTGCACACCTGTAATCCCAGCTGCTTGGGAGGCTGAGGTAGGGGAATCACTTGAACCCGGGAGGCGCAGGTTGCAGTGAGCCAAGATCGAACCGCTGTACTCCAGCCTGGGTGACAGTGAGACTCCATCTCAAAAAAAAAAAAAAAAAAAAAAATCCAAAGTACAGTATACCTGGATGTTCCTCCTTTCCTGGGAATCCTACCTTTACTCTCCTAAACCAAACTCCCATGAGCTGGGGGAGTATAGGGGTTAAATATCACCTGTCCATCTTCTGCTTCTCCCTGTCCCAGTCAGTTGGAAAACATACAGGCAGGGTTTGGGGGATGTTGAGTCAGAGATCTTCTCTCCCTCTCTCCCTTTCCCTCCCCAACTAGCTAAACCGGATCTGGACAGGTGACTGAAGAGGCAGGAGTGTCTTTTGGCCTGACTCCTCCTCTTATAAAGCAAGTCTTCTCTGCAGCTTGGATTTAATTGGATCTATCTGCCTGCGTTGTTCTCCCACTCATGAGTGTCAGGTGTCCTTTTGGATGGGTGGGAAAGTAAGGCAGAGGTGTTCCGCTGCAGCCCTTAACCCTGTCACTTCTTTCCCTACCACAGAGATTCTGTCAGGGGGTGTTTATATTGAGAAGAACGATAAGCTTTGTCACTTGGACACAATTGACTGGAGGGACATCGTGAGGGACCGAGATGCTGAGATAGTAGTGAAGGACAATGGCAGAAGCTGTGAGTGGCCGTGATCAAGACTGCTCCCCCACCCCACCAAACCAGAGTGACTCCCTTCTTCCCATCATCCTAACATTCCTGATCTGAACTCGCCTCCCCATGGAACAAACACCTCAGGTCCCTGACCCAGCAGCCCGCCAGGAAGGACCATGCCAGTCCCCTGGAATCCAAACCACAGCGGAGGTGTTTCAAGAAAAGGAGCAGGCCGAGCATGGTGGCTCATGCCTGTAAACTCAGCCCTTTGGGAGGCCAAGGTGGGAGGATTGCTTGAACCCAGGAGTCCAAGACCAGCCTGGGTAACATAGCAAGACCCCATCTCTACAAAAAATTTAAAAATCAGACAGATGTGGTGGCTGGCACACACCTGTAGTCCCAACCACCCGGGAGGCTGAGGCAGAGGATTGTTTGAGCCCAGGAGGCTGCAGTTGCAGTGAGCTGTGATTGTGCCATTGTACTCTAGCCTGGGCAACAGAGTGAGACCCTGTCTCAAACAAACAAACAAAAAACCCACAAAGATTCCTGGGTATTAAGCAGGGAAGCCAGATATTTAGACTCCACATCTGTTATTTGTTCCTCTAGAATATGCTCCCCTCTCCTTGGAGCCCACCTTCCCCTGACCATTCACATGCATATATTCAGTTTGCCCAGAAGGAACCAAGTTCCTGGGTTGGGACTGGAGCTAAGGTTGGCATTTGCCCCAGTCCCTCCCCTTCAGCTGCCCAGTGGGTGGTGTGGAGGCGTGGCCCCGCCCCTTGTTGACAGGTTCATTTGAGCCCAGCCCTGCTCTCCAAGAGCAGGGAGGGACACAGCCCTGGCTTTTTGCTTCCCGGGATTGAGGTGCCTGTGTGCTGACATCATACCCTGTTGATTCAAACAAGCCTTTCTTAGCCCTGATGGCCCCTTGTGTTGTCTTCCTTCCCAACCAGGTCCCCCCTGTCATGAGGTTTGCAAGGGGAGATGCTGGGGTCCTGGACCTGAAGACTGCCAGACATGTGGGTTTGAACTTCCCTCCAAAAACTTCACTCAGATGCTTTCATATCCCTTCCTCTCCAAGCCCGGGTCAACACTGGGGGGAGGCATGAGCAGTGGCCTCAGAATTCAGTTCCAGAAGCTCTAACTGCCATGCTTTCTCTCCTTCTGTAGTGACCAAGACCATCTGTGCCCCTCAGTGTAATGGTCACTGCTTTGGGCCCAACCCCAACCAGTGCTGCCATGATGAGTGTGCCGGGGGCTGCTCAGGCCCTCAGGACACAGACTGCTTTGTATGTACTCTTTCCATTGTCTGCCTTCTGAAATTGGGATGTGGCCTTTGGGGAGGAGGTTGGGGTACCTATGTAACAGCAATCTGATGAGCCTGCTTTTTTTCCCAGGCCTGTCGGCACTTCAATGACAGTGGAGCCTGTGTACCTCGATGTCCACAGCCTCTTGTCTACAACAAGCTAACTTTCCAGCTGGAACCCAATCCCCACACCAAGTATCAGTATGGAGGAGTTTGTGTAGCCAGCTGTCCCCGTAAGTGTCTGAGGGGAGGGAACAATCATCAACAATAGTAGATCCAAGATTTTAGACAAAATTTTGGGAGGCAAAAAGAATCTGGTTGGGTGATAAATAGGAAGATTGGTGAATGGTTATGATCATCTAACCAGCCCAGTGAGTGACCCCTACGTCCTGTCCACCCATGACTTCAGCTATCACCCTTACTTCTGCTCCTGGTAGCAACAAAGAGTGAAGAGACTTTCAAATCTATAGGGCAGCACTTAAGGAACCTAGGGTGGCAGATGGAGACAAATCCAGTGCAGAGCAGGAGGGAGCCCAGGCCCAGAGCAAGGGTTCCATTGGTAGCGGGCAGTGTTCATCGCTCCTCTCTGATGGTATCCTCCTCCTTCTCTTCCGTAGATAACTTTGTGGTGGATCAAACATCCTGTGTCAGGGCCTGTCCTCCTGACAAGATGGAAGTAGATAAAAACGGGCTGAAAATATGTGAGCCTTGTGGGGGACTATGTCCCAAAGGTGGGTAGGAGATGGTAAGAAGTTGTGAAGACACAGCCTTTCCTCTGAGCCTGCGCAGACCCCCCCCTACTGAGCCTTTCTTACATTTGCAGCCTGTGAGGGGACAGGCTCTGGGAGCCGCTTCCAGACTGTGGACTCGAGCAACATCGATGGATTTGTGAACTGCACCAAGATCTTGGGCAACCTGGACTTCCTGATCACCGGCCTCAATGGGTTAGAGATCCTGCCTTCCCTCCCTAGACCCCAGCCCACACACCCCTTACAGTTCACGTCATTGGCCTAAACTTTCCTATGTGGAGCTGACTAGGAATCAAAGTCATAAAATCCTAGTCTGTTACAAAGGATCTGAGAGAATGCTGAACACATCCTCCATTGAGGCCTTGGGTCCCCTCAGGGACATCTTTGAGCAATTCAATATCACCTTGCCAAGGAACAAGAGACAGAAACAGTATATCCTCCTTCTTAAAGTTTTCTTCTTCTTTTTTCTTTCTTTTGAGAAAGGGTCTTGCTCTGTCACCTAGGTTGGAGTGCAGTGGCGTGATCTTGGCTCACTGCAGCCTCGACCTCCTGGGCTCAAGTGATCCTCCCACCACAGCCTCCTAAGTAGCTGGGACTATAGGTGCACTCCAACATACTTGACTGATTTTTTTTTTTTAATTTATTTTTTGTAGAGGCAAGGTCTCGCTATGTTGCCCAGGCTGATCTCTAACTTCAGGGCTCAAGCGATCTTCCTGCCTTGGCCTCCCAAAGTTCTGGGAATCACAGGCATGAGTTACCGAACCTAATCTCATTCTTAAAGTTTTCTAAAAGTTCTTAATTAAATTTGGATAAAAATCTGTCTCCCCATGACTTTTAGCTGTTTTTACTCATTCCGCTCCTTGGAACAATAAAGAACAAAGGGACTTTCTAATCCATAGGACAGCACTTAAAATGTATGTGTGTCTGTGTCTGTGTGTGTGTGTGTGTGTGAGAGAGAGAAAGAGAGAGAGAGACAGAGAGAGGTAAAAAAAAAAAAAAAAAAAAAAAAAACCACGCCAGGCGCGGTGGCTCAAGCCTGTAATCCCAGCACTTTGGGAGGCCGAGGCGGGTGGATCACGAGGTCGAGAGATCGAGACCATCCTGGTCAACATAGTGAAACCCCGTCTCTACTAAAAGTGCAAAAAATTAGCTGGGCATGGTGGCACATGCCTGTAATCCCAGATAGTCAGGAGGCTGAGGCAGGAGAATTGCCTGACCCCAGGAGGCGGAGGTTGCGGTGAGCCGAGATCGCGCCATTGCACTCCAGCCTGGGTAACAAGGGCGAAACTCCGTCTCAAAAAAAAAAAAAAAAAGTATAGGGGGAATTTTATACCATTCTTGCAACTTCAGTGTACATCTAAAATTACGTCAAAATAAAAAATTAAAGGAAAAAAAACAGGTGGTCATAGTGATTTTTTTTTTTTTTTTTTTTTTGAGACGGAGTTTCGCCCTTGTTACCCAGGCTGGAGTGCAATGGCGCGATCTTGGCTTACCGCAACCTCCGCCTCCTGGGGTCAGGCAATTCTCCTGCCTCAGCCTCCTGACTATCTGGGATTACAGGCATGTGCCACCATGCCCAGCTAATTTTTTTTGTGTGTGTATTTTTAGTAGAGACGGGGTTTCACCATGTTGACCGGGATGGTCTCGATCTCTTGACCTCGTGATCCACCTGCCTCGACCTCCCAAAGTGCTGGGATTACAGGCTTGAGCCACCGCGCCCGGCTGTTTTTTTTTTTTTTTTTTGAGACGGAGTTTCGCTCGTTACCCAGGCTGGAGTGCAATGGGGCAATCTCGGCTCACCGCAACCTCCGCCTCCTGGGCTCAGGCAATTCTCCTGCCTCAGCCTACTAAGTAGCTGGGATTACAGGCACGCACCACCATGCCCAGCTAGTTTTTTGTATTTTCAGTAGAGACGGGGTTTCACCATGTTGACCAGGATGGTCTCGATCTCTCGACCTCGTGATCCACCCGCCTCGGCCTCCCAAAGTGCTGGGATTACAGGCTTGAGCCACCGCGCCCGGCTTTTTTTTTTTTTTTTTTTTTTTTTTTTTAATGATAAAGTCTCACTCTGTCGCCCAGGCTGGAGTGCAGTGGTGCAATCTTGGCTCACTGCAACCCTCGCCTCCCAGGTTCAAGCAATTCTCCTGCCTCAGCCTTCTGAGTAGCTGGAATTATAGGCATGTGCCACCACTCCCAGCTAATTTTTGTATTTTTAGTAGAGACAGGGTTTCACCAAGTAGACCAGGCTGATCTTGAACTCCAGACCTCAAGTGATCTGCCCACCCCAGCTTCCCAAAGTGCTGGAATTACAGGTGTGAGCCACCATGCCTGGCTCTTTTACTCAGATCTCCCAAATGTTAACATACTACATATGCTTTATCACTTCTTTCTGCACACACACACACACACACACACACACAAAACATATGCTCTTGTTTTTCTGGACCACTTGAGGATAAATTTTCACACGATTCTTTCTTTCGCTTGTTATATTTTATTGTGTATTCCTTAAAAACAATAATATTTTCTTTTTCTTTATTTCTTTTTTTTTTTTTTGAGACCGAGTTTTGTGCTTGTTGCCCAGGCTGGAGTGTATTGCGCAATCTCAGCTCACTGTTAACTTCCACCTCCCAGGTTTGAGCAATTCTCCTGCCTCAGCCTCCCGGGTAGCTAGGATTACAGGCATGCTCCACCACGCCTGGCTAATTTTGTATCTTTAGTAGAGACAGGGTCTCTCCATGTTAGTTAAGCTGGTCTCAGACTCCAAACCTCAGGTGATCATCTGCGTCGGCCTCCCAAAGTGCTGGGATTACAGGCATGAGCCACTGCACCCAGCCAAAAACAATAATATTTTCTTACATAACCATGATATAGTTGTTTGAATCAGAAAATTAACGTTATAATACAAATAATAGCAAAATATTATCGGGTCAGGCACAGTGGCTTACACCCATAATCCCAGGACTTTGGGAGGCCAAGGCGGGTGGATCGCAAGGTCAGGAGCTCAAGACCAGCTTGACCAACGTGGTGAAACTCCGTCTCTACTAGAAATTAAAAAATAGCCAAGCATAATGGCTCACACTTATAATCTCAGCTACACAGGAGGCTGAGGCAGGAGAATCACTTGAACTTGGGAGGCAGAGGTTGCAGTGAGCTGAGAGCACGCCATTGCATTCCAACAGGCAACAGAGAGAGACTCCACCTTGAAAAAAAAGTATTATCAACCTACACACCTTATTCAGATTTCACTAATTGTCCTCCTAAGGTTTGGGATCAAACATTACATTTGGTTATCGTGCCTCTTCAGTCTCCTTTATAACAGCTCCTCAGGTTTTATTTATCTTTCGTGATATTCTTAATGAGTATAGGTTAGTTAATGGGCAGAATGTTCTTCAGTTAGGATTTGTTTGATGTGTCCTCATGATTAGATTCAAGTTTTTCTAGGGTTTTGGGGATTTTTTTGTTTTTGTTTTTGAGATAAGGTCTGGCTCTATTGCCCAGGCTGGAGTGCAATGGCATGATCTCGGCTCACTGCCACCTCTGCCTCCTGGGCTCAAGCGATCCTCCCACCTCAGCCCCGGGAGTAGCAGGGATTACAGGTGCACACCACCACGTGGGGCTGGGTTTTTTTTTTTTTTTTTTGAGACAGAGTTTCGCTTTTGTTACCCAGGCTGGAGTGCAATGGCGCGATCTCGGCTCACCACAACCTCCGCCTCCTGGGTTCAGGCAATTCTCCTGCCTCAGCCTCCTGAGTAGCTGGGATTACAGGTACGCACCACCATGCCCAGCTAATTTTTTGTATTTTTAGTAGAGACGGGGTTTCACCATGTTGACCAGGATGGTCTCGAACTCCTGACCTTGTGATCCACCCGCCTCGGCCTCCCAAAGTGCTGGCATTACAGGCTTGAGCCACCACGCCCGGCCTGGGGCTGGTTTTTTATAGAGACAGGGTTTCACCCTGCTGTCCAGGCTGGTCTCAAACTCATGAGCTCAAGCGATCCTCCCGCCTCAGCCTCCCAAAGTGCTGGGATTACAGGCATGCGCTGCCTCCAGGCTGGAGTTTGATAGGAACACCACAGAGGCTGTGAGCTCAGGGCATCCTATGGAGAATGCACGTGATGTTGATTTGCCCCAGCACTCGCTATAATGTCTCTGGTCATTTAGTTAAGGTGATATCTGTCAGGTTTTTCTACTGTAAAGTTACTGTTTTTTCCATTTGCTATTATTAAATGTCTTGGGATAACTGCCTGAATCAATTATTGTTATGATAGTTGACAAATGATAATTTTCTAATTCCATCATTTCTTCTGCATTTGTTTGTTGGCATTCTAGTGTTAGGAAGAGTCTTTCCAGTGGGCACAGTGGCTCATGTCTGTAATCTCAGCAGTTTGGGAGCAAGTGGGAAAATTGCTTGAGCCTAGGAGTTCAAGGTTACAGTGAGCTGTGATCACACTATTGCACTCCAGCCTAGGCAACAGAGTGAGACCCTGTCTCTTAAAAAAAAAAAAAAGTCTTTCTTTCCTATTTATTTATTTACTCTTATGGATACTTATTTTATTCTAGTCAATGGTTATAATCCTTTACAATCATTATTTATTTTGGTGTTTAGGTGTCCCTGATTTGGCCATTGGGAGCCCCTCCAAGCTGGCTCCTGTGTTCTTTGGGCTGTATCCTTAGTTCTTTGAGTCTTTCCTTGTTTGCACAAGATGCTCTCGGCTCATATTATAGTTCCCCTGTCCCCGCCATTTCTCCAAGGAATGTTTCCTTTTAGTGGAGAATAATATTTAGAAACGAACTTCTGAAGCCCAGGCATGGTGGCTCACGCCTGTAATCCCAGCACTTTGGGAAGCTGCGGTGGGTGGATCACCTGAGGTCGGGAGTTCAAGATCAGCCAGACCAATATGGAGAAACCCTGTCTCTACTAAAAATACAAAATTAGCCGAGCATGGTGGCCCATACCTGTAATCCCAGCTACTCAGGAGGCTGAGAGAGGAGAATCGTTTGAACCCAGGAGGCCAAGGTTGCAGTGAGCTGAGATTGTGCCATTGCACTCCAGCCCAGGCAACAAGAGTGAAACTCTGTATCAAAAAAAAAAAAAGAAGAAAAGAAAAGAAACCAAATTCTGAGGCTGAGTGTGCTCATTGACACTGGGTTATACCTTACCTTGTTGACTGGTTTCTACTGTTCTCCTCAGAGACCCCTGGCACAAGATACCTGCCCTGGACCCGGAGAAGCTCAATGTCTTCCAGACAGTACAGGAGATCACAGGTGAATGGCAGAGTGTTTGCCCTTTCTAGAATAGGTGAACCACTGGCATAAATTGCGCTCTAACTACTTGAGAAAAATCACGTCCCAAGTTACAGGGGAGGAACCAGGAGAACCCAATAAAGAAGAAGGCTCCCTGCCCATATTGCCTCTCTCCAACCCCTCAGGTTACCTGAACATCCAGTCCTGGCCTCCCCACATGCACAACTTCAGTGTTTTTTCCAACTTGACAACCATTGGAGGCAGAAGCCTCTACAAGTGAGTAAAGGGTATGGAGGAAGTGGCATCTCCAGGCAATGAAGCCTGTGTCATAGGCATTCTTGAGTAAAATACAAGCAGTGCCTCAAAACCAAAGGGTTTCAGAGTTTGATGAGGAAAGGGCAAAAGGAGGGGGGCTCCCTCTCAGTGATCTGACTAAGCACTGAGCACATTTCTTTTTTTTTTTTTTTTTTTTTTTGAGACGGAGTTTCGCTCTTGTTACCCAGGCTGGAGTGCAATGGCGCGATCTCGGCTCACTGCAACCTCCGCCTCCTGGGTTCAGGCAATTCTCCTGCCTCAGCCTCCTGAGTAGCTGGGATTACAGGCACGCGCCACCATGGCCAGCTAATGTTTTGTATTTTTAGTAGAGACAGGGTTTCACCATGTTGACCAGGATGGTCTCAATCTCTTGACCTTGTTATCCACCCGCCTTGGCCTCCCAAAGTGCTGGGATTACAGGCGTGAGCCACCGCGCCCGGCCCACATTTCTTGACTAACATGAATCCACTGCATGGTTAATGTTCCCTTAGTAGTCTCTCCTCTCATCCTGTCTCCTTATTCTCAGCCGGGGCTTCTCGTTGCTGATTATGAAGAACTTGAATGTTACATCTCTGGGCTTCCGATCCCTGAAGGAAATCAGTGCTGGGCGTATCTATATAAGTGCCAATCGGCAGCTCTGTTACCACCATTCTTTGAACTGGACCAAGCTGCTTCGGGGGCCCTCGGAAGAGCGACTAGACATCAAGCATAATCGGCCCCGCAGAGAATGCGGTGAGGGAGAGGGTCTGCTGGGTGGTAAGAACAGGAAGTCAGGGAGGAGAGGCTGGAAGGACTCTTCTGCCCACACGTGGGAGTAGGGTTGAGGGATAGAATCAAGGAGAAGGGGGATGTTAGGATGGAAGCAGTAACGAGGAAAAGCAATGAGGAGAGGGCCTGCTGGGAGTCCTCAGACTTCTCTCCTAATCTACCCTTTGTTTTCCAGTGGCAGAGGGCAAAGTGTGTGACCCACTGTGCTCCTCTGGGGGATGCTGGGGCCCGGGCCCTGGTCAGTGCTTGTCCTGTCGAAACTACAGCCGAGAAGGTGTCTGTGTAACCAACTGCAACTTTCTGAATGGGTACAGTGAGGGGAGCCAGTCAAGGATGGGTGGGGGTGAGACCCTGCAATGGAACTGTTCAGATGGCATATAATAAAAGCCTTTAGAAAGCTTTCTGCATATGCCTTGGTGGGAGTGAGATAGGAGACCTGTGGTTGTGGGATCAGGGCATGAAGGTCAGGACTTGGAAGTGACCCCCCTCCCTTTATTCTCCGATGCAGGGAGCCTCGAGAGTTTGCCCATGAGTCCAGATGCTTCTCTTGCCACCCGGAATGCCAGCTCATGGAGGGAACTGTCACATGCAATGGCTCGGTATAGTAGCAGCACCAGGATCTCCAAGGGAGACACAGAAGGGGCAATACTTGGAGCATGTGGGGAATGATATGGCTAAGGAGAGCACAGAAAGAACAGATAATGCTAGGGTCTGCAGATAGAAGATTCTGAATGTCTGGGCTGGTCTTTGCTGGGAGGTATGGAATTGACCTTGGATCTGATTCTTCCTGACCTTCTCTCTTCCACTCAGGGCTCCGATACTTGTGTTCAATGTGCCCATTTTCGAGATGGGCCCCACTGTGTGAGCAGCTGCCCCCATGGAGTCCTAGGTGCCAAGGGGCCCATCTACAAGTACCCAGATGTTCAGAATGAATGTCGGCCCTGCCATGAGAACTGCACCCAGGGGTCAGTGATGGGATGATAGGGAGAGGGGGTCAGGTGGAACAGTAGGAGCACAGAACTAGGGTGAGGGAAGCAGAAAGAAGAGAGTGGCTGTGATTTAAGAATCACTCCCAGCTGCATACTGAAGGATTGGAGAAAGGGAAAATCAGTAACAGCACAAAATTACACCACAGTTTTGGGAACCTGGAATAAACACAGTTCAAGGGAGTTTTACTCAAGAGGGGCTTGGGGAGAGCTAGTGAGCTGGAGGTGGAGGCCATGTCTTGGGATCAGCTTTGGGCTCCAGGATGGGATGCCATGGTAAGTTCTGAAATAAGCTTTTGTATGTTGAGGCTGTTGAAATTGAGCCTCTGTTGTCCAAGCTCTCATTTAAGGTTGTGACTTTCTTCTCTAGGTGTAAAGGACCAGAGCTTCAAGACTGTCTAGGACAAACACCGGTGTTGATCGGGTATGATGGGTTTGGAGATTCTGGAAACTGGGGATATTTGGGAGTTGGGAGAGAGGTAGTTTCCTGGAGAGAAGAGCGAGGGTGTCTTCATTCTGGCCTTTTATGTACGCGGTCCACTATCGTTAGAACGCAGGCTTCTGGACTTCCCTTCCTAAAGTTAACTTGCAGTATTCTACACTTGATCTTAGCCAAAAGGCCGAGAAGCGATAACTTGCAGTATTCTAAGAGTGGTCCTGATTTAGGTTGGTCCCTTCCGTGCTTAAGGATATATATGTGAATGCTAATTTCTTGCCCCAGATATGCACCATACCTTTAGCACAAGTATAGTTGACATTTGTAAGGAAGATGAAAATCCAGAATAATGTTGGGTTTCTGTATATCCCATAGCAAAACCCACCTGACAATGGCTCTGACAGTGATAGCAGGATTGGTAATGATTTTTGTGTTCCTGGGTGGCACTTTTCTCTACTGGCGTGGGCGCCGGATTCAGAATAAAAGGGCTATGAGGCGATACTTGGAACGGGGTGAGGTGAGTACTTAGTTTACTTTTGTTTTTTCTTTTCTTTTTTGCATGCCCTGGAAATCTCTTTATAGCTTAATTTTCAGTGGTACCCTGTGTACCCAGTGGTCAGTGATGGGATGAACATCAGTCCCCTCATCTTTCCGCAGAGATTTGATCCCTTTCTTCAAGGAGGTAGTGTGATCCCCTAGAAAAGACACTGGTCAGAGAAATAGGAGGCATGCATTCTAGTCCCGAATTTGCCATTAATTTGCCACATGACTTTGAAGAAGTTACTTCTCTGTGCCTAAGTTTATGCATTTATACGGAAGAAATAACACTCATCCTTCCAGCATGGCTGTAAGGGTAGGGAGAGATGATGTAAAAGTGCTTTGGAAAGCACAGAGCACTGTATAAAAGTAGTGAAGGTGGTAATAGTATTACCAACTCTCCCTAGCTGTCCCTTTACCCCACTTCTTGGTCCCCCGTCAAAGGGAAAACCCAACCCCTTTGATTCCTGATCTCATGAGCACAAATAACTTCCTCAATCTTCAAGGTCTGTTATTCCTCAATATGCCTATAACGCTTTCCAGGACTAACAATGATTTCTCTTCCAGTCCTTTTGGCTCGCTACTTTTGGCATTCACTTCTGGGGAGCGGGTTGGAGTGGGACATGGGAATGGTCTTTCCTGAGTACCTCCTTCCCATTTGCTCCTTAGAGCATAGAGCCTCTGGATCCCAGTGAGAAGGCTAACAAAGTCTTGGCCAGAATCTTCAAAGAGACAGAGTTGAGGAAGCTTAAAGTGCTTGGCTCGGGTGTCTTTGGAACTGTGCACAAAGTGAGTGACCTAAAGGAATTCTGGAGAGGTGGGGAAAGCATTTAGGGCGAACGGTGAAAGATTTTTGCAAAAGACTGACCTAGGGAGAATGACCCTATGCTGACTCCTATCCCAAACTTCCCAGGGAGTGTGGATCCCTGAGGGTGAGTCAATCAAGATTCCAGTCTGCATTAAAGTCATTGAGGACAAGAGTGGACGGCAGAGTTTTCAAGCTGTGACAGATGTAAGTGAAGGGTATTCTGCATGTCGCTAGGAGAGAGGACAATATTAGATATAATCATGTAGAAGCATGGTCCTGTGCTTCTCAGCAGCTACTGTGTTAGCCATGTTGATGCGCTTGAATTTTGGGGGGTACCCTGGGCTGGCTGTGCAGATACTGAGTGTATGTGAACCTGCTGGTTTCCTGGATAACACCTTTTGTGTCTCTTAGCATATGCTGGCCATTGGCAGCCTGGACCATGCCCACATCGTACGGCTGCTGGGACTATGCCCAGGGTCATCTCTGCAGCTTGTCACTCAATACTTGCCTCTGGGTTCTCTGCTGGATCATGTGAGACAACACCGGGAAGCACTGGGGCCACAGCTGCTGCTCAACTGGGGAGTACAAATTGCCAAGGTGAAAGGAGCCTGGAGGATTTCTGTGATAAGAACTGCTTGGCCGGGCACGGTGGCTCACGCCTGTAATCCCAGCACTTTGGGAGGCCGAGGCGGGTGGATCACGAGGTCGAGAGATCGAGACCATCCTGGTCAACATGGTGAAACCCCATCTCTACTAAAAATACAAAAAATTAGCTGGGCATGGTGGCACTTGCCTGTAATCCCAGCTACTTAGGAGGCTGAGGCAGGAGAATTGCTGGAACCCAGGAGGCGGAGGTTGCGGTAAGCCGAGATCGCGCCATTGCACTCCAGCCTGGGTAACAAGAGCGAAACTCCGTCTCAAAAAAAAAAAAAAGAAAAGAACTGCTTGGCTGGGGGCAGGCCAGGAAAAAGTGGAAAGGTTGAAGTTCTGAGAGGTAGGGTCCCCAACCCTGGGCTACAGGCTGGTACTGGTCCATGGCCTGTTAAGAACTGGGCCACATAGTAGGTGAGCAGCAGGCGAGTGAGTGAAACTTCATCTGTATTTACAGCCAGTCCCCATCACTTGTATTACCACCTGAGCTCCACCTCCTGTCAGATCAGCGGCAGGATTAGATTCTCATAGGAGCATGAGTGACCTCTATTGTGAACTGTGCATGTGAAAGATCTAGGCTTTGCACTCCTTATGAGACTCTAACTCATGCCTGATAATCTGAGATGGAACGGTTTCATCCCAAAACCAACCCTCCCTTTCCACCAGAAAAACTGTCTTCCACAATACCGGTCCCTGGTGCCAAAAAGTTGGGGACCACTGCTGAGAGATACCTGCAAGATTTGGGGGAATTCCAGATCTCGGTGACTGATTCCCCCAACTTTAAGAATACTTTCTTCCCCTATATCTACAGGGTATGTACTACCTTGAGGAACATGGTATGGTGCATAGAAACCTCGCTGCCCGAAACGTGCTACTCAAGTCGCCCAGTCAGGTTCAGGTGGCAGATTTTGGTGTGGCTGACCTGCTGCCTCCTGATGATAAGCAGCTGCTATACAGTGAGGCCAAGGTGAGGTGACACAAAGGGCTGGGTAAGGTGGTGGGCATGGAATGAAGCATGGGGCTAGGGAGCAGTCAGTGGTCTCTTCCAAAGGCAAACTTACTTCATGGTAAGTTCAAGGAGAGGAGGCTGCAGATGGCCGGATATCTTAGTTCAGAGAGCAACAAAGAAAAGAATGATCAAGAACTTGGGTGGAAAAAACCAACATGGTAACATGAAAGATGCCCAGCAGGAAAAAAAAAAAAGAACTTGGGACTTAGCCGAGCGCGGTGGCTCACACCTATAATCTCAGCACTTTGGGAGGCTGAGGTGGGTGGATCACGAGGTCAGGAGTTCAAGACCAGCCTGACGAACATGGTGAAACCCTGTCTCTACTAAAAATACAAAAATTAGTTGGGCATGGTGGCATGTGCCTGTAATCCCAGCTACTCCAGAGGCTGAGGCAGGAAAATCTCTTGAACCCAGGAGGTGGAAGTGGCAATGAGCTGAGATCGCACCACTGCCACTGCACTCCAGCTTGGGTGACAGAGCAAGACTCCATCTCAAAAAAATAAATAAATAAAGGCTGGTCCGAAGGTAGTGAGTTATCTCAATTGATTGTTTACAGTCAGTTACAGATCGAACTCCTTGTTCTACTCTTTCCCCCCTTCTCACTACTGCACTTGACTAGTCTTTTAAAAAAAAAGAACTTGAGGCCGGGCGTGGTGGCTCAAGCCTGTAATCCCAGCACTTTGGGAGGCCGAGGCGGGTGGATCACGAGGTCAAGAGATCGAGACCAACCTGGTCAACATGGTGAAACCCCATCTCTACTAAAAATACAAACAATTAGCTGGGTATGGTGGCACATGCCTGTAATGCCAGCTACTCAGGAGGCTGAGGCAGGAGAATTGCCTGAACCCAGGAGGCGGAGTTTGCAGTGAGCCGAGATCGCGCCATTGCACTCCAGCCTGGGTAACAAGAGTGAAACTCCGTCTCAAAAAAAAAAAAAAAGAACTTGAGACTTGGAAATGCTAAGAAAATTTGTGGAAATAAACTGGTGATACCTCTATCTTTAATCCACAGACTCCAATTAAGTGGATGGCCCTTGAAAGTATCCACTTTGGAAAATACACACACCAGAGTGACGTCTGGAGCTATGGTCAGTGCATCTGGATGCCCTCTCTACCATCACTGGCCCCAATTTCAAAGTTACCTTTTGAGACCCTCTCTTAGAATCTTAGAATTTCTAAGCACTTCAGATTTTTGAGTCAGATCAGGTTCTGCTTTCCCTTCACTTCATGCCTATGTCGACTATTTTGCCAGTGACTACTCCATTTCTTCCTGCACCAGGTGTGACAGTTTGGGAGTTGATGAGCTTCGGGGCAGAGCCCTATGCCGGGCTGCGATTGGCTGAAGTACCAGACCTGCTAGAGAAGGGGGAGCGGTTGGCACAGCCCCAGATCTGCACAATCGATGTCTACATGGTGATGGTCAAGTGTGAGTTACCGGCTAAGCCCAGACATTTTCTTTTTTTTGAGACGATATCTAGCTCTTGTCGCCCAGGCTGGAGTGCAATGGCACAATCTCGGCTCACTACAACCTCCACCTCCTGGGTTCAAGTGATTCTCTTGCGTTAGCCTCTGGTGTAGCTGGCATTACAGGCACCTGCCACCATCACCATGCCCGGCTAATTTATGTATTTTTATTAGAGACGGGGTTTTGCCATGTTGGCCAGGCTGGTCTCAAACTCCTGACCTCATGATCTTACTGCCTCGGCCTTCCAAATGCTGGTATTACAGGTATAAGCCACCGTGCCTGGCCTGACACCAGCTATTTTCCGACTTCCCTCTGTACTCTTCTTATGGCTCTATTCTCTTTTTTTTTTCTTTTTGAGATGGAGTCTCGCTCTGTCACCCATATTGGAGTGCAGAGGCATGACCTTGGCTCACTGCGGCCCCTGCTTTCTAGGTTTAAGCGATTCTCCTTTCGCAGCCTCCCAAATAGCAGGGACTACAGGCGTGCACCACCTTGCTAATTTTTTTTATATTTTTAGTAGAGCCAGGATTTCACTATGTCAGGCTGTAAACTCCCAACCTCAGGTGATCCACTCGCCTTGGTCTCCTAAAATGCTGGGATTACAGGTGTGAGCCACTGCACCTGGCCATGGCTGTATCTCCTTTCATGTCTCTACCTCCTACATCTTACCTCCAGGTTGGATGATTGATGAGAACATTCGCCCAACCTTTAAAGAATTAGCCAATGAGTTCACCAGGATGGCCCGAGACCCACCACGGTATCTGGTCATAAAGGTGAGTAGGGAGTAGGAGGTGCTAAGGAAATTTTAAAAAGGGGGAGTTGGCTGGAACCAGGATTTCCCCTAACAATCACCTATCAATGTAGAGAGGGAGTGGGCCTGGAATAGACCCTGGGGCAGAGCACCACGGTCTGACGAACAAGGAGCTAGAAGAAGTAGAGCTGGAGCCAGAACTAGACCTAGATCCAGACTTGGAAGCAGAGGAGGACAACCTGACAACCACCACACTGGGCTCCGTCCTCAGCCTACCAGTTGGAACACTTACTCGGCAACGTGGGGTAAGACAACTTCTAATTACCCAACACTTTGCACCCTGAGCCCTCACGAACCCTACAGAGACCCAGATTAACTACTCAAAGTCCCCCATGTTGAATGTAGATTTCTCCCTTCACCTTAACCTTGTCCTTATTTTTTCATCCTAGAGCCAGAGCCTTTTAAGTCCATCATCTGGATATATGCCCATGAACCAGGGTAATCTCGGGGAGGCTTGCCAGGTAAGGTTGGTAGCTGAGAGGCTGGGTTTTAGGATCAGAATGAGAGTAGTATGGAAGACATTAGAAACCTTTGAGGTTTAATCAGTGTCCTGAAAAAAAGAAGGCAGTGAGGGCCAAGCATAGTGGCTCATGTCTGTAATGCCAGTACTTTGGGAGGCCGGGGTGGATGGATCACCTGAGGTTAGGAGTTCGAGACCAGCCTGGCAATATGGTGAAACCTGTCTTTACCCAAAATACAAAAATTAGACAGGCATGGTGGTGCACACCTGTAATCTCGGCTACTCAGAAGACTGAGACAGGAGAATTGCTTGAACTGGGAGGCAGAGGTTGCAGTGAGCTGAGATTTTACTACTGCACACCAGCCTGGGCGACAGAGACTCCGTCTCAAAAAACAAAAAGGCTGGGCACAGTGGCTCACGCCTATAATCCTAGCACTTTGGGAGGCCGAAGCAGAAAGATCACAAAGTCAGAAGTTTGAGGCCAGCCTGGCCAACATGGCGAAACACCATTTCTACTAAAAACACAAAAATTAACTGGGCATGGTGGTGGGTGCCTGTAATCCCAGCTACTCTGGAGGCTGAGGCAGGAGAATTGCTTGAACCTGGGAGGCTGCAGTGCACTGAGTTTGTGCCACTGTACTCCAGCCTGGGCAACAAGAGCAAGACTTCATCTCAAAAAAAAAAAAAAAAAAAAAAAGGCAGTGAACAACCCAATCTCCTTCTAAACAAATGTCACTTCTTTCTTCATCTGTGTAAATCTCCTTGCATTATTTTTGGTTTATTTTCTTCCTTAGGAGTCTGCAGTTTCTCAGGGCAGTGAATGGTGCCCCCGTCCAGTCTCTCTGCACCCAATACCACGGGGACGCCTGGTATCAGAGTCATCAGAGGGCCATGTAACAGGCTCTGAGGTTGAGCTCCAGGAGAAAGTGTCAACGTGTAGGAGCCGGAGCCGGAGCCGGAGCCCACGGCCACGTGGAGACAGTGCCTACCATTCCCAGCGCCACAGTCTGCTTACTCCTGTCACCCCTCTCTCCCCACCAGGGTTAGAGGAAGAGGATGTCAATGGTTATGTCATGCCAGATACACACCTCAAAGGTGCCTGCCTCTTCCTAGGGCTTTCCTCAATTCTTCCTCAAATTCTTCCCCCAGGCTCCTCTAAATTATTTTGTCTTCTCCGATCGTATGCCTCTATATCCTATTCATTTTTTCAAACTTTCCCTTACCCCTGTGAAGTTCTTCACATACCTAGTCTTTCTTCTCTACCCTCAGGTACTCCCTCCTCCCGGGAAGGCACCCTTTCTTCAGTGGGTCTCAGTTCTGTCCTGGGTACTGAAGAAGATGATGAAGATGAGGAGTATGAATACATGAACCGGAGGAGAAGGCACAGTCCACCTCATCCCCCTAGGCCAAGTTCCCTTGAGGAGTTGGGTTATGAGTACATGGATGTGGGGTCAGACCTCAGTGCCTCTCTGGGCAGCACACAGAGTTGCCCACTCCACCCTGTACCAATCATGCCCACTGCTGGCACAACTCCAGATGAAGATTATGAATATATGAATCGGCAACGAGGTGGAGGTGGTCCTGGGGGTGATTATGCAGCCATGGGGGCCTGCCCAGCATCTGAGCAAGGGTATGAAGAGATGAGAGCTTTTCAGGGGCCTGGACATCAGGCCCCCCACATCCATTATGCCCGCCTAAAAACTCTACGTAGCTTAGAGGCTACAGACTCTGCCTTTGATAACCCTGACTACTGGCATAGCAGGCTTTTCCCCAAGGCTAATGCCCAGAGAACATAACCCCTGCTCCCTGTGGCACTCAGGGAGCATTTAATGGCAGCTAGTGCCTTTAGAGGGTACTCTCTTCTCCCTATTCCCTCTCTCTCCCAGGTCTCAGCCCCATTTCCCCAGTCCCAGACAATTCCATTCAACCTTTGGAGGCTTTTAAACATTTGACACAAAATTCTTATGGTATATAGCAAGATGTGCACTTTCTTCTCTTTCCTAACCCCAGGAAAGGAGAAGGTTTTCCTTGTTTTGTATGCTTTCTCAATCCCATTCCTCAGCTTCCTCACAGGTATTTCTGGAGATATGAAGGATTACTCTCCATATCCCTTCCTCTCAGGCTCTGACTACTTGGAACTAGGCTCCTAGGTGTGCCTTTGTTTCCCATCAGACTGTCAGGAAGAGGAAAGGGAGGAAACCTAGCAGAGAAAAGTATAATTTTGGTTTATGACTCTTAACCCCCTAGAAAGACAGAAGGTTAAAATCTGTGAAGATAAAGGTTAGGAGTAGATATTGATTACTTTGATAATTCAGCACTTAACTATGAGCCAGGCATCATACTAAACTTTACCTACATTATCTCACTAAGTCCTTTATCATCCTTACAACAATTCTGTGACATACATATTAACTCATTTTACAAAAAAGGGAAGCCAGGCATGGTGGCTCATACCTATAATCCCAGCATTTTGGGAGGCTGAGAATGGGAAGATCACTTGAGCCCAGGATTAGACAAGCCTAGGGAACACAGCAAGACACTGTCTCTAAGGGTGGTGGGGGAGGGGGGGGAAGGAAACTGAGCCTAAAAGAGATTAATTAAGCAGTAGGTCCAGAATGCAAAATCCTCCCAATTCTTGTGCATGTGCTCTTACTGTAAGGTGCCAAGGAAAACCGATTTAAGTCACAGCCCTTGTAAGGGGCAACGTTTCTTGTTTGCACTGAATCAAGTCTAACCCCAACAGCCACATCCTCCTCCTATACGCAGACATCTCATCTCAGGAAGTGGTGGTGGGGGTAGTCAGAAGGAAAAATAACTGGACATCTTTGTGTAAACCATAACCCACATGTGCCGTGAATGATCTTTACACCTTATCTGAGGACAGATTCACAAGGATCCCCCAAGATCCACTTTTAGGAGCCATTCTTATCCAGCAGTGACAAGCTTCCAGGTAGGATAGAAGACCCAGTTTCACGCCTCTGTTCCGTTCCTTTGGATGGGGAACTGAGGGAAAATATCTGTTGTATCACTGAAATTTTTTGTTTTGTTTTTATACGTGTCTGAATAAAAATGCCAAAGTTTTTTTCAGCTTCCTGTCTGTCAAATGAAGACATTTCATATGTTAGATAGATCTGCTCCTCAGCAGTGGACAGTCACCTTTCTGTCTTCTGACAATGCTACTCTGTCCCATGCAGCTTTCTCTAGTCCTATTATTGTATTTCTTTAGAACAAGCATAGCGTATAGTCCTTTGGGGTTTTAGTAGGAATCTACAAGGCAAACAACTGAGAATAACAAAAACAAAGAACCCACGTGCTTGGGGACTTATAAAAAGCCCTATACATGTCCGGTCTCCTTCAGAGGCCAAATACTGAAACCTCCCCATGCTTCTGAATTCATTCTTAGAAAAGTCACCAAATATATATACATTTTTTTCACGGTAAGCGCTCTCAACAAACAGCTGTCTTTCTGAACACTTCCCTTAAGTGCTCCATCCAGCCTGTTACTGGAACAATGTCATGTTACTTCTTTAGGAGTCCAGCCTCCAGACTGGGAGGCCTTTAAATGGATGATCCCTCCGGAGTCTGGCCACCCAGTTAGCCCCTGCTCCCAGCACCCTAGGTCTTCTTCCACCTGTCTGCCTCTCCCTGTTCTCTCAGCTTCGCAGGGCCACTGGACCGGCTGGGCGGGTTTCGCCAGCCGATCCAGGGATCCAAGGAAGGGCGCACCCCGCCTCCCCGCCCTAGGTGTAGACACTACCCACCCACCGCGGCTCCACCCTTGCCCCGCCGCCTCTAATCCTATTTCCTCGCCGTAGCTCCGCCCCTTTCCTTCAGCCCGCCCCTCTCTGTTACGGGCTCTCGCTCAGAGTTCTTGGTGGAAGAGGTTTTTCTGGGAGAGACCACGCTTCCCCGCAAGCTCCCCAACGGCTCCGCCTTCCCGCCGGAGCCTGACCCTTCCCAGCGTGCCCGGCAATTCCGGCGTGCGAGGCCCTCGGAGGGCAAGGCCCCTGGGCCTGGCTTAGGAGGGCGAGAGGCAGGCTGGGAATTGTAGTTCTCAAGCCCCTGAGGGCGGCTAGAGGCTGGCGGTGAAGAGGACTAGTTGTCCCAGCGTCCCCTGCGCCTCAGCCCGCGCGCTCGCAGCTTCTCGCTCTCGCCAGCCTGCCCGCTCCCTTGCTTGCTCGCGCTTTCGCTCGCCCTCTCCTCGAGGACCTAGGAGACTCTGACCACAGCCTGCGGCTGGGAAGGGGGACAGAGGCGGCGGCTCAGGGGAAACCAGGCTGCAGTGGTGGTGGTAGGAAGATGTCGGGCGAGGACGAGCAGCAGGAGCAAACTATCGCCGAGGACCTGGTCGTGACCAAGTATAAGATGGGGGGCGACATCGCCAACCGTGAGTGCGGCCTCGGGTCGGGGAATCAAGGCTGACAGGGAAAGGTGCCAGGCTGGCCCCAAAGGGGCTGGAGCGGAGGGGTCATGCGGAGTGAGCTACTGAGGGGTCCGCACCGGTCCTCTGGGGGCGGCGTGGTGGAAAGACCCGGTGTCGCGCCTGGGACCTGAGTGGCCAGGCCCAGGCTGAAGTCTGTGGAGGTGCGGGCCGGCGACTGGGATGAGCGCAGAGTGGGACCCCTGGCAGGCTCCGACCCGAGGCTGTTTGTTAGGAGGCAAGACAGGTTTTCTCCTGTTCCAATCCTTCAGTCCCGATTTCTGCTTCCTCTGATTCTGGCAGCGGCGAGGCCACCTCGAAAAGGAAGCACCCAGCTATTGGCGACAAAGCGCCCCTCTGTTTTGTCGATTCTCTGGGGCGTCAGGAGCCGAGCCGGCACGTGTTGCTGGGTCCCCTTGCGGATGGCTGGCCCCCTTCCTCCACTACTGTCCCTGACACCAGCTTCCCTGCCACGTGCTTTGCTGGAGCCTTTCCTTCTTTACTTCAGTTCTTACCCTGGTGGGGGCCCCCTTCTACATTTGGGCCAGCTAAGGGGACCGTTGGAGAGCTCTCCGGGAGCTTCTAACCCAAGTCTTGGAGATATATATGGCTTTTCTTGAAGTTACTCATTACTACCACCTTTCCAATCTGTGCAGGTAGCCTTAGTTAGCATTCACATTTGTTGTTCTCAGTGACTTGACAACTCGAATGTTTTGGAGTCCTCGTCTTATTCCAACTAGGAAAGCTTGCGAACAGTAATGGAAAAGGGAGGACTGATTTTGGGATTGTCACAAGTCATCCTTATTCGAGCTGTGCTCCGACGGTCTCAGCAGTAGCCTGTCACTCTAGGCAGATGCAACTTTCTCTTTTCTCTCTTTCCAATTCACCTTTCCGTTTTATTTAAAACTCAGGGAGGTACAAACTGCTTGTCCGTGGGCTTTTAAATGTTTTTTGGGGTTTGTGTGTGTGTGTGGTTTTTTCGTTTTTGTTGTTGTTGTTGTTTTTGAGACAGAGTTTCACTCTTTTTGCCCAGGCTGGAGTGCAGTGGCTCAATCTTGGCTCACTGCAACCTCCGCCTCCTGGGTTCCAGCGATTCTCCTGCCTCAGCGTCACGAGTAGCTGGGATTACTGGTGCATTCCCCTATGCCTAACTAGTTTTTTGTATTTTCAGTAGAGACCGGGTTTCACCATGTTGGCCAGGCCGGTCTTGAACTCCTGACCTCAGGTGATCGCCCACCTTGGCCTCCCAAAGTGCTGGGATTGCAGGTGTGAGCCAATGCGCCCAGCTTTTAAATGGTTTTAACAGCAAAGATGGTGGGAAAGCGGTGTTTAGGATGCCTCCGGTCCTGTGGGTGAAAAGCTGAGTTTTTACTAGCTTTCAAAGAATCACCAAAACTGAGATTTCAAAAATCTAACCTGTACTATGGTTTTTGGTGCCGGTTAGTATTTGAGATAGTAGTTTGAATCAGAAAATCTCTTTCTTTCTTTCTTTTTTTTTTTTTTTTTTGAGACAGAGTTTCTCCCTTGTTACCCAGGCTGGAGTGCAATGGCGCGATCTCGGCTCACCGCAACCTCCGCCTCCTGGTCTCAGGCAATTCTCCTGCCTCAGCCTCCTAAGTAGCTGGGATTACAGGCATGCGCCACCACGCCCAGCTAGTTTTATTGTATTTTTAGTAGAGACGGGGTTTCACCATGTTGACCAGGATGGTCTCGATCTTTCGACCTCGTGATCCACCCGCCTCGGCCTCCCAAAGTGCTGGGATTACAGGCTTGAGCCACCGCGCCCGGCCCAGAAAATCTCTTTCTTGCAGTTTATAACTTCAGGCCATTGTGATCTCAGATACAAATTTTCTAACTTTGGCCTCACATCTCTTTGAGATAAGCCATGATCCCCCGAAATGAAACCCAGGGACCTTAGGTTAAGCCCCTTTGGCTTATACACTTGTTTTTTTTTTGTTGTTTTTGTTTGTTTGTTTGTTTGTTTTTCCGAGACGGAGTTTCGCGCTTGTTACCCAGGCTGGAGTGCAATGGCGCGATCTCGGCTCACTGCAACCTCTGCCTCCTGGGTTCAGGCAATTCCCCTGCCTCAGCCTCCTAAGTAGCTGGGATTACAGGCATGTGCCACCATGCCCAGCTAATTTTTTTGTATTTTTAGTGGAGACAGGGTTTCACCATGTTGACCAGGATGGTCTCGATCTCTCGACCTCGTGATCCACCCGCCTTGGCCTCCCAAAGTGCTGGGATTACAGGCTTGAGCCACCGCGCCCGGCCTATACACTTGTTTATGAGGCAGTAAGTCTACATAGATTGAGATTCCTAGCACCTAATTAGAATGTCTGAGAAAGGAAGGCAGTAACATTTAATAATGCATCAGCTTCGAGTCTGCAATTCTGTCTACCTTCTTGTAACATGTCCCTGATGCCTATAAATTTCAGCTTTCCTTGTGCATATGTGGGCATACCTTGGCAAGAACCCTCTAAAGTTCATAACTCTGTCCTGTCACACCAAAGGTAGCATCTTTGGAAAGTCCAAGGCCTTGCCTAGGCCGATGGATTGTATATACCCACTTGTCACATAATAAGGAAGGGAAGGTAATGTTGTCCTTTCAGCCTCAGGGCAATTAGTACTAGAGAGTATTACAAACTCTTAAGTCCAATTTCCAGGTATTCCTTGGGTGGTAACTAGACAATAAATACATACAAGGCTGACAAGATGGGATTCTGTCTTCAGGGGTACTTCGGTCCTTGGTGGAAGCATCTAGCTCAGGTGTGTCGGTACTGAGCCTGTGTGAGAAAGGCGATGCCATGATTATGGAAGAAACAGGGAAAATCTTCAAGAAAGAAAAGGAAATGAAGAAAGGTAAAAAAAAAAAAAAAAAAAAAAAAAAAAAATCCCTCACTAATTTCCCATTTGACCCTTATTTGGTTCTATATGTTTTATTTTTTTTATTGTAATTAATGATGCAGTCTCCACTCCAGCTCTGGTTGAGATATTTGGAAATTTGGAATGGCAAGTGGGATACAAGCAGTTTTCTTCCCAATCCAAACTGATGAAACTTAAGCAAGTCCCTGAAAACATCCTTACACTTTTCTGAAGGGCAACAGGGCTCCCAGGAGACAGCAAGGCAGTAGGCTGATGATTCTTTCTTTACAGGTATTGCTTTTCCCACCAGCATTTCGGTAAATAATTGTGTATGTCACTTCTCCCCTTTGAAGAGCGACCAGGATTATATTCTCAAGGAAGGTGACTTGGTAAAAATGTAAGGTCAAACTGTTTTTTGTGTTTTTTTTTTTTTTGGCGGGTTGTCCTGAGGGGCTGCCCCCAGCCTGAGGGTGGGGCCAGTGGGGCAAGTCGGTCAAACTGTTTTAAAGCATTTTTCTTTTTTTAAAACATTTACAAAGTGCTAGTTCCTAATGTAGTACTCTGATCTTGCCTTTCAGTGACCTTGGGGTCCATGTGGATGGCTTCATCGCTAATGTAGCTCATACTTTTGTGGTTGATGTAGCTCAGGTAGGTGGCCTGCTTTTGATCTCCGTTCAGCCTTGGGAGTGAGGGGAATGCACTGCCAGTTGCTTCTTATCCCCACCCCCAATCACCACGTCAGTTGAGAGAGTCTCTAGAGAAGCAAAAGGAGAAGGAGAAAGGTGTTTTTTTTTTTTGTTTTTTTTTTTTAATTCTCCTGTTCATTAGCTGGCCTTCACATATGGGCTCACATATATTAACCAGATAGCCAGCTGAGTTAACAAGCTTTCCAGGAAGATCCTGATTGCATGTCCTTATCTACAGGGGACCCAAGTAACCGGAAGGAAAGCAGATGTTATTAAGGCAGCTCACCTTTGTGCAGAAGCTGCCCTACGCTTGGTCAAACCTGGAAACCAGGTAAGCTATTTTATCCAATTCCAAATTATAAAACAGCTTTTTAAAATTAGCTATATTTGGCTGGGCACAATGGCTTATGTCTGTAATCCCAACACTTTGGGGGGCCAAGGTAGGAGGATAGCTTGAGGCCAGGAGTTCAAGACCAGCCTGGGAAGCATGGTGAAACCCCGTCTCTACAAAAAATACAAAAATTACTTGGGCGTGGTAACATGCACCTGTATTCCCAGCTGCCAGGGAGGCTGAGGTGGGAGAATCAGCTGAGCCTGGAAGATTGAGGCGGTGGTGAGCTATGATCACACCACTCACTCCAGCCTGGGTGACAATGAAACTATGTCTTAAAAAAGAAAAAGGAAAAATAAGCATTTGCTGTCCCCACAAAACTGATAAGAATGCCAGGTATAAAAGGATTAACCCTGGACTTAACATCAGAAAACCCAGGCATAGTGGCACAGACATGTAAATCTAGCACTTTGGAAGGTCAGGGTGAAAGGACTGCTTGAGCCCAGGAGTTTGAGACCAGCTTGGGAAACATAGCAAGACCCATCTCTACAAAAAGAAAAAAGAAAACCCAGGTTTATGACCAAGTTCTTTCACTTAACAGTCATTTAACCTGAGACTCAGTTTCCTTGTCTTCTAGATTGGGATATACATCTGCCCTGTTCACTTGCAAAATTTATCAAATAAGACCATCTTTGTGAAAGCACTGGGTAAAATGATATGCAAATACACCTATTCCTCGGCTTGATGGCACTTTCAGTAGAAGCTATGTTTTGAGTACCCATACAACCATTCTGTTTTTCATTTTCCATATATTTTGTGAATTACATGAGATAGTCAACATTATTATAAAATAGGCATGTTTTAGATAATTCTGCCCAACTGTAGGATAATGTTTTCTAAGTGTTCTGAGCACACTTAATGTAGGCTAGGCTAGGCTATGATGTTAGGTAGGTTAGGTGTATTAAATGCTTTTTGGGTTTTTTTTTTTTTTCTTTGAGACGGAGTTTCGCTCTTGTTACCCAGGCTGGAGTGCAATGGCACGATCTCGGCTCACCGCAACCTCCGCCTCCTGGGTTCAGGCAATTCTCCTGCCTCAGCCTCCTGAGTAGCTGGTATTACAGGCACGCGCCACCATGCCCAGCTAAGTTTTTGAATTTTTAGTACAGACAGGGTTTCACCATGTTGACCAGGACGGTCTCGATCTCTTGACCTCGTGATCCACCCGCCTCGGCCTCCCAAAGTGCTGGGATTACAGGCTTGAGCCACCGCGCCCGGCCCCTTTTTTTTTTTTTTTTTTTTTTTTTTGAGACAGAGTTTCACTCTTGTTACCCAGGCTGGAGCGCAATAGCGCAATCTCGGCTCCCCACAACCTCCGCCTCCTGGGTTCAGGCATTTCTCCTGCCTCAGCCTCCTGAGTAGCTGGGATTATAGGCACGTGCCACCATGCCCAGCTAATGTTTTGTATTTTTAGTAGAGACGGGGTTTCACCATGTAGACCAGGATGGTCTCAATCTCTTGACCTCGTGATCCACCCACCTCGGCCTCCCAAAGTGCTGGGATTACAGGCTTGAGCCACCACGCCCGGCGCTTTTTGGGTTGTTTTTTTTTTTTTTTTTTTTGAGATGGAGTCTCACTCTGTCACCCAGGCTAGAGTGCAGTGGTGCAATCTTGGCTCACTGCAACCTCCTCCTCCCAGGTTCAAACGATTCTCTTGCCTCAGCCTCGTGAGTAGCTGGGATTACAGGGGTGTGCCACCACACTAATTTTTGTATTTTTAGTAGAAACAGGGCTTCACCATGTTGGTCAGGCTGGTCTCGAACTCCTGACCTCGTGATCTGCCTGCCGCAGCCTCCCAGAGTGCTGGGATTACAGGCACGAGCCACTGTGCCCAGTTAAATGCATTTTTGACTTAGTGATATTTCCAACTTATGATGAGTTCTTTTGAGATGTAACCCCATTATAAGTTGGGAGCATCTATATAAAGTATTTTTAGATTGTAAGGATAATCGAGCTATGAAATGAAAATCCAGTGAATAAGAATCATTGGTATTGGATGGAGGATATTAGAACGCCCTGTTCTTTTATGCTTCTTATTCTCATTGTAGAGAACTCATTAGCTCCTGATATCTCACCTTTTGTTTGATGTTGTACTTCTAGAACACACAAGTGACAGAAGCCTGGAACAAAGTTGCCCACTCATTTAACTGCACGCCAATAGAAGGTGAGAACAGTTAACAGGGTTGAGGGTCTAAGAATGAGTGGCTTTGCAGAATTCAGGCTTTTGCTCCCTTGAAGATCTATCCTGGCTATAGCCCAGTTGAAGCCAAAAATCTCAGTGCCCTGTGTTTCCATAGCCAGGTACTTTCTCACTGCCTGCCCCTTCAAACTACCGAAGTGGGTGGATTTGGAAAGCTTTTGGGGTTCTGGATAGCTTGTTCCATAGGCTATGTCCTGTCTACAGGTATGCTGTCACACCAGTTGAAGCAGCATGTCATCGATGGAGAAAAAACCATTATCCAGAATCCCACAGACCAGCAGAAGTAGGTGCCAACCCCACTCATCACCTTCTACCAAACTAGACTAGTCAACAGGCTTTTTTCTATACTCTCAGCTGAATCTTGTCTACCTTCTACTCCTTGCTTTCAGGAGTGACCTATTGCTCTTAATATTCCCGTTCTCTAGGCCAGGCGTGGTGGCTCATGCCTGTAATCCCAGCACTTTGGGAGGCCCACGCTTGTGGATCACCTGAGGTCACCAGTTTGAGACCAGTCCAGTCAACATAGTGAAACCCCGTCTCTACTAAAAATACAAAAATTAGCTGGGCATGGTGGTGTGTGCCTGTAATCCCAGCTACTTGGGAGGCTGAGGCAGGAGAATCGCTTGAACCTGGGAGGCGGAGGTTGCAGTGAGCCGAGATCGTGCCATTGCACTTTAGCCTAGGCGACAGTGCAAGACTCCATCTCAAAAAAAAAAAAATTGTCTGTGAGGAACATGAAAATATAAAAAAGAAGAAAAAATACAAAAATTAGTCAGGTGTGGTGGCATGCAGCTATACTCCCAGCTACTCAGGAGGCTGAGGCAGGAGAATTGCTCAAACCCAGGAGGCGGAGGTTGCGGTGAGCTGAGATAATGCCACTGCACTCCAGCCTGGGCGACAGAGTGATACTGTCTGAAGAAAAAAACAAAAAACAAAAAACCTTTCTTTCTATTCCTTTTAGGAAGGACCATGAAAAAGCTGAATTTGAGGTACATGAAGTATATGCTGTGGATGTTCTCGTCAGCTCAGGAGAGGGCAAGGTGAGGAGAGTACCAGAGTTGGCAAAGAGGGGTGACTGAAAGTGTTTGCCAGACCAAATGTTACTTAAATTACTCTTGCAGGCCAAGGATGCAGGACAGAGAACCACTATTTACAAACGAGACCCCTCTAAACAGTATGGACTGAAAATGAAAACTTCACGTGCCTTCTTCAGTGAGGTGGAAAGGCGTTTTGATGCCATGCCATTTACTTTAAGGTACTACACGTAGCGATGATAGTACTTGGAACCAGTCTGACTCACAGACCATACACCCAGGAACACTTTTTCCTCTCCCTTCCTGCCTAGACTTGTAGCGTGCACGTGCTCACTCCCTCCCTCTCTCTCCCCATCTCCTTCTCACTGAAGGTAATGTAAAAGAGCAATCCTAAGCATGATTTCTGCCTGAGGGTAGGAGCTATTTTAAAATATAAGCAAAATGGTAAGACTTGATGGGGAGTTAAGAATACTTCTGAATATCATCTTCCCCTGACAGAGCATTTGAAGATGAGAAGAAGGCTCGGATGGGTGTGGTAGAGTGCGCCAAACATGAACTGCTACAACCATTTAATGTTCTCTATGAGAAGGAGGGTAAGTTCTAAAAAGAGCTTCACTTTGGATTCCCTGATTATATGATATCCTTCATATAAGTTCAGAAGAGCTAAGTATGACAACAAAGGAGCTTTTTATCAAAACACATCTTCATTTTTGCCATAGGTGAATTTGTTGCCCAGTTTAAATTTACAGTTCTGCTCATGCCCAATGGCCCCATGCGGATAACCAGTGGTCCTTTCGAGCCTGACCTCTATAAGTCTGAGCTGGAGGTCCAGGATGCAGAGCTAAAGGTTAGTATGGAATAGAAGGTGGTGAGTATGTGTATGGTACCTGTGCTGGGAGTGAGGGCTAAATGCCAGCAAAGTCCTGAAAAGAGCTCCAGTACTGAAAGTAACCCTTTTTTTAAAATTTCCTCCACATTCCTCAAAATTTATTTATTTATTCCTGTTTTCCAGGCCCTCCTCCAGAGTTCTGCAAGTCGAAAAACCCAGAAAAAGAAAAAAAAGAAGGTGTGTTGTGATCATCCCTCTCTGGCAGGGTGAACCTGATGTGATCCCTCTTTCTTCCATTGTGTTAGGTCATGGTGGGATACGGATTTTTTTTTTTTTTTTTTTTTTTTTTTTTCTGAGACGGAGTTTCGCTCTTGTTACCCAGGCTGGAGTGCAATGGCGCGATCTCGGCTCACCGCAACCTCCGCCTCCTGGGTTCAGGCAATTCTCCTGCCTCAGCCTCCTGAGTAGCTTGGATTACAGGCATATGCCACCATGCCCAGCTACTTTTTTTTGTATTTTTAGTAGAGACGGGGTTTCACCATGTTGACCAGGATGGTCTCGATCTCTTGACCTCGTGATCCACCCGCCTCGGCCTCCCAAAGTGCTGGGATTACAGGCTTGAGCTACCGCGCCCGGCCTGGGATACGGATTTTTGTACAGATACTCTTCAGCTTAAATGGTAGGACTTTGTCCCAGTAAATCCATCATAAATTGAAAATAAGTCAAAATGGATTAAAAGGTGTGTTGTGATCATCCCTCTCTGGCGGGGTGAACCTGATCCCGCTTTCTCCCATTGTGTTAGGTCATGGTGGGATACGGATTTTTGTACAGATACTCTTCAGCTTAAATGATAGGACTTTGTCCCAGTAAACCCATCATAAAGTGAAAATAAGTCAAAATGGATTAAAAAAAAATTTTTTGGCCTGGTGCAATGGTTCACACCTGTAATCCCAGGACTTTGGGAGGCCAAGGTGGGTGGATCACCTGAGGTCTGGTAAGACTAGCCTGGCCAACATGATGAAATCCCATCTCTACTAAAAATATAAAAAATTAGCGGCCAGGCACGGTGGCTCAAGCCTGTAATCCCAGCACTTTGGGAGGCCGAGGCGGGTGGATCACGAGGTCGAGAGATCGAGACCATCCTGGTCAACATGGTGAAGCCCCATCTCTACTAAAAATACAAAACATTAGCTGGGGATGGTGGTGCGTGCCTGTAATCCCAGCTACTCAGGAGGCTGAGGCAGGAGAATTGCCTGAACCCAGGAGGCGGAGGTTGCAGTGAGCCAAGATCACGCCATTGCACTCCAGCCTGGGTAACAAGAGTGAAACTCCGTCTCAAAAAAAAAAAAAAAATATATATATATATATATATATATAATTAGCTGGTTGTGGTGGTGGGCACCTGTAATCCCAGCTGCTCGGGAGGCTGAGAGGCTGAGGCAGGAGAACCCGGGGTGGGGTAGGGGTTTCGGTGAGCTAAGATCACGCCATTGTACTTAGCCTGGGCAACAAGAGCAAAACTCCATCTTAAAAAGAGAGAGAGAGAGAGAGAGATGATCTCAGTGTGTCACCCAGGCTGACATGTAGCAGCATGACCATAGCTCACTGTAGTCTCAGACTCCTCCTGTGCTCAAGTGATTGTCCCACCTTAACCTGCTGAGTAGCTGCCACCATGCCTGGCTCAAAATGGATTTGATATACCTTAACCTACCAGGAACCTCAAAGCTTAGCCTGGCCTACCTTCAGTGTGCTCAAAACACTTACTAAACAAATTATCATGTATCAAAATATCCATATTGCTTTTCACGCTGTTGTGAAGTCGAAAAATCACAAGTTGACCATTGTAAGTCAGAGACTTATATATCTTTATATCAGCTGTGACCCAGAGGATAGATACTTTTTTGGCTGAGGGTGCGGTGGTTCACACCTATTATCCCAACGTTTTGAGAGGCCTAGGCAGGAGTATCACTTGAGCCCAGGAGTTCAAGATCAGCCTGGGCAAGATGCTGAAACCTCATCTTTACAAAAAAACCTGTACATGGTGGCATGTGCCTACAGTCCCAGCTACCTGGGAGGTTAAGGTGGAAGGATTACCTGAGCCCAGGGAAGTTGAGGCTACAGTGAGCCATGTATCTCTGCATTCCAGCCTAGGTGACAGAGTGAGACTGTCTCAAAAAAAAAAAGGTGGCACAGTGGCTCAGGCCTGTAATCCCAGCACTTTGGGAAGCCGAAGTGGGCAGATCACCTGAGGTCAGGAGTTCAAGACCAGCCTGACCAACATGGAGAAACCTCATCTCTTAAAAAAATAAATTGAAAATAAAAAACTTTATCTCTAGTCCCAGACACTACCCCCCAAATAGTTAGAAACTGACATGTCTTCTCCCTCTCCTTTTCTTGCACATAGGCCTCCAAGACTGCAGAGAATGCCACCAGTGGGGAAACATTAGAAGAAAATGAAGCTGGGGACTGAGGTGGGTCCCATCTCCCCAGCTTGCTGCTCCTGCCTCATCCCCTTCCCACTACACCCCAGACTCTGTGAAGTGCAGTTCTTCTTCTCCACCTAGGACCGCCAGCAGAGCAGGGGGTCTCCCTACCCCAGTTCCCCAGCCCACTCCCTTCCAACAACAACCAGCTCCAACTGACTCTGGTCTTGGGAGGCAAGGCTTCCCAACCACGGAAGACTACTTTAAATGAAAAAAAGAAATTGAATAATAAAATCAGGAGTCAAAATTCATCGTCTTCAAGCCCCTCTTTGTAGCCTTTTCTACTACTTTCTGCTTGGTCAAGGTTTGTAGCCCTACCACAGAACAGGGCTAAATTAGCCACCGCCACTGAAAACTCAGCTGAATTTTTTTATACCACTCTGATGTCAGCGTTTTTCCATCTGTTTGGGGCTTTTTCCTCTTTTTCCCATTTTCCCCAAGTATTTTATCTGGCTTCAAAATTAGGAGGATTATTTTTCAGATTGTTTTTATTCAGTGTGGCTGATTCCTCATCTTGATTCAGGCCATCCAGTCAGGCCCTCCCATTTTAGGAGTTGGAGCCTTCATTTATGAAGAGACTCTCAGCTATGAAATGGATCCTCATTTGTAAATCTTTGTTCTTCCATTTTCAAAAAGCTGTAAAGAAATAATTCATCTCAACCTTACCCTTTTCTCTGGAGTCAGTGGGGTCTTCCCTCCATCTTACACAAACCTGAGCTGGAAGCTCAACTGGTTTTGTTCCCTGTTTGAAATATTGTGATCTCCCTCCCTTGAAAGAAAAAGGAAGAACCAGAGGAGTAGACTGACTGAAGATACAACTCCTGGCTTTCTGAAGCTGTGGACTTGGATTGGATTGCTGGGGGTTTGTAGAGAAAGGTGACACATTTCAGTACCTCTGGCATGCTGTCCCAGGAAACTAGGGCTCCCACTAACTTATGAGGTTTTTAAACACATTGAAAATGACATGACATTATAATAAATTTGGATTTGCTCATAATGTGCTTTGTATGCTGCTTTGATAGGGGTGGGGAGAATGTCAGTTGAAGTAGTACTGGAACTGTTTCTCCACATTGCCATGATCTACCTTCCTAAAATGAGGAAGGTAGGTGATATAGTAAATTACCTGCTGGAGTTGGGTGATATAATTTTCTCAGTAGAAACGGTCCTCACTGCTAAGATTTGTTTGGGGTTCGGACACTTAATGCGTACTCCAAGAACAGCACTACAATGCGTACTCCGAACAGCACTACAGGTGTTTATCTTGATTCAAGAAGCCAGGAAGAATGTCTGGTACGCTAGTTTTCAGAGCCAGACTGAGGTCAGATGGGTAATTAGTTTATCTTGTTACATATCAGGCATTGCTAAACTGGAGATACTACAAGTGAACAGAACTGAACACAGGACAAATGTGTAATGATGTATATCCACCATTAAAAAAATTACACAGAGCAGTTTCAGAGCCCTAAAAATCCTCTGTTTTCCCTGTTCATCCCTCTCTCCTTGATTATACATTTATCTGAAGGCAAAGAATGTATAACATCAAGAATGAACCCTAGTGTAAACTAAACTGGATCTGGAGTGATAATGGTATGTCAATATAGGTTCAGTTGTTAAATGTACCACTCCGGCAAGGTGGAGGGATGTTTATAAAGAGGGAGGCTAGGCCAGGCACGGTGGCTCACGCCTGTAATCCCAGCATTTTGGGAGGTTGAGAGGACAGATCACAGGGTCAAGAGTTCCAGGCCAGCCTGGCCAATGTGGTGAAACCCTGTCTCTACTAAAAATACAAAAAAATTAGCCAGGTATGGTAGCATAGGCCTGTAATCCCAGCTACTCAAGAGGCTGAGAGGCAGGAGAATTGCTTGAACCTGGGAGGCAAATTAGTTAGCTGCAATCGTATCACTGCACTCCGGCCTGGGTAACAGAGCAAGACTCTGTCTCAAAAATAAAGGGGAGGCTAAATGTGTGGGAAATAATCTATACTTTCATCACTTTTGCTGTGAATCTAAAACTGTTCTAAAAATTTAAGTCTATTGAGCCGGGTGCGGTGGCTCATGCCTGTAATCCCAGCACTTTGGGAGGCCGAGGCGGGTGGATCACGAGGTCAAGAGATCCAGACCATCCTGGTCAACATGGTGAAACTCCCGTCTCTACTAAAAAAAAAAATACAAAAAATCAGCTGGGCATGGTGGTGTGTGCCTGTAATCCCAGCTACTTAGGAGGCTGAGGCAGGAGAATTGCCTGAACCCGGGAGGCGGAGGTTGCGGTGAGCCGAGATCGTGCCATTGCACTCCAGCCTGGGTAACAACAGTGAAACTCCAATCTCAAAAAAAAAAATAAAAATGAAAATAAAAATTTAAGTCTATTGGAAAAAAAAGGCCGGGCACGGTGGCTCACACCTGTAATCCCAGCACTTTGGGAGGCCAAGGTAGGCAGATCACCTGAGGTCAGGAGTTCAAGACCAGACTGGCCAACATGGTGAAACCGGTCTCTACTAAAAATACAAAAAATTAGCTGGGCGTGGTGGCGCACACCTGTAGTCCCAATAACTCGGAAGGTTGAGACAGGAGAATCACTTGATTTGCTTGGAGGTGAAGACTACAGTAAGCTGAGGTCACACCACTGCACTCAGCCTGGATGACAAGAGCGAGATTCTGTCTCGAAAACAAAATTTCCCTCAAAGAGCTTATAGACTAGTTGGCAATCATCAATTGGAATCCTTGTGGAATTGATAGAAAATAATTCTGCTAGGATTTTTTTTTGTTTCAAAAAATTTGTCTTATATAAGGCAGGGTACAGTGGCTCATGCCTGTAATCCCAGGACTTAACAAGGCCGAAGTGGGCAGATCACAAGGTCAGGAGTTTGAGACCAGCCTCACCAACATAGCAAAGCCGCGCCTGTACTCTCTACCAAAAATACAAAAATAGGCCGGGTGTGGTGGGTTGTGCCTGTAATCCCAGCTACTCAGGAGGCTGAGGCAGGAGAGTGGCTTGAACCTGGGAGACTGAGGTTGCAGTGAGCCCAGATCCTGCCATTGTAATCCAGCCTGGGTGACAGAGTGAGGCTCCATCTCAAAAAAAAAAAAAAAAAAAAGTGTCATCATATATAGTTGGGTGGTGATAAAACTAGAACTACTTAGAAGAACCCTAATTTTAAAAGTTTTTCAGGAATTGAAAACGGAATGCTATTCTAGAAATATAGTAAAGGAAAACCACAAAAAAGGAGGGATTGTAACAATCACATACAAAATGTTACAGTATGTTAAACTATAAAAAGTAGTATGTATAGGGAAAGTATTCTTTTTCTTTGCTTTTCTTTTTTTCTTTTTCTTTTCTTTTTTTTTTTTCTGAGACGGAGTCTCTTGTTGCCCAGGCTGGAAGTGCAATGGCATGATCTGGGCTTACCACAACCTCCACATCCCGGGTTCAAGCGATTCTCCTGCCTCAGTCTCCCAAGTAGCTGGGATCACAGCCATGTGGCATCACGCCCAGCTAATTTTGTATTTTTAGTAGAGATAGGGTTTCACCATGTTGCCCAGGCTTGTGTCGAAGTCCTGACCTCAGATGATTCGCCCGCCTCAGCCTCCCAAAGTGCCGGGATTACAGGCGTGAGCCACCGCGCCCAGTCAGGAAAGGGTTCATTAACTGAAAAGTTTCCTGTAGCCAAATCTTACGGGATCTGGTTGTTTTCCAGTGCTTCTCACCCGAGTATACAGTAAGACTGGGAAGTTCTTTATCTTAACACCACATGTTATACTTCTAGATTTAGCTAATTTTCTCCCTATATCCATTGGTTCACTCTTCACCCCTAGAAAATCACTGCATAGGTCACTGCAGCCTCGACTTCTGGGCTCGAGATTCCCCCACCTCAGCCTCCCAAAGTGCTGGGATTACAGGCATGAGCCACCGTGCCCGGCCGCTGACGTATTTTCTTAACATAGCCATGCATTGTAGCCAGGATTCTCTAGTGATATTTTGCTTCAGGCATTGTAGGGAAAGACCATAATCAGCTATTTTATTCTTGAAGTTTAGGAAAAAGAATTGCTCTATCTTAAACAGTGAGAATATTTTTTGCAGTATGGCAGCTTTCCCGACTCCCCACTTTATATCTTCCTACGTTCTGAACTCTTGGTACCATCGATAATTCCGGAACCGAATCACCCCGCAGCAATTTATTTTAGAAAATAACGTAAACCGGCTGGGCGCGGTGGCTCATCCCTGTAATCCCAGCACTTTGGGAAGCCGAGGCGGGAGGATGGCTTGAGCTCAGGAATTGGAGACCAGCCTGGGCCACAGGCGAAACCTCGTCTCTGCTAAAAACACAAAAATCGGCCAAGTGGCGTTCGCCTGCAGACCCAGCTGCTCGGGAGGCCGAGGCAGGAGAATCGCTTGAACCCGGGAGGCGGACGTGGCAGTGAGCCGATATCGCGCCACTGCACTCCAGCCTAGGTGACACAGTGAGATCCTGTCTCAAAAAAAAAAATAATTTTTTTTTTTTTTTTTTTTTTGAGACAGAGTTTTTCGCTCTTGTTACCCAGGCTGGAGTGCAATGGCGCGATCTCGGCTCACCGCAACCTCCGCCTCCTGGGCTCAGGCAATTCTCCTGTCTCAGCCTCCTACTAAGTAGCTGGGATTACAGGCACGTGCCACCATGCCCAGCTAATTTTTTGCACTTTTAGTAGAGACGGGGTTTCACCATGTTGACCAGGATGGTCTCGATCTCTCGACCTCGTGATCCACCCGCCTCGGCCTCCCAAAGCGCTGGGATTACAGGCTTGAGCCACCGCGCCCGGCAAAATAAATAAATTATAAAGAAAAGAAGACAAACCAGTAAAACAAGAATTTCTGTACAGTCCGCGCCTTTCCACAGCAAAATGGAGGACTTCTCCAAGGAACTGCAATTCCCAAGAAACAATGCGAGGGAAGGTGGCGGTCACTATTTTCTCCCCGGCTGCACCTCTCGGTCCAATATTGGACATAGGTGCTGACGTTTAAATAACACAGTGTCCTCGTACTAAATCTGGGGGGGGGTGGGGAACTGGTAACTCCAAAACCAAATTGTCGGTCTACCGGAGAACACCTAACTCAACCACTCCGTCGCTAAGACGCGCCGAAACCCATTGTTACGCCTATTGGGTAGCTCCGCCCTGTGGGGGGGAAAGGGCGGGAAAACGGAAGTGACGACACCCGGCGCGCTATTAAATAGCTATAGACGGAAGTTCGGCTTTCTCTCGGCCTTAGCGCCATTTTTTTTGGGTGAGTGTTTTTGGTTTCTGTGTTCGGATTCCACGTACAATCCATTGACATCTGACCTCTGCACTTACCATCATCACAGCAAACTAACTGTAGCTTTTCTTTTTTTCTCCGTAGAAACCTCTGCGCCATGAGAGCCAAGGTGAGCGGTTCCTGATAGTAAGCTTGGAAAGTAGGAGTTGGCGAGTAGTAGTAGGAGACTAAGGCAAGGCAAGTCCGCCATAGCTCCTGAACTACTGGGTTTCAGGGGTGCCCAAGAGTTGATGGGAGAGGAAAGTTAGTGAGAGAAGCTGAGAGGCTAGCGGCTAAGTGCTGTGGGTAAAGAGTGGGAGTAGAAAAAGGTAGAAATTGGATTTTACGTTAAGAGGGTGTCCAAGTTACTGGTATAGTTGCTATGATCAATGCTTCATACTTCTTGGTTAAGAATCTGTCGGGTTCTAAAGAGTGCATTTTTATATCCCTCCTAAGCTCATTAAGATTAATCTCTCTTTTTTTTTTAAATTCTTTGTTGTTTGTGATCGGTTGCTAGTGGAGGAAGAAACGAATGCGCAGGTATGTTGAGACTGCCAGTCCAGGAGGAGGGAAGGGGGACTGTTCCTTGGACAAAACTTACGATAAATATTTGGTTTGGAAATCTTAAAGCAGCTTTAGGAAAAAGACGTTTGAGTATTTTCTTCCTAGAGCCAAGGATTGAACAAAACAGAGGACGATAGAATCATAGTGCTTGTTCATTTTACCACCTCATGCATTCTATGCACGTTTGATTTCATGTGGGAGGGGAAGACAACTCTGGTTTAAGAATAGGAAGCGTATTCCATTCCTGTGTCTGCTTTTCAGGCTGAAGCGCAAAAGAAGAAAGATGAGGCAGAGGTCCAAGTAAACCGCTAGTTTGTTGCACCGTGGAGGCCACAGGAGCAGAAACATGGAATGCCAGACGCTGGGGATGCTGGTACAAGTTGTGGGACTGCATGCTACTGTCTAGAGCTTGTCTCAATGGATCTAGAACTTCATCGCCATCTGATCGTCGATCACCTCTGAGACCCACCTTGCTCATAACCAAAACTGCCCATGTTGGTCCTTTGCCCTGGACCTGTGACATTCTGGACTATTTCTGTGTTTACTTGTGGCCGAGTGTAACAACCATAAAATAAATCACCTCTTCCGCTGTCTTAGCTGAAGAATTAAATCGTCTCGTCTATTACGTGTTTTTTATGGTTTCATCGGGTGGGGGTTTTCTATCAGTACAGTTTGCCCTGTCCTACCTGTGCTATGAGGGATATAAAGGCAACAGCCTGGGTTATGTGGTGTGGTTTGCACCTGGCTGGAGTTGGATAGGGTATGGTATGCCCATGGAGGCAGGTTTTAGGTTACGTGAGTTATTAGGCGCTGTTGGTGGTAACCGCCCCTACTTTTCAGTAAGTCTGCCAGACGGACTACCACTTTCTAAACTTGTCGTGCTTTTGGGTTGGGTTGCCATGGTGACACGCAAAGCGTGCTGGGAGCTTCCTGCGATATGTCGCACGCCCGCTTCGTACACCATAGAGTATGGTTCCGGGTCTGGTGGCTAGAGCGTCACTTCTTCCGCAGGAAGCGGAAGAGCGTTTGGGTGGGCGGCTCTTTGTCGAAGCTAGAGGACCGGCAGGCGGCAGCAGCAACTACGGCGGCGGCGGCAGGTGAGGGAGGCGGGAGACTTAGGTGGAGGCCGCGCCCGGAGGGGAGGAGTCGGGCCAGCCCCGCTGCTGGGCTCGGCCGGGCCGCAGAAGGCCCCCCAGAATCGAGCTGGCTCGTCCTCACACCCCAGGGCAGTGCCCCTTTTCTGACTGACCCCGCATCGCGAGCAAACGCCAGCTTCGTGACGTCACAGCCCTGCCCATCCCCTCAGCTTGATGACACCTGGAGCCCCATCTCACCGCTTCACTTCGCGCTTCCTTAGTGTCCCATTCACGTAGTCCACGGCTGAGTGCCGGCGGCACTGCACAGAAACTGCCAAGCTAGAAGACTTGCTGCGGGAAAACTCCTAGGACTTTTTTCGCAAAGTCTAGGGTGTTGGGAAGCGTCACAATCACTGCCCCCAAGTCTAATCGGCCATTCCACTGCACTGTCAGGCGCTGCCCTTTTAAGATTCCTCACTTGGCATTACTAACTCCAACCTTTGGCCGCGCTCTGACCCTCACATCCTCTTTCATCTTGAGGCAGGGCGCCCCACACCCTTTGTTCACTCAGGGCTGGTTTTCCAACCCATCCTCCCAGCCCTTCCGAATTAGTTTTATCTTTTACTCTGCTTACTGGCCACTTCTCCCTTGGACAAGTGGTGAACTTCAGTTTGAACCCTAAGGAAATCCTAACGTTTCCAAAGCTTTGCCGTTTTGTCAGATTTCCTTCTTGTAACAACCACCCCATAGAGTGGAGGACAGCCACCTCCACTCTTACTCCTTCTCCCACCCAAGTCTCTGTTTTTTTCCTGCCCAGAACCCAGCAGTGATGTGGAGGTGGAGACCCACAGGAGCCCCGGACTTCACCTGAGCTACCTCAGGTATCAATTCTGGGACAGTTGGGTGGGGAGGAGCTTCATATCTAATTATCTGCTGCTGGTGCGACTTGCAACGTGAGCCAGGCTTGGATAGATGCCATTTGTACTTCACCTGGTCATTCCCCTTTGCTAAAAGTTTGTATCTTCTTTTATCACTTCTTTCCTTGATTGCTTCTATTATTCTGGGACTACTTCCCTTTAGAGGAAGAGGACCCTTTAATAGATTCTCATGTAACTCTGGCCTCTGGTTTGGTTAGTTCATTTTAGGGAGAGCTGAAGGCAAAGTCACAGCAGTGGGGTGGGGGTAGGTCAAGGCCAAAGTAATCAGGAAAGATTCTCTTATGATCAAAGGGAACAATATGAAGTTTTCCTATTTCAGCAGCAGGGGGAGCCTGAATACCGTATAGGAAAGGCTTGGGAGGTCAGACACGTGGTAGCAGGGACTCCAGGTCTTACTAGGGGTAGAGAGCGGGGAGGGCTAGAATCAGGGCAGTGGACTGACATTCCAAAGCTCTCTTGGGAAATAGGAGACTTAAAAAGCTTTTATAGAGTCTATAAATAAAGAGGATCTTTATGGGGTGAGGAATGGTGTGGTTGGATGTCAGTGGGATCTTCACATAGGGGAGTAGGAAGGGGGTGGGGCGTGGGGAAAGGTCACTTGTTCCTGTGAAATTAACTCCTTCCCACCGTGACCTTACCACAAATGGTTTGTCCTGGGAGGTCTAGAAGTGGAGATTCTAACTTAGAACTCCTACCCTGAAATGGAGGGGGCTGACCTGTCTGGGGTTGATAGAGATGATGCCTGGGAGGGAATATTAAAATATGGCAGGTTTCGAGACTGCCCTCAAGCTGGTGACACCAGTCTCTTCACTCAGGATTTTGTGGCTTCCAGAGATTTGATATGTACAGAGCTCTTACCTGAAGAAAAGGAAAAGGGGTTAAGGAAGTTTTGTTACCAGTGTCCCATCTTATACAACCCTAGTAGCTCAGCAGCCCATCCTGGGCACTATTCCCAGTTCCCAGACTATTCAGATATCAACCACAGTTTTAATTTCACTTCTACAACTTTAATAAGGTCAGCTCAGATGGAAACATAAAATCCAACACTATTTTTTCTCTGCTCTCTTTGGCCTATCATCATTAGTGAAATGAGGTGGCTTCACCCCAACTCCTTCCCTCCTCCGTCAGCCAGGCAAGTGTGAATCATTCTGACCCAGACCAGGTGCGCAAAAGCCTGGGCGGGACTTTTGATGAGTCAGACATTTCAGCCAGAATTCTTATCCCTTAGATTCTCCATCTCTGAAGCCATTGCCCCTCTGGGCTGCCTGCTCTGTAGTCAGGAAGAGTGGGATCTCCCTGGAGGACTCTTGTTGATACCGTTTTCCTCTTTTTCAGTGGTCACCAAGAGTGGCAAGATAAAGAAAACCCTGAGTTGGGCGGGACCAGGATGCCTGATCGGGACAGCTATGCCAACGGCACTGGGAGCAGCGGTGGAGGCCCTGGAGGTGGTGGCAGCGAGGAGGCCAGTGGGGCAGGAGCAGGCAGTGGCGTGGCCAGCTCAGATGCCATCTGTAGAGACTTCTTGAGGAATGTGTGCAAGCGAGGCAAGCGTTGCCGATATCGCCACCCAGACATGAGCGAGGTGTCTAACTTGGGGGTGAGCAAAAATGAGTTCATCTTCTGCCATGACTTCCAGAACAAGGAGTGTAGCCGCCCAAACTGCCGTTTCATCCATGGCTCCAAGGAGGATGAGGATGGCTACAAGAAGACAGGAGAGCTTCCCCCACGGCTGAGGCAGAAAGTAGCAGCTGGCCTTGGCCTTTCTCCGGCTGACTTACCAAATGGCAAGGAGGAGGTCCCTATCTGCCGTGACTTTCTCAAGGGGGACTGTCAGAGAGGAGCTAAGTGCAAGTTCCGTCACCTGCAACGGGATTTTGAGTTTGATGCTCGGGGTGGCGGAGGCACTGGTGGGGGATCAACAGGCTCAGTCCCCCCAGGACGACGTCATGATCTCTATGATATCTATGACCTTCCTGACAGGGGCTTTGAGGACCATGAGCCAGGCCCAAAACGCCGGCGAGGTGGATGCTGCCCCCCTGATGGTCCTCATTTTGAGTCATATGAATATAGCTTGGCTCCGCCGCGAGGGGTAGAGTGCAGACTGCTAGAGGAGGAGAATGCCATGCTCAGGAAGCGGGTAGAGGAACTAAAGAAGCAGGTCAGTAACCTGCTGGCCACCAATGAGGTATTACTGGAACAAAATGCTCAGTTCCGCAATCAGGCTAAGGTCATAACCCTGAGCTCCACTGCACCAGCGACTGAGCAGACTCTGGCCCCCACTGTGGGCACTGTCGCCACTTTTAACCATGGCATTGCCCAGACTCACACGACTCTCAGCAGCCAGGCTCTACAGCCTCGTCCAGTGTCCCAGCAAGAACTGGTGGCCCCTGCTGGAGCTCCAGCTGCTCCCCCAACTAACGCTGCACCTCCTGCTGCTCCACCACCCCCACCCCCACACTTGAACCCAGAGATCACACCACTGTCAGCTGCCCTGGCTCAAACAATTGCCCAGGGAATGGCACCCCCACCTGTCTCCATGGCTCCTGTGGCTGTATCTGTGGCTCCTGTGGCCCCTGTGGCTGTATCGATGGCCCAACCCTTGGCAGGAATCACAATGAGCCACACCACCACTCCCATGGTGACTTACCCTATTGCTTCCCAGAGCATGCGCATCACAGCCATGCCACACTGATGGGGCTAATGGACACTCCCCTGGTATAGCCTCCTGTGGCTGGGGTTGAGGAGCCCTTGCCCACTCTCCTAGCCCTCCCCAGCCCTGTCCGAAGGGCTCCCTTGAGAACTAGGACAAGAGACTACAAGGAGTAGTCCTGAGGAGGGGCTGGGTTGGTGTGTTTTCTCTCACCTCCCTTTTATGAGGGTCCTCTTGTCCATCTTCAAGCCTCACAGTGGGGGCTTGCAGAGGAGTGCAGACTGAAGCCAGCAGAGAGGAAGGACTGACTGAGGGCCTGTGTCCTCTTATGGGAATTTGGGAACATCCCTCGTCTTGTCCTCTCTTCTACACAGCACAGTTTCCAGCACTGGTTTTGGAAGAAAAAAATACCCTGCCCAGAGGGAAAGCCAGGAAAGATTGAGAAGTGGGTGGTCAGGAGAGAAGGCCTGATAGGAGCCTTCAGACAATTTGGGTCCTAGTTGGTTGGGTTGGACAATACAGGAATTGCTTCTGGGCCCTGGGAATGCTGGGACCATAGTGCTCCAGCCCAAAGACTAGGGGAGCATTCATTACCCTAGCTTGGCCTGAAAATCCATAGGGCAGGGCCCACTACTTTCCAAAGAAATAAAAGAACAATTATTTTTAACAAATGGAGGCAGTGAAAACTTGCTTAGATATTCTGTGTGGAAAATGGGAGCAGTAAGTAGATCTCATGTCAAAATGGGATAAAGACCCCAGCCTCACATAGCTTGGGTAAGATGGATAGAGGCCAATGAAGAAGGGTAGGGACCCAGAACAAGACCAGATGGGGCTTTGGGGAAGGCACTTTTTGGGGTAGAAGCTTTGGAGCCACCTAGTCTAGTTTAAAAATAGTCCCATCTGTTTCTCGTCTCTGTATGTGCTATTCCCAGGTTGCCTTAGTAACCAGGGCTCCTAGGGTCATTTAGTGGGGCAGGCAGTAAGGAGGGTGTATGTGCTGAAAAATGGGGATGGGATGTTACATAGTTGAAAGATCCTTATTCAAACAGAGTAGGACAGGTGGAAGTTGCCTCTGAGTTGATGGCAGTTAATGTCCCTCCTATCCCAGCCCTTCCTCAGTGGCCAGTTCCTTAAGCCTTTAAGGCTTGGGAGGTCTGGGAAACGGGAGTCCTAGGGACACAAGCCTCAGGGTTTATCCCTTTCCTCTGTCTCCACATAGGACCAGATGTTTTAAATCTACTTAGTAAGGCCAGGGGCCCCAACAGCCAAACCTCAGTTCCTTCTCAGCTCACAGCTGATGTAGGGAAAACAACTCAGGTGTCTAGTCTAATGGGACAGTAGATTTGGGGGTAGAGAGTGATCCTGGATTGTGTTCCCCCTCATCGTATCTCCTACCTCTTGCTCTCTTGTCTGGTTGATCACTCAGGTCACACGTGGGGTTGGAGATGGTGGGCTAGGTCAAGGGTAGTCATTAAAAAAAAAAGCCTAATGACTAAAAGCAAACATTGTGGGTTTTAGAAACAACACATTGATAAGTTTAATGTTGTTTTGGGCACAATTTTTTCTTAACAGATTTTTAAGTGCACATCTGGCACAACTCTAGACTTTTTCTTTTTGAGAGGGAGTCTCGCACTGTTGCCCAGGCTGGTGTGCAGTGGCGCCAATCTTGGCTCACTGCAATCTCTGCCTCCTGGGTTCAAGTGATTGTCCTGCTTCAGCCTCCTGAGTAGCTGGCATTACAGGTGCCTGCTACCATGCCCTAATTTTCTATATTTTTAGTAGTGATGAGGTTTCACTCTGTTGGCCAGGCTGGTCTCAAACTCCTGACATCGTGATCTGCCCACGTCGGGCTCCCAAAGTGCTGGGATTATAGGCGTGAACCACTGTACCCGGCAATTCTAGACTATTAAAAGAGATGGCTTACAAGCATTTAAAGAAGAATGTAACCATAGATACCAATGTGGATTCTCAGTCAAATCATGACTGACTTTATTTCCTCCTTGCCAGGTTATCTCCAAAGAGGTAGATTGGGAAACTTTAGACATTGTGTGTCTTATATGTATTTATTCCAGCTAAAGACCACCAAGAATACACCTGGTAATTGAACAAGTTTGGTTTAATGTTCATTGCAGTGAGGGAGAGGGCACACCATTGGGAATTCGTGGTGTGTCTCAGCAAGAGGGTATTAGGAAGGACTCAGAGGACTTAGACTTTGGGTAATTGATTTGGGGGAAGATTCAAGAAAATGGGTGTTCTTTTGGATTGGGTGCTGTTAAGGGAAGCAAGGATAATTCTGTGATTGAGTAGCTTGTCTAGAAGAAGGGCAGACAAGTGAACCTAAGCTGCAATTGATGATGAAGTCACTAGCTGGGAAAGGGGATGTTTGCCGTTTTGTGATTTGCACACAGACCTTGTTTTGTGCTTAAACAAAATTGTGAAGTGATTTTGTTTTTTGTCTCACTTCATCACAGTCACTGAGTGACCTTGTCCGATGCTGGTGTTTTGTGAGATTGTTTGTGTCTAAGAGAACACATTGGCTACCTGTGAGCACCAGGTCAGCCCTAACAGCTCTGAAGCCTGGCTGTGTCAGACCAGTTCCCAGATTACAGGAGCTGCTTTCCTCTCTCTCACCTGCTAAGTCATCACAGATAAGAAGAAAATTATGGGTCAGTTAATAGTAGCAGTTTTTCCATTCAAATGGCTCTGGTTAAAAAATAAGAAAAAAAATAGTAGCATTTGGTGGAATCTAACTGAACACTTGTACTTAGTGTTGGTTAGTGCCTTTATGTTAGAGAAATTTCTGTTCTCTAGTGATGTGCCCAAGTGTTGTATTTTATTATAAAAAGAAAAAACCCAACTTGGGTAAACATATAAAAAGCCCATTTATCAACAGCAACACAGGAAGAGCTAAATTATATTCAAAATGTCTGTGACTTCGATTGACTAAAACACTGGAGCACTCTCCCACTAAAATATTGTTTAGGTCTTGAGCTTGTCTGAAGAACAGTGTTAGAGATCTATATTAGCAATAATTCACATGAGAATAACTTGGGACTTCCAGTTGGCTACAAGAAATTAGAATCTTAGCCCTCAATATGTCAATTTATAAATATTAAGAGCCTGCAATGTTCTAGGCATCTTTCTAGGAGCTCCACAAGGGTAGTAGAACCTTGGTCATGGATTATAAATACAGCAGTTCTGTGTTCTGCCTAAGTGTAACTACTTAGTAGCGTGTTCTTTCTAAATGTAATTTTTAAAGAGGGCCATTGACAAACCAGTGGGGTTTACCGGAAACAAGAAAAGGTTGGCAAGATAAAACTTAAAATAGGCCGGGCGCGGTGGCTCAAGCCTGTAATCCCAGCACTTTGGGAGGCCGAGGCGGGTGGATCACGAGGTCGAGAGATCGAGACCATCCTGGTCAACATGGTGAAACCCCGTCTCTACTAAAAAAAAAATACAAAAAAATTTAGCTGGGCATGGTGGCACGTGCCTGTAATCCCAGCTGGAGGCTGAGGCAGGAGAATTGCCTGAACCCGGGAGGCGGAGGTTGCGGTGAGCCGAGATCGCGCCATTGCACTCCAGCCTGGGTAGCAAGAGCGAAACTCCGTCTCCAAAAAAAAAAAAAAAAAAAAAAAAAAAAAGATAAAACTTAAAATAGAAGGCTTCAGATCTTTGAAGGGCTGCCCAATGGAGGAAGGTCCTGTTTGCTACACAGGAAATAAAAAGGGAGTTCTAGAATAATGGCTTAACATTTGTTGATTGCTTAATATAAGCCAAGGCTCTGTACTAGGCACTTGACATGCAATATCTCATTGACAGAGTGGGTACTATTATTGTACCCATTTTACAGAGGAGAAAGTAGGCTTAAAAAGTAACCTTCCCAGGGTTCTGCAAGTAAGGAATGGGACCAGGAATCAATCTATTCAGACAGTCTGACTCCAGACTGACATAAGAAAGTTCTGGCTGGGCGCGGTGGCTCAAGCCTGTAATCCCAGCACTTTGGGAGGCCGAGGCGGGTGGATCACGAGGTCAAGAGATCGAGACCATCCTGGTCAACATGGTGAAACCCCGTCTCTACTAAAAATACAAAAAATTAGCTGGGCGTGGTGGCGCGTGCCTGTAATCCCAGCTACTCAGGAGGCTGAGGCAGGAGAATTGCCTGAACCCAGGAGGCGGAGGTTGCGGTGAGCCGAGATCGCGCCATTGCACTCCAGCCTGGGTAACAAGAGCGAAACTCCGTCTCAAAAAAAAAAAAAAAAAAAGATCAAGACCATCCCGGTCAACATAGTGAAACCCCGTCTCTACTAAAAATACAAAAAATTAGCTGGGCATGGTGGCATGTGCCTGTAATCCCAGCTACTCAGGAGGCTGAGGCAGGAGAATTGCCTGAACCCAGGAGGCGGAGGTTGCGGTGAGCCGAGATCGCACCATTGCACTCCAGCCTGGGTAACGAGCGAAACTCAAAAAAAAAAAAAGAAAAAAAAAGAAAGTTCTAATGATATAGCCATCCAACAAAGGGATCATTACTTGGCAGTAAAGATCATTACTTTTTTTTTTTTTTTGAGACGGAGTATCACTCTGTTGCCCAGGCAAGAGTGCAGTGGTGTGATCTCAGCTCACTGCAATCTCTGACTCTTGGATTCAAGTGATTCTCCTGCTTCAGCCTCCTAAGTAGAGTAGTTGGAATTACAGGCCTGCCACCACGCCCAGCTAATTTTTGTATTTTTAGTAGAGATGGGGTTTCGCCATGTTGGCCAGGCTGATCTTGAACCCCTGACCTCAGGTGACCCGTCTGCTTCAAATCATGCCTTGGATTACAAGCATGAGCCACCATGCCTGGTTTGGCAGTAACTTTTGAGGACTAAAGAATACAGAGGAATTTCCTCAAATCCTGTTGCCTTTCCCATCTTTGTGAGCTGAGATCAGAGTACCATATCTGATCCTCTGCTTCTGGAAGGTGTTTGTAGTTTACATATAAATGCAGATTGCAAGTCCAGGAAGTTTAAGTATTCTCTCTTCTCCTATAGGCCTCATCCTCTAACAGTTGGCCAAACATTTCCTCTACAAATGGCCATCCCTTCCTGTTGTCCACTTACTGCTTATCACCACCAGGTGGCACCTGGGCAGCAGGATTGTCAGTGGGTGGGGACCCACCCTGTTTACTTGTGTTGGTAACTGCATTGCAGCTGGTGATCCTGTGGCTCCTGGGCCCCAGCTGGGACAAGACCTTCCTGAGGATGAAGTTTTATCCCCCATATAATTTCTGATGATCTGGATGAGGTGAGGAAGAGAGAAGTTTGGAAAGGAACCTCCATAGGTCATCCTCTCCATTCTCCCATCCTTAGGAATCTCCTCGCCTGCTCCAGTGCTTGGCAAATTTCAGTTTATAGAGAGGTGTCTCTCTAAGGAGGTTCATCCATGTTCCTGCTATAGTTCTGCTTCATCCGTTAGTGAGCAGATCACTCATAATTCTTCCAAGTTCCTTGTTTCCCTTTTCTACCTGCTCACCTCTGGGAATATGGAGGATATAGGAGACAGAATATTGTTTCTTAAATAGTTCTGCAAACTGAATGAAGCAGTTGAGATACTGCTAGCCCTAGGGAAGTAGAGAAAAGGAAGTGTAAAAATTTAAGGGATAGAGGCTGGGCAGGGACAGGACAGGTTTTTTTGTTGTTTTGTTTTGTTTTGAGACAGAGTCTTGCTCTGTCACCAGGCGCCAGGCTGGAGTGCAGTGGCACCATCTCGGCTCACTGCAACCTCCGCCTCCTGGGTTCAAGCAATTCTCCTGCCTCAGCCTCCCAAGTAGCTGGGACTACAGGCGCACGCCACCACACCCAGCTAATTTTTGTATTTTTAGTAGAGATGGGGTTTCACCATGTTGGCCAGGATGGTCTCGATCTCTTGATCTCATGATCTGCCCGCCTTGGCCTCCCAAAGTGCTGGGATTACAGGCGTGAGCCACCGAGTTCAGGCTAGGATAGGTTTTTTGTTTGTTTTTGAGATGGAGTCTTACTCTGTCACCCAAGCTGGAGTGCAGTGGCACAATCTCGGCTCACTGCAACCTCCGCCTCCCAGGGTCAAGCGATTCTCCTGCCTCAGCCTCCTGAGTAGCTGGGATTACAGGCGCATGCCACCACGCCTTGTTTGTATTTTTAGTAGAAACGGGGTTTCGCTATATTAGGCTGGTCTCGAACTCCTGACCTCATGATCCGCCCACCTCAGCCTCCCAAAGTGCTGGGATTACAGGCGTACGCCACTGTGCCCAGCAGTAGGGACAGGTTTTAGGGAACTTTGGTAAATATAGCCTGATGAAATCTATGCTCTGCTGAACCAGAAAAAATTTATCAGCTGCAGTCCTCATCCTGTAAGACACTTCCTCTAACAAATGGCTAGTTTCTCCCCAGTGATCAACCCCAGTTCTGCTGCTGCATCTGACAGGGTTCCATAATATGCCCCATATATACTGCAGTAAAGGGTAATCGTCTTATGACCAATACTTAAACTTCCAATTAGCCTCATACCTAGATCCCAGGACAACACTCCACCTTTAAGACCAGTTAACTAGTGACGATAGTCATCAGTGTACTCTGCACTTTTTCCTTCCTAAACCTACACAGTACTTTGTGGAACTACGTTAGTTCTGCACCTGACTGTATGGCAAACTTTTCTTCTAACTCAGGCAAATGAGAAAGGGAATTGTCTTTCCCTTACTCTTGATTCCTCATTTTAGTGTCCTAGAAGTTCCTCAGGGTCAGGAAATTACTGGAAAATGTAATAATTTCCACTGCTTCCCTCCCTTTTGGAGCCAACTAGTCTTACTCCATCCTCGATGATAGAGATGACTTACCAACTCTTGGAAATTTCCAAAAAGAAATAAAGCCTCACTTTCTATTCACTCCTCTGCTTTTCCCCCCCTTTCCATGAAGACTGGATTATCTCAACTCTGTACTTCTCTGACTCTCCGGGGTCATTCGTTACACCACACAAACAAGGCAGGGGATGCGGACGGGATAGACAGGGTCAGTCTTCAAACACTTTCATTCCAAATACGATCGTGTCCTTTCCTTTTCTAAGAGCAGGCAGGGAAAAGTTGAAGGATAAGGAATGGGCTTAGAGTATGAAAACTAGAGAAAGTCGGAAAAAGAACATATGCATATCCCAGACCAAATCCTGCCAAACTGTCCGAATGACGCTCCACAACCCCTCAACTTCGCAACTCGGGCTTTCTCCAAAACCCAGAAATTGGCGGTGCGGCTCTGCATGACGTCATACCACAGGCACTCCAATCCCACGTGGGGGAGCTCTTGGTCCCGCCTCTCCTGAAATGGTGCACCACGCCTCCTCCTCTTTATTACCAATCGAATGCCGCTTCTGAGCCCCTTTCTTCCTTTTCCCGCCATCCCAGACCTCCCATCTTGGCCTTCGGGCCCAATCAGGGAGGCCCTACCTATCAGAAACCCTCTCCTTTCCCCGCGGAAGAGAGGAGGAGTTTCAACCTTTTAACTCCACCTTGGTCTGTGCAGCGCAGACCAACCCAAATCGCCAGAAAGGAGGGGCGTGGCTTGAAGTCCCCTCCTCCCTCCCGGGGATCACGTTTTGCCGGGGGGAGCTGGTCGCAAGACTGGGATACCTCCAGCCGGTCCCCGGGTCGGGCGGATCCTCCCAGAGGTGACACAATGGAGCGGTCTCCAGGAGAGGGCCCCAGCCCCAGCCCCATGGACCAGCCCGCTGCTCCCTCCGACCCCACTGACCAGCTCCCCGCTGCTCACGCAAAGCCAGACCCAGGTTCCGGGGGCCAACCTGCTGGCCCTGGCGCGGCGGGTGAGGCCCTGGCGGTGCTGACTTCATTCGGAAGGCGGCTGCTGGTGCTGATACCGGTGTACCTGGCCGGGGCAGCGGGACTCAGCGTGGGTTTCGTGCTCTTCGGCCTCGCCCTCTACCTGGGCTGGCGCCGGGTCCGCGACAAGAAAGAACGGAGCCTTCGAGCAGCGAGGCAGCTACTGGACGACGAGGAGCAGCTCACGGCGAAAACTCTTTATATGAGTCATCGAGAGCTACCTGCCTGGGTGAGCGACCACCCTCGGTCCTCGGTGCAGCCTAGCCCCCTTCCACCCCTTCCTTCTGGGGCTTTCTCTCCTTATGCCTAGAGTCAGCTCCCCGCCTTGGGACAGTGGGCCCCACACTCTCCCCACTAGCCGCCTGCCTACTGGACGCCCCACTCTTAGGACCGACCGCTCACTCTCCCCACCCACCCTTTCGCATGCCCAGACTGGATCCTTCCACAGAATCAGGACTTCTTCCTCTACTCTTGGGCAACAGCAGTAACTACGTCTGGGAAGCCCATCTCAGCCGAAGCTCTCCCTCCTTGCCAAGCCATCATGACGCCCCTCTTGCTTTTGGTGCCACTCGCGCCTTTGCTGCTCCCAGAAATCCTGATCCCGTTACTTCTCGAGGGTTTCCCTCGCCTCTCGCATCGTCCTCGAGACTTTTTACCTACTTAAGGCCATACGGTTCTCCCTTTTCTTGCTTTTATCCCCGGGTACCCGCTGGGACCCAGTGCCGGCCCTTGCAGGGCCGTCGGGCAGCCGCCTTCAAGCTTCCAGCAGTCAGGCTGCGGCGCGGCAGAGGCGGCTGCTGGACGGAGGGCGGGGTGAGGGAGGAGGTGGTGCGGTTGCTGCAGCGCCCGCGGCCCGCACTCCCCCAACACCCGGCCGGCCACACCCTTTTCCGGACTGTGGGCTGCGTTTGTTCCTTTGGGGCCGAGACCCTTGTTTCTGCGGCGACTGCGTGTCCTGTGCGGAGGCGGATGCCTGCTCTCTAGCCTTTCAGAGGCAAAGCCCGTTACCCGGCCCCTCCCAGCAGAGGTGCCAGTCTAGGGGAAGAATGACAGCAGAGAGAAATCAAAATTGACACTAGGCAGACACAGCCAAGCTTCCCAGGCCCTGGACTGGAAACGGGAGGAGAAAGGGGGAGAAATGGCCCTAGGAGACCTGTAGCCCAGGCAGCAACTGTCTGCCTCCTCCTCATCATGGAAACCAATCTTTCCACCCCCAATACAAAGCTCAGGTGTCCTTTCCCTTAAAAGGAGTCACATAGAGAGAGGAAAAGAAAAAAAAAAAAAAAAAAAAAAAAACCACACAACACCAAAAACCCCACAAAGACAAGCCTAATTAGATCTTCTGGCGCTCCCTGACTCGAGGACTGGCTTCACTCCTCACCTTCCTGCTCTAGAAGCCCTGTCTTAGGGTAATTAGGAAGGCTGGAAAAAGGAACCAGGACTTTTTTTTTTTTTTTTTTTTAAAGATGGAGTTTCATTATTTGCCCAGGCTACAGTGCAATGGCACCATCTCGGCTCAGCACAGCCTCTGTCTCCTGGGTTCAAGTGATTCTCCTGCCTCAGGCGCCGGAGTAGCTGGGATTACAGGCATGAACCACCATGGCTAATTTTTTTTTTTTTTTGAGATGGAGCCTTGCTCTGTTGCCCAGGCTGGAGTGCAGTGGCGCCATCTCAGCTCACCACAACCTCCACTTCTCAGGTTCACAACCCCTCAAGTGATTCTCCTGCCTCAGCCCCCCCAGTGGCTGGGACTATAGGCGCTCCATCATGCCCGACTAATTTTCGTATTTTTAGTATAGCTGAGGTTTCACTCTGTTGGCCAGGCAGGTCTCGAACTCCTGACGTCATGATCCACCCGCCTCGGCCTCCCGAAGTGCTGGGATTACAGACGTGAGCCACTGTACCCGGCCTGGAACCAGGACTTTTTAAATCCCAGGATTCCCTCTGATTTGACTGGATCTCCCCTTCCAGAAAGAATGTCTCCTTCTCCTCCTCCCCTTCCTCTCTGCCTCAGCAGCTTTGATTTTTCAAGTCCCTGAGCTATCCGCAGAGCAACAGTGTGGCCTCTACCCTGTCAGCTCCTCTTATTAAAGAGACCTCACCCCCGAACTCTGTGAGGAATGAACCCTTGGGCATCCCAGCCCCTTGCCCACCCAGAATGTGAGGAATGTGTCACACTTTACTCCCTCTCTCTGCGGCATCCCACCAGCATCTTAGTAGGAAACCAGAGGCAAGGGTGTGCACATCACTGTCTCTGCCTTCCCCACTTCCAGGTCAGCTTCCCAGACGTGGAAAAGGCTGAATGGCTCAATAAGGTGAGGACTGATTTGATTTTTAGTCTTGATAAGTGGAAGATGGGGATTTGTTTCTTCTTGCCAGACCCAGCGTCATCCCCCCAGTGTGCTCCATGGGGAGGATCCTGGAGGAACTTGCCTTTTTTTTTTTTTTTTTTTTTTGAGACGGAGTTTCGCTCTTGTTACCCAGGCTGGAGTGCAGTGGCGCGATCTCGGCTCACCGCAACCTCCGCCTCCTGGGTTCAGGCAATTCTCCTGCCTCAGCCTCCTGAGTAGCTGGGATTACAGGCACGCGCCACCATGCCCAGCTAATTTTTTGTATTTTTAGTAGAGACAGGGTTTCACCATGTTGACCGGGATGGTCTCGATCTCTTGACCTCGTGATCCACCCGCCTCAGCCTCCCAAAGTGCTGGGATTACAGGCTTGAGCCACCGTGCCCGGCCCATGGAACTTGCCTTGAGAGGGAAGACTGGGCTCTCCTCTGACCGTCTCTCTTTCCTTCCAGATTGTGGCCCAGGTCTGGCCCTTCCTGGGCCAGTACATGGAGAAGCTTCTGGCTGAAACTGTGGCCCCAGCTGTTCGGGGATCTAATCCCCACCTGCAAACATTTACATTTACAAGAGTGGAACTGGGTGAAAAGGTACCTGTGGGGGAGGGAAAGGGAGGAGGTGGGATAGGGAGGGTGAGTGGCCCAGAGTGGACGGAAGAGGTACTTCTCCCCTCCCCTCCCCTCCCCTCCCCTCCCCTCCCCGCTCAGGAATTTCTCTCTCCACAGCCATTGCGCATCATCGGAGTCAAGGTTCACCGTGGTCGGAGAAAAGAGCAGATCCTGCTGGACTTGAACATCAGGTAATACCACTCACCATGCTTACTGCTTCCCCCTCAATTTGTCCTGGTCAGTCCAGGCTACCTCACTCCTCAACCCCTCAACTTCGGCCAAGGACTAACCCTCTTGGTTCTCTTCCTTATCAACCCCTAGCTATGTAGGTGATGTGCAGATTGATGTGGAAGTGAAGAAATACTTCTGCAAAGCAGGAGTCAAGGGCATGCAGGTAGGGCAGATGTCAGGGGCCCACGTAATAAGGAGTGTTTGTCCTAAGTTTCATGGGATATGGGGAAGTTTCAGGTTGGAAGGACCAAGGCTGGGAAAGTCTGGGAGGAAGACGAGGGATTTTTCTGTGGAAAGGCTTTGATTTTCTCTTTTTGCCTCAGCTACACGGGGTCTTACGGGTGATTCTGGAGCCACTCATTGGGGACCTTCCCATCGTGGGGGCTGTGTCGATGTTCTTCATCCGACGCCCGGTAAAGGAAAACAGTGAAGGGGACGGGGAAGCAGGGGAACAGAGAGGGCTGGGAGGATGAGGGCAGTCAGCTATGGGGAATGAGAAGGGACTTGACAAGAGGGCTGAGGGGTTCTGGTGACTGTTGGATGGGTATGACCACACCCCATAGGATCTGTTCTGACCCCTACTCTTTCCCTCCAGACCCTAGACATCAACTGGACAGGGATGACCAACCTGCTGGATATCCCAGGACTTAGGTATCAAGGACTTACTCAGCAGCCGCTGAGTGCTCCAGTGCTGGCTGGGTTGGGGGTTTGAGGGACACAGAGCAGTAAAGATGCTGATTGTGTCCTCTAGGAGCCCCAGCTTCAGTCGGGGAGCGAAGACAAATACCCCTGGAAAGTCTGATACTGTGATTTTTCTTCAGGTTGGAGGAGTGGGTAGGGAATGAAGATGGTGGAAGACTGCAAAAGGCAATGGGGGCCGGGCGTGGTGTGGCTCACGCCTGTAATCCAGGCACTTTGGAGGCCAAGGCGGGCAGATCACCTGAGGTTGGGAGTTCAAGACCAGCCTGACCAACATGGTGAAACCCTGTCTTAAAAATATATATAAATAGGCCGGGCACGGTGGCTCAAGCCTGTAATCCCAGCACTTTGGGAGGCCGAGGCGGGTGGATCACAAGGTCAAGAGATCGAGACCATCCTGGTCAACATGGTGAAACCCCGTCTCTACTAAAAATACAAAAAACTAGCTGGGCATGGTGGCACGTGCCTGTAATCCCAGCTACTTAGGAGGCTGAGGCAGGAGAATTGCCTGAGCCCAGGAGGCGGAGGTTGCGGTGAGCCGAGATCGCGCCATTGCACTCCAGCCTGGGTAACAAGAGCGAAACTCCATCTCAAAAAAAAAAAAAAAAAATATATATATATATATATATATAAATAAAAAGGCAATGGGGATGACAGTGAAGACGGGAGAGAACAGTACGTGGGAAATTAGGGTAGAGGAGTAGCACAAAGGATTTTCACAAAAGGACTTTCTTACAGCTTCGGGTCTCTCTTGGCTGTGGGAAACGTAGTTGGGGTTGGAAGAAGACTGGAAGTTGAGGCCATACCCACTTCTTCCCCCTCCTCTGTTCAGCTCCCTCTCTGACACCATGATCATGGACTCCATCGCGGCCTTCCTCGTGTTGCCCAACCGATTGCTGGTGCCCCTTGTGCCTGACCTTCAAGATGTGGCTCAGCTACGTTCCCCTCTGCCCAGGGTACGGCCTCTCCCCGACTAGATAGATCCCTCTCTCTCAGTTCTCAGGAGCCCCATGCTGGGTCCTTGGTTTTTCACTGTCTGATTTCTTCCCCCAGGGCATTATCCGAATTCACCTGCTGGCTGCTCGAGGGCTGAGTTCCAAGGACAAATATGTGAAGGGCCTGATTGAGGGCAAGTCAGACCCCTATGCACTTGTGCGTTTAGGTACCCAGACATTCTGCAGTCGCGTCATCGATGAAGAACTCAACCCCCAGTGGAGAGAGACTTACGAGGTGGGAGAGTTGAGCATCTGTGTGAAATGGGGAAGCCCCAGGAGGTTGTGAGAGAAGATGCTGATTGGATGATCCTCACAGCTGCAGCCCCATGAGACACTCAGCCTTCTGTGTTCCCCAGGTGATGGTACACGAGGTACCAGGGCAGGAGATTGAAGTGGAGGTGTTCGACAAGGATCCAGATAAAGATGACTTTCTGGGCAGGTGAGACTCTGCCTGTTAGAATCCTAAAGCCCGCCGGGCGCAGTGGCTCAAGCCTGTAATCCCAGCACTTTGGGAGGCCGAGGCGGGTGGATCACGAGGTCGAGAGATCGAGACCATCCTGGTCAACATGGTGAAACCCCGTCTCTACTAAAAATACAAAAAATTAGCTGGGCATGGTGGCGTGTGCCTGTAATCCCAGCTACTCAGGAGGCTGAGGCAGGAGAATTGCTTGAACCCAGGAGGCGGAGGTTGCGGTGAGCCGAGATCGCGCCATTGCACTCCAGCCTGGGTAACAAGAGCGAAACTCCGTCTCAAAAAAAAAAAAAAAAAAAAAAAAAAAAAAAAAAGAATCCTAAAGCCCATGCTACCAAGGTTCTAGAGGTAATTATACTCACTTTTTGGGCCTCGGAATCATGTATAAGTTTCCTTCCTAACCTCCCCACCCCAACTCCTACCATGCACACACTCACATATGCAGGCGAATATCTCCTGAGAGGAAGAAGGGAGTCTGAGATCCACCAGTCATTTCTTGGTGGCTGAGTGGAGGGCATTGACATGCTGCTAATTACAACACTCCCCTTTTCTCCCTCTCACTACCCTCTCCCCTCCCCACCCCCAGAATGAAGCTGGATGTAGGGAAGGTGTTACAGGCTGGCGTCCTGGATGATGTAAGTTGGAAGAAGAGGAAGGTGGGGGCTCATCTCACCCTTTGGGCAGACAGTAGTTGCGACATTGGTATGGAAGGAGTTGGGCAGGTATCTGATCTCTACTACATCTCAATTTCTTCTAGTGGTTCCCTCTACAAGGTGGGCAAGGCCAAGTTCACTTGAGGCTAGAATGGCTGTCGCTTTTGTCAGATGCAGAGAAACTGGAGCAGGTAAGCCACATGGGAAACAGGAAGCTGGCAGGGGAGAAACAGGTAGCTGGAAGTGTAGGGGACTCGGAGGGGGGACCAACATCGATTACTACCTCTCCCCAGGTTCTACAGTGGAATCGGGGAGTCTCCTCTCGACCAGAGCCCCCATCAGCTGCCATCTTAGTTGTCTACCTGGATCGGGGCCAGGATCTTCCTGTGAGTTGGGCTGGGTGAACAGGAGCATTTTCCCACCCTGCCTTGCTGAAGATACAAATGTCCCTGCCTGCTTTGCTCCAGAAGTATCACCATGTAACACAAGGGTCCCAGGGAGGGGATCAGATCCATCTCAGGGAAAGGATTCTGATGCGATCCCACCGTTCTTCACCAAAACCAAAACCCCCAAGATGGTAACCTCTGACTTGTACCCCCACAGCTGAAGAAGGGGAACAAGGAACCCAACCCCATGGTACAACTGTCAATTCAGGATGTGACTCAGGAGAGCAAGGTGAGGGCCAGGACATCATTGTGGGGGGCCAGGTGGGATGGGGAGAGGCCTGCTCTTGGGATGGTCTCCCCTTTAGAATGCCTGTTAAGTGCAGGGGTTTTCTGGAGAAACAGGAGTGATGCTGTGGTATACACCTTTAATCCCTCCTCCTCTATCTACATCTCTAGGCTGTCTACAGCACCAACTGCCCAGTGTGGGAGGAAGCGTTCCGGTTCTTCCTACAAGACCCTCAAAGCCAGGAGCTCGATGTGCAGGTGAGATAATCGCCCCTTCATCCCCTCCTGAATACCCTGTTCTGTCTTCCCAGATCTGTGCCATTTCTTCTCTCCTTCTTTTTCCTTGATGCCAATTTTTTTTCTTTCTTTTCTTTTTTTTTTTTTTTTTTTTTTGAGACGGAGTTTTGCTCTTGTTACCCAGGCTGGAGTGCAATGGCGCGATCTCGGCTCACCGCAACCTCCGCCTCCTGGGTTCAGGCAATTCTCCTGCCTCAGCCTCCTGAGTAGCTGGGATTACAGGCACGCGCCACCATGCCCAGCTAATTTTTTTGTATTTTTAGTAGAGACGGGGTTTCACCATGTTGACCAGGATGGTCTTGATCTCTTGACCTCGTGATCCACCCGCCTCGGCCTCCCAAAGTGCTGGGATTACAGGCTCGAGCCACCGCGCCCGGCCTTCTTTCTTTTTTTTGAGATGGAATCTCATTCTGTCACCAGGCTGGAGTGTAGTGGCACAATCTTGGCTCACTGCAACCTCTGCCTCCCAGGTTCAAGTGATTCTCCTGCCTCAGCCTACTGAGTAGCTAGGACTACAGGCACGAACAACCATATTCAGCTAATTTTTTGTATTTTTAGTAGAGATGGGTTTCACCATATTGGCCAGGATAGTCTAGATCTTATGACTTCGTGATCTGCCCACCTCAGCCTCCCAAAGTGCTGGGTTTACAGGTGTGAGCCACCACGCCCAGCTGATGCCAAGTTTTAATCCATCTGCCTAGACTCCCCAGCTCCCTGAATATCTCTCCACTGTTCTCCAACTATTGCTCCAGATTTTTTTTTTTTTTTTTTAGATGGAGTCTCACTCTGTCACCCAGGCTGGAGTGCAGTGGCACAATCCTGGCTCACCACAACCTCCACCTCCTGGGTTCAAGCAATTCCGCCTCAGCCGCCGAGTAGCTGGGATTACAGGCATCCCCACCATGCCTGTAATTTTTTTGTATTTTTAGTAGAGACGGGGTTTCACTATGTTGGCCAGGCTGGTCTCAAACTCCTGACCTTGTGATCCACCTACCTCGGCCTCCCAACAGAATCATTTTTTATAATTGGGAATTATATATTTAAAATGGGTGATTTTATGGTATGTAAATTTAAATTATGCCTCAATAAAATTGTTTACATTCAGCATTTTAAAGGTCATAGAAAAAGCACGAAACTTAGTATCTGGCTTCACGATGCCTAGTGGCCTGTTTCATAGATAAGACACAAATATATAAAATCATTCAAGAATAAGTACCTGTGAACTAAGGCCAGGCGAGGTGGCTCACGCCTATAATCCTAGCACTTTGGGAAGCCAAGGCAGGTGTATCACCTGAGGCCAGGAGTTCGAGACCAGCCTGGCCAACGTGGCAAAACTCCATCTCTACTAAAAATAAAAAAATTAGCCAGGCATGGTGGCATGTACCTGTAATCCCAACTACTTGAGAGGCTGAGGCAGGAGAGTCATTTGAATCCAGGAGGTGGAAGTTGCAGTGAGCTGATTTCACGCCACTGCACTCCAGCCTGGGCAACAGAGCAAGACTCTGTCTCAAAAAAGAAAAAAAAAAAATGCCAGACATGGTGGTTCATGCCTATAATCCCAGCACTTTGGGAGGCCAAGGTGGGTGGATCACAAGGTCAGAGTTCAAGACCAGCCTGGACAATATGGTGAAACCTTGTCTGTACTAAAAATACAAAAATTAGCTGGGCATGGTGGTGGGCACCTGTAATCCCAGCTACTTGGGAGGCTAAGGCAGGGAATTGCTTGAACCTGGGAGGCGGAGGTTGTAGTGAGCTGAGATTGCACCACTGCACTCCAGCCTGGGCCACAGATCCACACTCTGTCTCCAAAAAAAAAAAAAAAAAAAAAAAAAAAATCAACAACAACAATTACATATGAACTTGTGGGAGTAAAATATCCATAGTATAGGACCAAGGAGGGTGAGAGAAACGGACAGGCTGGATTAACTAGGGAGATTTTATGAAGCAAATAGGATTTCCTTTTTCTTTTTTCTTTTTCTTTTTTTTTTTTTTTTGAGACAGATTCTCACTCTTTCACCTAGGCTGGAGTGCAGTAGCGTGATTTTGGCTCACTGCAACCTCTGCCTCCTGGGTTCAAGCAGTTCTCCTGCCTCAGCCTCCCAAGTAGCTGAGATTACGGGCATGTGCCACCACGTCCATTAATTTTTTTTTTTTTTTTTTGAGACGGAGTTTCGCTCTTGTTGCCCAGGCTGGAGTGCAATGGCGCAATCTCAGCTCACCACAACCTCCACCTCCTGGGTTCAGGCAATTCTCCTGCCTCAGCCTCCTGAGTAGCTGGGATTACAGGCACGCGCCACCATGCCCAGCTAATTTTTGTATTTTTAGTAGAGACGGGGTTTCACCATGTTGACCAGGATGGTCTCGATCTCTTGACCTTGTGATCCACCCGCCTCGGCCTCCCAAAGTGCTGGGATTACAGGCTTGAGCCACCGCGCCCGGCCACGTCCATTAATTTTTGTATTTTTAGTAGAGGCAGGGTTTCACCATCTTGGTCAGGCTGGTCTTGAACTCCTGACCTAAAGTGATCTGCCTGCCTAGGCCTCCCAAAGTGCTGAGATTACAGGCGTGAGCCACTGCACCCAGTCTGCAAGTAGGATTTTAATTGGGTCTTGAAGGATCAATAGGATTTAAATAGGCAGAGGGAAGAGAATGAGGACTTTCCAAATAGTGGAAGCAGAATGAACAAAGGTGGAAGGGGCCATGGAGTGGGCACAGGACTATGAAAGATAGCCCTGAGTGGAGCAGGAGCTTTGTGATTGGTACAGAGAGGAAGGAAGCTGGTGCCATGTTAGCATTTTTCAAGTATGCCTTCCTTTCCCCAAATCTCTTCACTGTAGTCCCTCTTCCTGTGTCTGCAGGTAAAGGATGACTCCAGGGCCCTGACTTTAGGAGCACTGACCCTGCCTCTGGCCCGCCTGCTGACTGCCCCAGAACTCACCTTGGACCAGTGGTTCCAGCTCAGCAGCTCTGGCCCAAACTCCAGACTCTACATGAAACTAGTCATGAGGGTATGGAAATGGAGGAGGTGCTGAGGGTTGGAAAAAGGGCCTGTTGATTCCTTGTTCTGAAGTGTAAGGAAAGGGAGCCCCGTAAGATTAAATGAGCTAATATATATGGAAATGCTGAGCAGGCACACAAAACATATCTGTTGATCTGGTGGAAGGAATGGCTTGTGAGTTGAGGGGGTGTGGAGGGAACCCTGTAGAGAGGACCCAGCCAAGGCAGCACCTGGTTCCCCTGTCAGAGCCCCTCCTGTAGCCCACCTCACATGCCTTGCCTGCTGGTGGCAAGCTGCACTTCTTTGATTCAACATCACACTACGCTTCCCAGATCCTGTACTTGGATTCATCAGAAATAAGCTTCCCCATTGTGCCCGGTAGTCCTGGTGCTTGGGATGAGGACAATGAGAGTCCCCAGAGAGGCAGCAGTGTGGATGCCCCACCTCGACCCTGTTACACTACTCCTGATAGCCAGTTTGGGACGGAGGTGAGTCTGTATCTGGAAAGGACTAGGGTCTGTTTGTCCCACTAAGTGTGCAAAGCCTGTCTGAGGGCAGATTCTCACAGGTCTCTCTCCCTTTGCCATCTGGTGCCCCCTCTGTCCCTTTTGCAGCATGTGCTTCGGATCCATGTATTAGAGGCCCAGGACCTGATTGCCAAAGACCGTTTCCTGGGGGGACTGGTGAAGGGCAAGTCAGACCCTTATGTCAAACTAAAGCTGGCAGGACGAAGCTTCCGGAGCCATGTTGTTCGGGAAGATCTCAATCCCCGCTGGAATGAGGTTTTTGAGGTCAGAATTCAGTGGCTGTGACTCCTGGTTCTGCCCCATTTCCCCAACTCCAAGAGTGCTCCAGAAACCTCTGAGGTTCAGTTGCTTGGGTGAGGGGGTCCAGCTGTTTGCAGAGGAAAAGGAGAGAATCCCCTTTCATCTGCACTTTTTTCTCCCACTAGGTGATTGTCACATCAATTCCAGGCCAAGAGCTAGACGTTGAAGTCTTTGACAAGGACTTGGACAAGGATGATTTTCTGGGCAGGTGAGAGGATAGGAGTCCAGGTAGAAAACAGGCTGGGTTCTTTAGGCTGAGGAGTCTGGCCTCCGGGACAGAGACTTGGTTCTCACCCTCTGCCTTTTGTCTTACTCTTTCTCCTCAACAGGTGTAAAGTGAGTCTCACCACAGTCTTAAACAGTGGCTTCCTTGACGAGGTGAGCATGGAACTAGAGTCCACGACCCCTCCTGATCCTGCCCAAGCCTCATTCTCATAGTTCTCCTGTCTGCATATCTGCAATCCTTCACCCTGCCTACTTCCACAGTGGCTGACTCTGGAGGATGTCCCATCTGGCCGCCTGCACTTGCGCCTGGAGCGTCTCACCCCCCGTCCCACTGCTGCTGAGTTAGAGGAGGTAGGGCAGGAGACTGGAGGAAGGATGGGATCCAAGATGGGGCAGGGTGAGCTCTTCTCTCAGCATTCAAGGCACATGCCAGACCCCAAGGTGTCAGTTACCACTCCCCACCCCCGTGTGTCCCCCGCAGGTGCTGCAAGTGAATAGTTTGATCCAGACTCAGAAGAGTGCAGAGCTGGCCGCGGCCCTGTTATCCGTCTATCTGGAGCGGGCAGAGGACCTGCCGGTAAGATCGCACTACGCTCCCTACGCCCCATAACTTCCTGGCCCTTCTTCTACCTCCCTCAGGTTTGGATGCTCCTGGTGTATGTCAAACAGGAAAAATGGCTCCTTTCTTTCTGGTGCAGGGATGGGAAAAATTGTCTAAGGCCTCAAGGGTAGTGGCTGCCAAGTAATAATGGAGGCATGGCTGTTGGCTGTGGATATAATTTGTGAGGGGGATCTGCCTAACTGGGTTCAAATTTAAGACTAACAGTATTCTCTTTCTAGCTGCGAAAAGGCACCAAGCCCCCCAGCTCTTATGCTACTCTCGCGGTGGGAGATACTACTCATAAAACCAAGGTATGAAGAAATGCTGCAGGGTACAAATGGGAGGGACAAGAGGGATAGGAGTATCAGTCACTGATCATAAGCCCCCATCTCCACCAGACTATTTCACAAACTTCAGCCCCTGTCTGGGATGAGAGTGCCTCCTTTCTCATCAGGAAACCATACACTGAGAGCCTGGAGTTGCAGGTACTGTAAATTCATGCTTCCAGTATTTAGCAGATTTCTGCCATGGCCAGGCAGTAAACAGGCACAGAGCATTCAGAGATGAGATAAAAGATTGACTTCTTATCCTTATGGAGCTCACACTCTGTTTTGAGAGAAAAATAACCAGATAAAATTTCCAGAATGATAACTGAGGTAAAGGGCACTGTGGGGAAGAAAGGAGGGGTTCAGGCTGGGGAAAAGCTGGAGGTAGAAAGAAAGGCATCCTTAGATGACCCCTGAGCTTGAGAGTAGATTCTTTTTTTTTTTTGAGACGGAGTTTCGCTCTTGTCACCCAGGCTGGAGTGCAATGGCGCGATCTCGGCTCACCGCAACCTCCTCCTCCTGGGTTCAGGCAATTCTCCTGCCTCAGCCTCCTGAGTAGCTGGGATTACAGGCACGCGCCACCATGCCCAGCTAATTTTTTTGTATTTTTAGTAGAGACGGGGTTTCACCATGTTGACCGGGATGGTCTCGATCTCTTGACCTCGTGATCCACCCGCCTCGGCCTCCCAAAGTGCTGGGATTACAGGCTTGAGCCACCGTGCCCGGCCCTGAGAGTAGATTCTTTTTTTCTTCTTTTTTTTTTTTTTGAGATGGATTCGCTCTGTCGTTGAGGCTGCAGTGCAGTGGTACTATCTCGCCTCACAACAACCTCCGCCTCCCACGTTCTCACGATTCTCCTGCCTCAGCTTCCTGAGTAGCTGGGATTACAGGTGCCTGTCACCGTGCCCAGCTAATTTTTGTATTTTTACTAGAGATGGGATTTCATCATCTTGGCTAGGCTGGTCTTGAACTCCTGACCTTGTGATCCACCTGCCTCGGCCTCCCAAAGTGCTGGGATTACAGGTGTGAGCCACTGTGCCAGGCCTTTTTTTTTGAGATGGGATTCTCACTCTTGTCACCCAGGCTAGAGTGCAATGGTGTGATCTCGGCTTACTGCAACGTCGGCCTCCCAGGTTCAATCGATTCTCCTGCCTCAGCCTCCTGAGTAGCTGGGATTACAGGTGCCTGCCACCATGCCCAGCTAATTTTTGTATTTTTTTTTTTTTTTTTTTTTGAGACGGAGTTTCGCTCTTGTTACCCAGGCTGGAGTGCAATGGCGCGATCTCGGCTCACTGCAACCTCCGCCTCCTGGGTTCAGGCAATTCTCCTGCCTCAGCCTCCGGAGTAGCTGGGATTACAGGCACGCGCCACCATGCTCAGCTAATTTTTTGCACCATTAGTAGAGACGGGGTTTCACCATGTTGACCAGGATGGTCTCGATCTCTTGACCTCATGACCCACCCGCCTCGGCCTCCCAAAGTGCTGGGATTACAGGCGTGAGCCACCGCGCCCGGCAATTTTTGTATTTTTAGTAGAGATGAGGTTTCGCCATGTTGGCCAACTCCTGACCTCAGGTTATACATCTGCTTCAGCTTCCCAAAGTGCTGAGGTTTCAGGTCCGAGCCACTGTGCCTGGCTTTTTTTTTTTTTTTTTTTGACAGGGTCTTACTCTGTTGCCTATGCTGGAGTGCAGTGGTGCAATCAGGGGTCACTACAGCTTCAACTCCTGGGCTCTAGCGATCCTACCACCTCAGCTGGGATGACAAGTGTGCACTAACACACTGGCTAATTTTTGTATCTTTTTGTGGCGATGAGGTTTTGCCATGTCGTCCAGGCTGGTCTTGAACTCACGGACTCAAGTATTCCGCCCACCTCGGCATCCCAAAGTGCCCAGCCTAAGGGTAGGTTGTTAAGGGTAGATTTCCAGGTTCTTCTGGATCAAGAAAATAAGAGCAGGAAAACTCTTTAGGCCGAGAAAAAAATGGAGGAGAGAGAAGGCATATTTATTATGATCCAAGAGGCAGGCAGAGCAAGATCATAGGGGTTATTGAATAGTATGCTATGGATGTTATCCTAAAAGCTTAGGGAAACCTTTATTTTTTTTATTTTTTGAGATGGATTCTTGCTCTTTTGCCCAGGCTGGAGTACAGTGGCACAATCTCAGCTCACTGCAACCTCCACCTCCTGGGTTCAAGCAATTTTCCTGCCTCAGCCTCCCCGGTAGCTGGGACTACAGGCCCTCCCCACCACATCCAGCTAATTTTTTTTTTTTTTTTTTTTTTTTTTTGAGATGGGAGTTTCTCTTTGTTGCCCAGGCTGGAGTGCAGTGGCACGGTCTTGACTCACTGCAACCTCTGCCTCCCGGGTTCAAGGAATTCTCCTGCCTCAGCCTCTCGAGTAGCTGGGATTACAGGTGTCTGCCACCACGCCCAGCTAATTTTTTGTATTTTTGGTAGAGATGGGGTTTCACCATGTTGGCCAGGCTGGTCTCGAACTCCTGACCTTGTGATCCAACTGCCTCAGCCTCCCAAAGCACTGGGATTATAGGCATGAGCCACTGCGCCAGCATATATATATATATATATTTTTTTTTTTTGAGACGGAGTTTCGCCTCCTGTTACCCAGGCTGGAGTGCAATGGCGCGATCTCGGCTCACTGCAACCTCCGCCTCCTGAGTTCAGGCAGTTCTCCTGCCTCAGCCTCCTGAGTAGCTGGGATTATAGGCACGCGCCACCATGCCCAGCTAATTTTTTTTATTTTTAGTAGAGACGGGGTTTCACCGTGTTGACCAGGATGGTCTCGATCTCTTGACCTCGTGATCCACCCGCCTCGGCCTCCCAAAGTGCTGGGATTACAGGCTTGAGCCACCGCGCCCGGCCGTATATATATATATATATATATTTTTTTTTTGAGACGGAGTTTCGCTCTTGTTACCCAGGCTGGAGTGCAATGGCGCGATCTCGGCTCACCGCAACCTCTGCCTCCTGGGTTCAGGCAATTCTCCTGCCTCAGCCTCCTGAGTAGCTGGGATTATAGGCACACGCCACCATGCCCAGCTAATTTTTTGTGTTTTTAGTAGAGACGGGGTTTCACCATGTTGACCAGGATGGTCTCGATCTCTTAACCTCGTGATCCACCTGCCTCGGCCTCCCAAAGTGCTGGGATTACAGGCTTGAGCCACCACGCCCGGCTATTTTTATATTTTTAATAGAGACCAGGTTTCTCCATGTTGGCCAGGCTGGTCTCTAAATCCTGACCTCAGGTGATCCGCTGCCTCAGCCTCCCAAAGTGCTGGGATCATGGGTGTGAGCCACCACACCTAGCCAGAGAAACCTTTGCTGAGAGGTCACATATCCAGATCTGCATTTTGGTAAGATCATGGGGATAACAGGGTAAAGCATGGACTGGAGAGGGACAACAATGGAGGTAGGGAGATCAGTGAGGAGACTGTTAGAGCAGGAAAAGCAATGAATGACAAAGGCCTGGTGGGATTTGAAGGTTGTTGTGACAAGGAGCAAGTAGAGGAGCAAGGAACAGCCTAGACGTTAACTCTGGGGTTTTTGGCACAGGGTGGCTGGATGGATAAGGGTGCTGTTGCTGACTTAGGGAGTGCACAGAGAGGGAATTTTTGTATTTGAGATCCCTGCAGGACATCTAAGGGGAGACATGCAGAAGACAAATCTATTGCCCACGCGGTATTCCTTCCTCACCCTCTTGTTGGAACATATGGGCAAGCAACTGCTAGCAATTGTAGTCATGGGTGAGATCTCTTAGGGAGCACAAATGGAGAGGAGACAAAAGATGGCCATGAGCTATCTTAGAGTCGGGAGCCACCGTGCCCAGCCGAAATTAATAGAATTTACAGGGGCCGGGCGCGGTGGCTCAAGCCTGTAATCCCAGCACTTTGGGAGGCCGAGGCGGGTGGATCACGAGGTCGAGAGATCGAGACCATCCTGGTCAACATGGTGAAACCCCGTCTCTACTAAAAATACAAAAAATTAGCTGGGCATGGTGGCGCGTGCCTGTAATCCCAGCTACTCAGGAGGCTGAGGCAGGAGAATTGCCTGAACCCAGGAGGCGGAGGTTGCGGTGAGCCGAGATCGCGCCATTGCACTCCAGCCTGGGTAACACGAGCAAAACTCCGTCTCAAAAAAAAAAAAAAATAGAATTTACAGTAATGTAACTTAATGCTAGCAGAGTAGAAAGGAGGTACAAATGAGCTCATTTCTTCATCTTTTATAGCAGGGAATCAACAGAGATACAACAAGCATATTAGAATTCCACAAGAATAAGAAAATAGGAGGGGTTTAAAGATTGCTACATTTGGAATATGGCAATGGGAGTAGAATGGGCAGGAAACATTTTCCTTTTAGTTTTTAGTTCTGTTTTTACTGTTGTTTTCTGTACTCTGTGCAGGTATTACTGGTATAATTTCTGAAAGCTTATGAAGTAAAGATGGTCCAATCTACTCTAGTTAAGAAAGGAAGGACAGAGGGACTAGCAGCTGTTACCATGGCTTCCCTGCCTTTCTCAAGGGAAATCTCAACAAACCACCTATGAGTCCAAGCGTTTGGACCTTTAACACCAGGATTAATTCATTTGTTGATGCATTCGCCTCTTGATCACAGTCCTGTTGCCCCACAGGTTCGGGGTGAGGGCACTGGCGCGCTGGGCTCATTATCCCTGCCCCTCTCAGAGCTCCTCGTGGCTGACCAGCTCTGCTTGGACCGCTGGTTTACACTCAGCAGTGGTCAGGGGCAGGTGCTACTGAGAGCACAGCTAGGGGTGAGTGACAGGAGATGGTGGGCAGGATGAGAGGGAGGAGGGGAGGGCCTTCACAGCTGAGGGACACCCAGGAGGGTGGGCACTGCGGGCCGTGTCCTTAGAGTGAGGGAACTGAGAGAACTCTGCCCAGCTCACAGCTTTCTTGTCCCTAGATCCTGGTATCCCAGCACTCGGGAGTGGAAGCTCATAGCCACAGCTATAGCCACAGCTCCTCATCACTGAGTGAGGAACCAGAGCTCTGGGGGGGACCCCCTCACATCACCTCCTCAGCCCCAGAGCTCCGGCAGCGCCTAACACATGTTGACAGGTAAGGGCTGGAATAAAAAAGTATTACAGGTTCCCCAGGCTCTAGCTGTTCCCAGACCTATTGATATTTCTCCATAGTCCCCGCGAGGCTCCAGCCGGGCCTCTGGGCCAGGTGAAACTGACTGTGTGGTACTACAGTGAAGAACGAAAGCTGGTCAGCATTGTTCACGGTTGCCGGTGAGACCCCATCCCTCCTGTCCCGGTCGCCTCCATCCCTTCCCTTGGGATATACCGTATCACCTACATCCTCCTGTTGCAGGGCCCTTCGACAGAATGGACGGGATCCTCCTGATCCCTATGTGTCACTGTTGCTGCTGCCAGACAAGAACCGAGGCACCAAGAGGAAGACCTCACAGAAGAAGAGGACCCTGAATCCTGAATTTAATGAACGGTCAGTCAGCGAGCCTTCAGGTGGAGGGATGGCGGGCTTGGAAAGGACTCCTGGCCCCTAACACCCGGTCCTATCCCAGGTTTGAGTGGGAACTGCCCCTGGATGAGGTCCTGAGACGAAAGCTGGATGTCTCTGTCAAGTCTAATTCCTCCTTTATGTCAAGAGAGCGTGAGCTGCTGGGGAAGGTAAGAGGGCAGGATGGCAGGGCAGAGGTGAGGCCTGGGAGCTGCTGGTACCAAGGCCATAGTACCTGTTAGAAGGAAGTACCCTGGGTGATCCTTTAGAGGTAACTCTGCCACCTCTGCAATGGTTTGGGATGAGTGTGTGATGAAGGCACATGGTCTTTGGAGATTTCAAAATAGCAACATCAGCGTGAGATCCTGCCTCAAAAAAATAACATCTTGCCCCTGCCATCCTCCAACACAGGTGCAGGTGGACCCAGCTGAGATAGACCTTTCCCAGGGTGTGGCTCAGTGGTGAGTGTCCGCATGGGTCAGGGGTGGTCTGGATATTTACGTGGGAGAAACTCCTATCACAGGAAAGGAAGAAAAGATACAATCTGAGCTGAGAACCATTGATTCTATGAAGTAGAGAAGTCCTTGGATTGTGCCTCAAATATAAATAAGATGACACAAGAGTCATCTATTTTTTTTTTTAATTTTCTTTTTATTCTTTTTATTTTTTATTTTATTTTATTTTATTTTTTTGAGATGGAGTTTCGCTCTTGTTACCCAGGCTGGAGTGTGATGGCGCAATCTTGGCTCACCGCAACCTCCGCCTCCTGGGTTCAGTCACTTCAGTCAATTCTCCTGCCTCAGCCTCCTGAGTAGCTTGGATTACAGGCATGCGCCACCATGCCCAGCTACTTTTTTGTATTTTTAGTAGAGACGGGGTTTCACCATGTTGACCAGGATGGTCTTGATCTCTTGACCTCGTGATCCACCCGCCTTGGCCTCCCAAAGTGCTGGGATTACAGGCTTGAGCCACTGTGCCCGGCCTTTTTTTAAATTCCTTAAGAGTCATCTTTCTACATGAGCCTTCTTGTTTCCACAGGTATGACCTAATGGAAGACAAGGACAAGGGCAGCTCCTAGGAGCCCGCGTCCCGGTCTGCCTCTGCTCTGTCTTCCTGCCTTTGCCTCACTGCATCACCACCTCAGTGTGATGAGCCTAAAGCCAGGGTCCAAGGGCAGAGCCTTCGCCCTTCAGTCCTTTCACCTTCCACGCCCATATTTGGGCCTTTGCCTGACCAAAGAGAAGAACTGTATGTTCCATTTACTGCACGGCCTTTATCCTTCTGGGCCCTGGGGTGGGGCCTGAGCTGACTGTTTTCTGCTCTGCCTGCATATTGTTCTCCCTTCCTCCCAACTCCTCAGGGCCTTCTGTATCTGTGCCTGGCCACTGGCAGCACTAGCAGTGGTATTAGCTTATGCCAAATACAGCTTTGGAAGGATTTTTTCTTTAACTCGATGGTCGTCACCTTCTTCCCTACCACACATGGGTGAAAAGGTAGACAGCTGAGCTCTCCGGCTGTGAGCCTCTTGGACTACTTCCTGCATGTAGCAAATGGACAACGGCTCAGGCCCCCATGTCCAGTTCTGTCCTCACTTTCCTCAAGCCTGTCCTGAAAATTCTACTGCTCTGATGGCTGGGGCCAGTCTCTTGATTTACTCTGGGAACTGGGGACACTTGGATTCTACCCAAGCCTCCACGTAACGGGATGTCAGTCTTGGAGCTCCTAGCTGGTGATGTGCAGAGGGCCTTGGAGGACTTGGGAGAGCAGGGCCAATTTTTTTGCCCAAGTGCCTAGGCTGTTAATTCACTGACTAGACCTGAATCTGGTACTCTTTAGTTTTGCACCAACTCTGCCAAGCCACTGTATCTTATTATTAAACATCATATTCAAACCAGCTGTGGCTCTCTTCCTTAAGCCTAAGGAATCAGCCTGCCCATTTGATATTTATTCCAACTGTCAAAAGCCTTTATCCAATTCGTGAATCATGTCTGTTTAATTAATGGTCAAAGCCTACTAAAGTCGCAACCACCAAGAATATTGAGGATGGTCAAGAGACCTGTGGGAAGTAGCCGCTGTTGCATTTCAGGTGAGATGCATTTCCAGGCACCGTGATGAACTCTGTTACCCATCCAATTTGTCTGCTGACCGCTCTAGGCTTTCTAGGGAAGGGATTCCTACACCTGGTAAACCTGGAAGCTTTGTGCCACTGCACAGGCTCCTAGTGTGTCTGTGCCATCAGGGCATGCTCAGCTACATCCAAAAGGGCTTCAGACCCATCCAACAGGAGCTGGGAAATATGCCAATTTGGATATCTTTTCACCTTGAACTCTGCTCCTTCCAGGAACCTTCCTGGAATGCAAGCTACCGAAGCTGTGCTCCATCTGTTCCTCCCACTGAAAGGAGAGAGATGGACAGAGTGAACTGCTGAAAACAGGGTCACTGGCATAGGAACTTGGGGATTTCATAATTGCCTCAGGGGGACTTTATTGTCTTCTCTTGAAAAATAGAAACTTAATTTTTGTATTTTTAGTAGAGACGGAGTTTCACCATATTAGTCAGGCTGGTCTGAACTCCTGCCCTTGTGATCCGCCCATCTTGGCCTCCCAAAGTGATAAGATTATAGGCTTGAGCCACCATGTCTGGCCGAAACTTTTTTTTTTTTTTTTTTTTTTTGAGACGGAGTTTCGCTCTTGTTACCCAGGCTGGAGTGCAATGGCACGATCTCGGCTCACCGCAACCTCCGCCTCCTGAGTTCAGGCAATTCTCCTGCCTCAGCCTCCTGAGTAGCTGGGATCACAGGCACGCGCCACCATGTCCAGCTAATTTTTTGTATTTTTAATAGAGACGGGGTTTCACCATGTTTGACCAGGATGGTCTCGATCTTTTGACCCCGTGATCCATCCACCTCGGCCTCCCAAAGTGCTGGGATTACAGGCTTAAGTCACCGTGCCCGGCTGAAACATATTTTTAAGGTCTTGTCAAATTTCTAGATACTGGCTGGGCAAACAGCCCAAGGTCTGCTGTTGTAACTGGCATCAGATAATACAAGCTAGGATTTTGCAATGTGTGATTTTTTTTTTTTTTTTTTTTTTTTGAGACGGAGTTTCGCTCTTGTTACCCAGGCTGGAGTGCAATGGCGCGATCTCGGCTCACCGCAACCTCCGCCTCCTGGGTTCAGGCAATTCTCCTGCCTCAGCCTCCGGAGTAGCTGGGATTACAGGCACGCGCCACCATGCCCAGCTAACTTTTTGCACCTTTAGTAGAGACGGGGTTTCACCATGTTGACCAGGATGGTCTCGATCTCTTGACCTCGTGATCCACCCGCCTCGGCCTCCCAAAGTGCTGGGATTACAGGCTTGAGCCACCGCGCCCAGCGCTGCAATGTGTGATTTTAAGAAACATTCTTAACTAGTTTATCACCGCAAGTAATTACATTTCCAGAAAACTAGAGGAGATGGCACAAATTCTCCCATCCCAGAAGGGTCCCTAATCGTTTCTAACCTTTTCGAGTTAAGTATAAGGGAAGAGGTACTAATCTACATATTAAATACAAGATGATGGCTAACTTCGATGGCTCACACCTATAATGCCAATACTTGGGAAGGCTGGCTGAGGCAAAGGATCCAGAGAAAACCCCTACCCTTAAAAAAAAAAATTAGCCAGCCTTGGTGGTATGCACCTGTAGTCTCAGCTACTTAGGAGACTGAGGCAGAAGGATCGCTTGAGCCCAGGAGTTCAAAATCAGTGAGCTAGGATTATACCATTCTACTCCACTCTGGGTGACCTCCAAAAAAAAAAAAGATGACAACCAAGAATGTCTGCAGAGAAAAACCCAACTAAATTCATGCAAGATGAGACATAGAACACAATTGCACTTTTTTTTTTTTTTTTTGGAGATAAGAGTCTCACTTTGTTGCCCAGGTTGGAGTGCAGTGAAACGATCTTGGCTCACTGCAATCTCCACCTCCTGGGTTCAAGCGATTCTCCTGCCTCAACCTCCCAAGTAGCTAAGACTACAGGCATATGCCACCAAGCTTGGCTAATTTTTTTTGTATTTTTAGTAGAGATGGCGTTTCACCGTGTTAGCCAGGACGGTCTCGATCTCCTGACCTCATGATCTGCCCGCCTTGACCTCCCAAAGTGCTGGTATTACAGGCATGAACCACCTTGCCTGGCCCAGTTGCACTTTTATATATGAGATGGAACACATTTTAAGAGTCATTAATCACATAAATTAAATATACTTCTGTCATTTCTCAAACAGCTGACTTTTGACACATACACTGTATACCTTTTCCAGAGAAAGATATGACTGCATATGGTTATGCTATCACTGATGTTTGCAAATGCTATCCTTTTGGAATGTGGTTTCATTGGACCAAACAATGTACTATACTTAACTAGGTGTGGTAACACAGTTGTCTACCCAACAGCCATTTCCCCTCTCCCCTACATACAGAATCCCAGAATGTCCCTGGTGGCAGTGTGCCAGCCCCAAGAAATTAATCAAGGTCCCCTTTGCTGAACAGTCACTTTCCCAGCCTCCCTTGCAACTTAGAATGACCCTGACCCAGCTTCGGTCAACAAGATGTAAGAGGAAGCATCTAAAGAAGAAACGCCTCAATGCCCCTTCCTTTCTGCTTACATCACTGGTATGAGGATAAGATGTCTGGAACTGCAGCAGCCTTTTTTTTTTTTTTTTTTTTTTTGAGACGGAGTTTCGCTCTTGTTATCCAGGCTGGAGTGCAATGGCACGGTCTCGGCTCACCGCAACCTCTGCCTCCTGGGTTCAGGCAATTCTCCTGCCTCAGCCTGAGTAGCTGGGATTACAGGCACGCACCACGATGCCCAGCTAATTTTTTGTATTTTTAGTAGAGACGGGGTTTCACCATGTTGGCCAGGATGGTCTCGATCTCTTTTTTTTTTTTTTTTTTGAGACGGAGTTTCGCTCTTGTTGCCCAGGCTGGAGTGCAATGGCGCGATCTCGGCTCACTGCAACCTCTGCCTCCTAAAATGCTCCTGCCTCAGCCTCCTGAGTAGCTGGGACTACAGGCATGCGCCACCATGCCCAGCTAATTTTTGTATTTTTAGTAGAGATGGGGTTTCACCTTGTTGACCGGGATGGTCTCGATCTCTTGACCTCGTGATCCACCCGCCTCGGCCTCCCAAAGTGCTGGGATTACAAGCTTGAGCCACCGCGCCCGGCCAACCCTGATTTTTATAAGTTTTAAAAATCTTGCCAATTGATGGGTAAATTTTTTTTTTTTTTTTTTGAGACAGAGTTTTGCTCGTTGCCCAGGCTGGAGCGCAATGGCACAATCTTGGCTCACTGCAGCTTCTGCCTCCCAGGTTCAAGTGATTCTCCTGCCTCAGCCTCCTGAGTAGCTGGGATTATAGGCACGCGCCACCATGCCCAGCTAATTTTTTGTATTTTTAGTAGAGACGGGGTTTCACCATGTTGACCAGGTTGGTCTCGATCTCTCGACCTTGTGATCCACCCGCCTCGGCCTCCCAAAGTGCTGGGATTACAGGCGTGAGCCACCGCGCCCGGCCTTGTTATTTATTTATTTATTTATTTATTTATTTATTTATTTTTTGAGACGGAGTTTCGCTCTTGTTACCCAGGCTGGAGTGCAATGGCGCCATCTCGGCTCACCGCAACCTCCGCCTCCTGGGTTCAAGCAATTCTCCTGCCTCAGCCTCCTGAGTAGCTGGGATTACAGGCACACGCCACCATGCCCAGCTAATGTTTTGTATTTTTAGTAGAGACGGGGTTTCACGATGTTGACCAGGATGGTCTCGATCTCTTGACCTCGTGATCCACCCGCCTCGGCCTCCCAAAGTGCTGGGATTACAGGCTTGAGCCACCGCGCCCGGCCCAGTTTGTTACTTATGATTAAAAGAACAGGGATGGCAGAGAAAATGTAGGACAGCCTTCCAATCTCTCCAAGGGTCTTAATGTTTTTTTCCTGTACTGCTTCTCTATAGAAAATGCTAGAAAGTTGGTCGGGTGCAGTGGTTCACACCTGTAATCCCAGCAGTTTGGGAGGCTGAGGTGGGCGGATCCCCAGGTCAGGAGATGGAGACCATCCTGGCTAACAAAGTGAAACTCCGACTGTACTAAAAATACCAAAAAATTAGCCAGGTGTGGTGGCATGTGCCTGTAGTCCCAGCTACTTGGATGGCTGAGGCAGGAGAATCGCTTGAACTTGGGAGGTGGAGGCTGCAGTAAGCTGAGATTGCACCACTGCACTCCAGTCTGAGCGACAGAGCAAGACTCCATCTCAAAAAAAAAAAAAAAAGCTATGAAGTCAGCTGATGCTGGCCAGGCACCGTGGCTCACGCCTGTAATCCCAACACTTTAGGAGGCTGAGGCGGGCAGATCACAAGGTCAGAGGTTCAAGACTAGCCTAGCCAATATGTTGAAACCCCATCTCTACTAAAAATACAAAAACTAGTTAGGCGTGGTGGCTCGAGCCTATAGTCCCAGCTACTCAGGAGGCTGGGGCAGGAGTATCGCTTGAACCCAGGAGACAGAGGTTGCAGTGAGATGAGATCATACCACTGCACTCCAGCCTAGGTGACAGAGTGAGACTCCATTTCAAAAAAAAAAAAAAGAGGCCGGGCGCGGTGGCTCAAGCCTGTGATCCCAGCACTTTGGGAGGCCGAGGCGGGTGGATCACAAGGTCAAGAGATCGAGACCATCCTGGTCAATATGGTGAAACCCCTTCTCTACTAAAAATACTGAAAATTAGCTGGGCATGGTGGTGCGTGCCTGTAATCCCAGCTACTCAGGAGGCTGAGGCAGGAGAATTGCCTGAACCCAGGAGGCGGAGGTTGCGGTGAGCTGAGATCGCGGCATTGCACTCCAGCCTGGGCAACAAGAGCGAAACTCCATCTCAAAAAAAAAAAAAAAAAAAAAAAAAGAAAGAAAGAAAGAAGGAAAGTCAGCTGATGCCATACCACTCATACTTGGCAAAATGCCACAAGTGAGAAAAAGAAAGAAAAAAAAATTAGAAGAGCTGTATGTTTGAAACCAACGTCTGCGAAAGTGATGAAAGCCACACAAAGGCATCTATAATGTGGCCCTTTCCCAGTCTTATAACCAAACACTCAAAAGATGTATTCCTTCTTCCTCTCCGTCTCTTCATGACACCTATTGATCCTTCCTTCACTGATGTAAAATGGGGAAAATACCAGCGACCTCATACTTGGGAAGATTAAAGGAAAGTTATTTAACAAACACTTATACAGCACTTATGCTGTGCCAGGCCTATTCTATTTTCCAACCTTTTTTTTTTTTTAAAGACAGAGTCTCGCTCTGTCACTCTGTCATCCAGGCCCCAGTGCAGTGGAGGGATCTAGGCTCACAGCAACTTCTGCCACCTGGGTTCGAGTGATTCTCCTGCCTCTGCCTCCCAAGTAGCTGGGATTACAGGTGCCCGCCACCACGTCCAGCTAATTTTCTTGTATTTTTAGTAGAGACGGGGTATCACCCTGTTGGCCAGTCTGGTCTCGAACGCCTGACCTCAGGTGAGCCACCTGTCTCGCCCCCCCAAAGTGCTGGGAATAATAGGCACGAGCCACCGCGCCCGGCCCTACTTTACCAGTATCATACTTCGAATCCTCCTAAGAGCCCTATGAGGTAAGTATCGTTATTTTACAGATGAGGGACTGAGGCCCAGGAGAGATAACCTGCTGAGGGTCACTAACCAGCACCTGGCATAACCCGGATTCAAATCTGAGCCCCAAGCACTTGAGCACCCTCTGTGCTGCCTCTGAGATAATTTAGCCCCTTCATTGGTATTGGATCTATGGTGGCCTCCAGAAATGGTTGCTAACTTACTGCCATCGTTATTTCTGTCGTACAATTCATTTCTATTTTTACAATAAACTTTTCCCCAACCAGTGAACCTCACTTACTGCCCATAAAGTTCACCCGTGCCTCACCACCCTGCCCTCGAGCGGGTTTTCTACTCTAATCGTCACACGACCGTGCAGCCCCAGCCTCCAACACCAGGTGCACCGCCAGGGTATTTGCTGATCCAGTGAGTGAAGTTGGGCCCGGCCGGGCCGGTTCCCATCCTCTCATCAACGCCTAGGGTAACCAGTGAACTCCAATGCTGAGCAGAAGTGTCTCAGAAAGTAGGGCTGGAAAGCCCATCCCTCCGCTCAGAAACCTATGAAGACCGGGAGGATGGCGCATATGCGGCTGCTGAATGGAAGCCTCAATCAGAAGGCTGGGGCAGGTGACTGGCGTTAATTGCAAACTTTAACATTTGCTTCAGCAACCAGCTCATTAAAAACAAACAAACTTCTCTGTAGCCTTTTTTTCTACCAAACCGCGAGAGGAAGCGAGAGAGACCGCAGCCGCTCTCCCCGGGGCCGTAAGTGCTTCCAGCTATCTGACCGCGACCCTGCCTACTGCAGCCTCAACCTTTCCCCTGGTTCTGAGTTCTTTCAACAGTAGATCCAGGAAAACATCCAAGCCCCCGTGAGACGAGGAGTCCGCCAGGGATAAGTAGGAGGGACATCCCAGGGGCCCCGCAGGGTTTTAGGGTAGGGGTAAATTGGAAATTGCTCATTGCCTTTCAGTTCCGGGACAAAAAGCGCGCTGGAAAGACACTGAGTCACCAACCGCCGCCGTCGGCCGGAAGCCACCGCCCTCGTGTCAGCTGCAATCTCCAGCGCGGCGTATCCCGTGAGCCCGCGGGCGCGCAGGGGACTACGACTCCCGGCATGCTCCGCGGCCGCCAAAATTAACCCTTCAGGGCCGGGAGCCGTGCTGTGCCCCGCCCCCGCCCCAACCCCAGACCCGGACCCCGCAGGGTGAGTTTTTCGGGGCTGAGGAGGGCCGCTTTCTTTAAGGTTTGCGGGGGGGGTGCGAGGGAGGGGGGTTGTGAGAGTGTGAGTGTGTGTGTGTGTGTGTGTGTGTGTCTGGGTCGTGTGTGTGTGATGTATTTTCTAAAAATGGGACAGTTTGCAGTAATGAGATTCAGACGCTATTTTGCGAATGGGAGACCCAGCATCAACCCCAGGGCCTAAGTGGAATCCAGAACAAAAGTAGCTAGCCACCCCTCCCCACTCCCAAACGCCCCCCACTTTGACCGCCCCTCATTTGGACCCTCCCCCAGGGTCCCGAGCAAGGTTTGTGACCTGGCCCCTGGGTCAGGACTTTTATTATCCCTCCTGGTTGTGGGGTGAATACTCCTGGAGGCCAGAGGAACGCCCACATCCTCTTGGATTAGGGAATTTAAGCCCTTTGTCTCCCAGAGCCCGCCCTTCTCCCCAGGTACCACCATGGGGTCCCTGCAGGTTCAGCAAGCGCCCTACCTTTTGTTTCTCTTGAATGGCTGTGGGCTTGTGGAAGAAGGTTCTTCCTTGGAAGCATGGGTAGCAGATGTTAAAGCTGATCTTTGCCTCTACTCCTACCCCTAAAACAACACTGGGCACAGAAGACAACGAAGGATGTCACACTCCCGTTTCTATGACTGTTCTTCCTTTATACTGGGAATAGTTCCAAATCTCAGCTGGGTGGGGGCCCAGGGACTACAAGTATTAGGGATTATTATTATCAGAGTAGGGTTAAATACCCCCGCTGTCAGTGGAGGGGCTGGGTGGATGGGCTGCTTGTTTTTGTCACTGCTCCCAGACCACAATTTAACTTGTTCCGGTTCACACAAGCCTCCCTGACTGCTACCCTTCACCCCACCCTTCAAGAAGACAAAAGCTGCTGGATCACCTGCTTTGCCTCACCCCCATCTCAGTGCCACTGGCAAGCATCCTATCCTCACCCCCACCCCAGAGGTTAACTCCCTCATTCTGGGCAGTCTCTGGCTTCCTCCCCTACCCCTAAAGGGAACATTGTTCTTTTCTGGCCAGCCTTTGGGGATGAGGGGACAGGGAAGAAGACCTTGGGGCAGTAGTCCTGAACCATAGGAGTCCAGGGGAGTGAGGGCAGGCGGTTATATCTCTCCTCTACCTCACCCTCGCCACTGCCAACTGGCTCCCTGCCCCTGCCCCCGCCCCTTGACATCCCAGACTCCCTGGCTATTTAAACAGAGATGGGTGCCCCCATCCGCACACTGTCCTTTGGCCACCGGACATCATGCCTCCCAAGAAGGATGTTCCCGTGAAGAAACCAGCAGGGCCCTCCATCTCCAAACCTGCTACTAAGCCAGCAGCAGCAGGGGCTCCTCCAGCCAAACCCAAAGCTGAGCCAGCTGTCCCCCAGGCCCCTCAGAAAACCCAGGAGCCTCCAGTCGATCTCTCCAAAGTGGTGGTGAGTCCCTGGAAAGTGAAGATAGAATTGGAGGGTGGGATACAGCCTAGGGGATTAGGGGTTATCTAGAATGTAGGGGATCATGAGCCCTGGAATGAGATTGGGGGTTCCCCTTAGTCCCTCATTTGGAAGCATCCAGGGTTATGACGCTGCTGTTGTCTTTTCTGTTCTCTCCCTCTAACCTGTAAACATGTGTGTACGGCACATACACACTCATTTACCCCCTGCTGGAGGCAGGGACTCCGAGATGGGGAACATCTGGGTTCTGATGAGTTTCAAGGTGAAGGGAAGAGAGCTGTTGCCTGCTGCCTGGTAGTTCAACTCAAAAGGCCTGCAGCTCTGAACTCCAGGAGGGGAGGCTGAAGAGGACAGACTTGTTAGACAATCACAGCTGGGGGCCAGGGGTAAATTTAGCCTTTGTTCAGCCCCCAGTTATGTGAGGGATGCAGGGCTCAGGGCAGTGGAGGGAGGGGAACAGGTGGCATGGGATTAACCCTGTTCCCAGGAAACCCTCCCCCCTATAATTCCTCTTCTTGGGATTCTCCCAAGGCCCAGAGCTGGGAATGGGACTGAAGTGGCTGGGCTTCCAGCCTGGTCCCTTTGGGCCCCTCCCCAGAAGTGGCTGCCAGTTGGTTGGGAGGAGTGTTGGAGAGGGATTGAATAAACTCTGTCATCTCTCCCCACCTGCTTTTTTCTTCCACAGATCGAGTTTAACAAGGACCAACTGGAGGGTGAGGAGAAGCTGGTCTCCTAAGCCCACTGTCCAGTCCCCAATCCCCTGGTCAGATTCTCTTTCTATTCCCCTAACCCCAGTCCTGACCTTAAAACCTCCCATACTACTCTTCTTTTCCGCCCTCATTCTGTTCATATAGTTTATGAAATTCCCTTCTGTCTGGGGGTGATGGGAACCCCTAGTCTGTGTCTACACTGACTCCTCCTTATACCTTAGAGTTCAAGGAGGCCTTTGAGCTGTTTGACCGAGTGGGGGATGGCAAGATCCTGTACAGCCAGTGTGGGGACGTGATGAGGGCCCTGGGCCAGAACCCCACCAACGCTGAGGTGCTCAAGATCCTGGGAAACCCCAAGAGTGATGGTGAGGGGACTCTTGGAACAAATCGGGTTTTTAGTTTTCAGCAGTGGGATGTTGGTCACAAAGAATGAGGTGGGCCTCAGGACTTCAGAAACTGTCAAACATAGGAGCAGGAAAATATCCTGAATGCTGAACAGGACGAAAGCATTGTGGTAGGGTTGGGAACTGGGTCCTACATGATACTGCAGTGACCTCTCCTTCACCTCTCTCCAACCTCCAGAGCTGAAGTCCCGGCGTGTGGACTTTGAGACTTTCCTGCCCATGCTCCAGGCGGTGGCCAAGAACCGGGACCAAGGCACATATGAGGACTACTTGGAGGGGCTTCGTGTGTTTGACAAGGAGGGGAACGGCAAAGTCATGGGAGCAGAGCTCAGACATGTCCTCACCACCCTCGGTGAGGCAGGCCAAGGAGACCAGAACTCCTTTAGAGTACAGAGGGGGATGGGGTGGACCAGAAAGAAGGCTGGCCAGATAAGCAGAGCCAGCAAGGGGATTACTGTCCTGCAGGTTGTGAGCAGGAGACTGAGAAGGTCAGAGCTATGGGGGCAGAATCTGAAGGACTTGCTTCTCCAGAGGGCAGAGTACCTTCCAGAGGGAAGAGGAAAGGGGATGAAGCAGGAATCGTGAATTTTCATGTAGGGAGAGATGTGTGGGTTGTGTGTTCTGGCACAAGTCTCTTAACTTCCTGGGATTGCTCCCTTGTTGGTCACTACTTTCACCAGTACTAAGGTGAAATAGAAAGCAAGAGGCATCCATGACCAGGGGAGGATTCCCTTGAGGACTGAGGCCATGGGAAGTTTCCAAGGTGGGAGAAGAAGAGGTACCACTCTAAAGAGCATGGCCTGGCCAGGTGCAGTGCCTCACACCTGTAATCCCAGCACTTTGGGAGGCCAAGGTGGGTGGATCACCAGAGCTCAGGAGTTCGAGACCAGCCTGGGCAACATGGTGAAACCCCGTCTCTACTAATAATACAAAAATTAGCCAGGTATGGTGGCAGGTTCCTGTAGTCTCAGCTACCCAGGAGGCCAAGTCAGCAGAATTTCTAGAACCCAGGACTTGGAGGTTGTGTGAGCCAAGATTGTGCCACTACACACCAGCCGGGGTGACAGAACAAGACCTGTCTCAAAAAAAAAAAAAAAAATGCTGGGCAGTCTGGTGGCTCAAGCCAGTAATCCCAGCACTTTGGGAGGCCAACTACTGACCTCAAGGTGGGCAGATCACTTGAGGTCAGTAGTTCGAGACCAGCCTGGCCAGCATGGTGAAACCCCATCTACTAAAAACACAAAAATTAGCCAGGCATGTTGTCAGGCACCTGTAATCCCAGCTACTCAGGAGGCTGAGGCAGGGGAATCACTTGAACAGGGGAGGCAGAAGTTGCAGTGAGCCAAGACGGCACCACTGTACTCCAGCCTGGGCAATAGAGCAAGACTCAAAAAAAAAAAAAAAAAAGAAAAGAGCGGAGCCAAGGTGGGAGGATCGCTTGAGCCTAGGAGTTTGAGACTAGCCTGGGCAACATAGTGAGATTCTATCTCTATTTAAAAAAAAAGAATTAAGCCGGGCGCGGTGGCTCAAGCCTGTAATCCCAGCACTTTGGGAGGCTGAGGCGGGTGGATCACGAGGTCGAGAGATCGAGACCATCCTGGTCAACATGGTGAAACCCCGTCTCTACTAAAAAAAATACAAAAAATTAGCTGGGCATGGTGGTGTGTGCCTGTAATCCCAGCTACTCAGGAGGCTGAGGCAGGAGAATTGCCTGAACCCAGGAGGCGGAGGTTGCGGTGAGCCAAGATCGCGCCATTGCACTCCAGCCTGGGTAACGAGCGAAAACTCTGTCTCAAAAAAAAAAAAAAAAAAAAAAAATTACCGCCAGGTGCAGTGGCTCACACCTGTAATTCCAGCACTTTGGGAGGCTCAGATGGGCAGATCACCTGGGGTCGGGAGTTCGAGACCAGCCTGACCAACATGGTGAAACCCCGTCGCTACTAAAAATACAAAATTAGCCAGGTGTGCTGGCACACACCTGTAATCCTAGCTACTCAGAAGGCTGAGGCAGGAGAATCGCTTGAGCCTGGGAGGCAGAGGTTGCAGTAAGCCAAGATTGTGCCATTGTACTCCAGTCTGGGCAACAAACTGAAACTCTGTCTCCAAAAAAAAAAAAAAAAAAATTACAAGACCAGGCATGGTGGCTCACACCTGTAATCTCAGCATTTTGGGAGGCCAAGGTAGGTAGATCATTTGAGCTCAGGAGTTTGAGACCAGCCTGGGCAACTTGGCAAAACCGTACCTCTACAAAAAAATTTTTAAAAGTAGCCAGGTATGGTGGTGCTTGTAGTCCCAGCTACTTGGAAAGCTGAGGTGAATCGCTGGAGCCCAGGGGGTGGAGGTTGCAGTAAGCCATGATGACATCACTGCACTCCAGCCTGGGTGACAGAGGGAGAACCTGTCTCGGAAAAAAAAAAAAAAAAGATTACAATTGTTATGTTCATATTATATATAAAAATAGATGGAAAGGCCGGGCGCGGTGGCTCACACCTGTAATCCCAGCACTTTGGGAGGCCGAGGCGGTTGGATCACGAGGTCAAGAGATCGAGACCATCCTGGTCAACATGGTGAAACCCCGTCTCTACTAAAAATACAAAGAATTAGCTGGGCATGGTGGCATGTGCCTGTAATCCCAGCTACTCAGGAGGCTGAGGCAGGAGAATTGCCTGAACCCAGGAGGCGGAGGTTGCGGTGAGCTGAGATCGCGCCATTGCACTCCAGCGTGGCTAACAAGAGCAAAACCACGTCGCAAAAAGCTGGGCGTGGTGGCTCATGCCTGTAATCCCAGCATTTTGGGAGGCCAAGGTGGGCGGATCACCTGAGGTCAAGAGTTAGAGACCAGCCTGCCCAACATGGCTAAATCCTGTCTCTACTAAAAATATAAAAGATGAGTCGGGCATGGTGGTGAGCACCTGTAATTCCAGCTACTCTGGAGGCTAAGGCAGGGAGAATCGCTTGAATTGGGGAGGAGGAGGAGGCAGTGAGCCGAGATCGCCCCACTGCGTGCCAGCCTGGGCAGCAAGAGAAACTCCATCTCAAAAATAAAAAATAAAAAAAAAAGAGCGTGGCCTGGGTGGGTGAAGGAGGGAAAGCAGGGGCTTAGACGCTGTCTGGGATTCAGGAGAGAAGATGACTGAGGAGGAGGTGGAGACTGTTCTGGCAGGACATGAGGACAGCAACGGCTGCATCAACTACGAGGGTGAGGGGCCAAAAGGAGTGGGAGCGGGGCCGGGGGAGGAGGGGAGCCCGGCGTCTGGCCGCGTGTGGGCGGGGGCACCCCTGGACTACCTAGACTCAGATGTATTATCCAAAAGCCTGCTTCTGAAGCCCCTCTTGCTTCCTCTCTCTGCAGCCTTCCTGAAACACATCCTAAGCGTCTGAGTGCTGCAGGTAGGGCCCTCCCATCCTTTCAACCCGCCCTAAGAGCCAAGTCTCCTGCCCTTCTCACAGCCAGCATAGAAAAGCAGCGGAGTGCGTTCTGCTGTACGGTTCCTGCGCGAGCTCCACGCTTGGCAACTTTTCGTTTTTTTCCACAGATCAGTGGGGCCCGAATACTGGGCCCCGCAGGCAGAAGCACGTTCCAGCCACCAGGAGGCCACCTATTGTTTCAAAATAAAGACTCGGTTCCTCCCTTGGTTTCAGACTGCTGTTTTCTTCCTGGTGTGGGGAGCGGGGGAAACGGGGAGGGTACTAGGAGGAGCGGGAGGGTGCTAGGAGGAGAGGGAGGGAAGGGAAGGCTCTCTCCTCTTCCGATCCTCTGATCTTCCTGTTGGGAGGCGCAGATTCATTGCACCCCATCCCGACCCCTACCCTCTACCCTAGTTTCCGAGCCCAGGTAGGCTGGAGAAAGGAACAGCAGGTCCCGCCTACGTCATTACTAATGTAGCAATCGTCTGTATAAACCCAGAACACGATTCCTATTGGCTGAATCCGCTGCGGGTGACGTCACTGGGACGTACTAAGACTAGGGTTGGGCCGAGAGTCGGAGCCATTACTGCAGGAAAAGGTCCCGCAGAGCTGAGCAGTCAAGATGGTGGGGCCCAGGGCCTGGGAGATGGGCAGGATTGGGGGCGAGAGGCGGGAAGAAACGGGTGGGGGGCGAGGAGAAGGCAGTGGTAGGAGGCAAAGGGAACCTGAGGACCCGAAAGGTTGGAGGTGAGGTTGGAAAGCCCGGGGCTCTGTCCTGCGGGAAAGCGAGTCTGCAGCCTGAAACAGGAACTTGTGGGTCAGAGTTTGTGGGGCTGGGATACAAACTCGGGGGATTGGCGTTCAGCTGCTGACCATTCTTCTCTTCTCTGAGCAGTGTGACTTCACCGAAGACCAGACCGCAGGTAGGTAATCTCTGATCCATACCGAGGTCACCCTTAGGGAGAGGGACATTCCCCCCAGCACCTATCCTCTAATCCTAACCTGTCATCTCGTCAGCACCCCCATGAAATTACTCCCTGGATTATTTTCTCTTCTTCTGGATCCTCCATTTCCTTTTCTCACTATCTTCCTCCCTCCCCTTCCACTCTAGATCTGAGTCCCAAGCACTGGGTGAGTTTTTAGGTGGTGTGGGTATGTGAAAAAACTTGGTCACCTAATGCCTGCCGTGTGTGGGGCTTGGGGAGGGTGTATAAAGCTGCCTGTGCTCCTTTGTCCCTTAATCAGCTACTTCTGCGTCTTTTCTCGTCCTGTGATAACTGTCCCCGCCCTCCCAACTTGGACTTGTAAAGATTGTAGAGCAGTGACCTGATACTCTGTGCAGATGGGGACAGGACAGGGTAGTTTGCTAAGGATATGACTTTGTAGGGCTACTCTCTGGAATTTCTCTTTGTACTGGAGGGCTGGGAAGTGGCAGTTTGGGATGACCCTAGTCCCAGGCTGCTGCTCCCGCTTCCTTATAAGGACAGGACTGAGACTGGGTGGTGGCAAATTCCTGCCATGAAGTGTAGCAGCAGCAGCAGCAGCAGCGGAGATTGGCGGGCCTGCTGGAGGCAGAGGCGGTGTGTGTAAATGGATGTTACCAGGCTGCCAAAGCGGGGAGGCAGGCTCTATATAGGACACCTGAGTTGGGAGGAAGAGAAATAGATCTCTCTTAAGTAGACTTTGGTGTACAGTTTGGTACAGATATCTGGTTTCCTCAGCATGATCAAAGTTGAATGGGCAGCAGAGCTCCGAGGTACGGTTTGGGCTAACCCTGAAATCCTGTATTGACATTCATCTGAATCCTTAGAGTTCAAGGAGGCCTTCCAGCTGTTTGACCGAACAGGTGATGGCAAGATCCTGTACAGCCAGTGTGGGGATGTGATGAGGGCCCTGGGCCAGAACCCCACCAACGCCGAGGTGCTCAAAGTCCTGGGGAACCCCAAGAGTGATGGTGAGGGGCCTCAAGAACAACTCCTCCGTGTGGTGGTGGGCCCAGTTCTTCAGCTAAGAGCTTTTCCCTTTATCTTCAAAGGCCCCAAACTCAAGCAAGTCTGGATTAACAAATCCGATGAATTTCCTTGCTTTTAGCGGGGAGTCATCTCTGTTCAGTTGAGGTCTCCATAATCCCCTGTCCAGAGAACTTGTGTCACTTCTCTGGCCTGACACTTCCACCTCCTTTATGGCAGAGATGAATGTGAAGGTGCTGGACTTTGAGCACTTTCTGCCCATGCTGCAGACAGTGGCCAAGAACAAGGACCAGGGCACCTATGAGGATTATGTCGAAGGACTTCGGGTTTTTGACAAAGAAGGAAATGGCACCGTCATGGGTGCTGAAATCCGGCATGTTCTTGTCACACTGGGTAAGGTTCTGTGTCCTTGTCCTTGAGCTGAGACAGCACCCTGAGATACCTTGTCACCCTGTCACCCAATTCCAAAAATGGTTTCTTTCCCCCTGCAGGTGAGAAGATGACAGAGGAAGAAGTAGAGATGCTGGTGGCCGGGCACGAGGACAGCAATGGTTGTATCAACTACGAAGGTAAGGGGTGAAATGGGCTTTCTCGGAGGAAGCAGCATATGGGGCAAGTCAAGTATAGTGTTTGGGGCTTTCCCTATCCCTGGACTTCGGCTCCAAAAAGCCAGGAAGCAAGGGGCACAGCCCTGCCTAGCCTAGCCCAGGAGTGGGAGGTAAAGCGGGTATGACAGGAAAGGAAGGAGTAATGTTGTAAAGGGTGGGTAAGGAATGAGAAGTAAATAATGGAATGTCTGTTTCCCTACCACCTGACCCCCTCACCCCATGTCTGTGTCTTGTCTTCACCATGAATGTCTCTTCCTTCCTGCAGCGTTTGTGAGGCATATCCTGTCGGGGTGACGGGCCCATGGGGCGGGTACGGCTCCTCCCAGCCTCTCCTTTAGTTATCTCCCCAGTGTTTCTTTTTTTCCCAACCTGTGCTCTTTATCCCCTGCCCTTACTCTACTACCATCTGACTTCCTCCTGGCATGTTTCTGCATGGAGCTGACTAGGGAGGGGAGGGATTCCTCAAAGAGGAAGACAGCCTGGGGGTATGGTACCTCCATACTTCTAGAATGGGCCCTGAGGTTTTACTTACAGGGCCCTGAGAGCTGGTGTCTGGGAACTCTCACCAGCCTGTAAACCAGTCTTGCTTTAGGGTGATCTTCTGGCCCGGGAGCATGGGTAGCTGGCATAGGGGGTATGGGTTGCCTGCCCCATTCTGCTGCTATAGCTGAACAGTCCCTTCCCCTTCCCTCGCTGGGCAGCTTGGAGGTACCCTAACCCGAAACTCTGTCCTCTTTTCCCGCCAGTGGCTGACAGTAGCTGTAGGTGTAGTTGAGAACTTTTCTGCCTCTGCTGTGTTCTTGCTGCTCAGGGTGGGGTGGGGGACTAACAGCGGTGGGAGGGGAGCTAGGGTCAGGGAGAACCGTCAGACTCAAGGTGGCTCCTCTGCATACTGACCCCAGGGTTGGTTGCTGTGGACATGTTCCCTCTTATGCTACCTTTGCAGTCGTGTCGTCCCTGGCCCTTGGCGTACCCCTCCACAGCCCTGTTCTCTGGCTCATCCCAACTTTGCTTTCCACAGAACTCGTCCGCATGGTGCTGAATGGCTGAGGACCTTCCCAGTCTCCCCAGAGTCCGTGCCTTTCCCTGTGTGAATTTTGTATCTAGCCTGAAGGCTCCCTAGGCTCTCTTGTGTCAGCACCTTTCCCATCTCATCTCTTTCGGATGATGTTTGCTGTCAGCATTCACCAAATAAAACTTGCTCTCTGGCCCTCAGTTTGGTTCTGCTTTCTTCCCTGAGCAGGGTAAAGGAGAGGAAGGTGAGGTGCTGATGATTTCTGCCCTGAGGCAGAGTCCGAGGTCAATGAAGCAGGGGGTTGAGGAAAGCTGGGGAAGGCCCGCGGACTAACTGGGCTCCGGTTAAGAACTGCTGGCCCCATTCATCCATCTTACACAAGCTACCTCTTGGGAGATTAGGAAAGTCATAGATCCCAGCAGGACCAAGGCTGGTCATCCCTGTTCCATTCCATATCGGGCTGGCTGTCTTCTAGCCTTCCAGCTCCTTAAATCTGGCCCCTGCCCTCCCAATCTTCCAATAAGGCCTTTTGTGGGGAAGCCTGTGGAGTGTTTATTGGAGCTAAAGCCAGGCAGTTATTAGCACTGCCTAGGCCTGCCCGTCACCTCAGCAGGGCGAAGGGCCAATAATAACAGATGTAGGAAAGGGGCTTGCCTCCTCCCTAATAAGGGAAGGAGTGAAACCACTACTTCTGAAGGGAAAAAGATACAAAATCTCCATGTTGTGGGAATGTCCTTCCAAGTCTTAAATAGCTTTAAGGGCAAGTGAGAGCCTCTGCTCTTAGACCTGCCCTAAAAGGTGTAAGTCTCTGCTCTCATACATAGTCTTTTTTTTTTTTTTTTTTTTTTGAGACGGAGTTTCGCTCTTGTTACCCAGGCTGGAGTGCAACAGCGCGATCTCGGCTCACCGCAACCTCCGCCTCCTGGGTTCAGGCAATTCTCCTGCCTCAGCCTCCTGAGTAGCTGGGATTACAGGCACATGCCACCATGTCCAGCTAATTTTTTGTATTTTTAGTAGAGACGGGGTTTCACCATGTTGACCAGGATGGTCTCGATCTCTTGACCTCGCGATCCACCCGCCTCGGCCTCCCAAAGTGCTGGGATTACAGGCTTGAGACACCACGCCCGGCCTCTTATACATAGCCCCTGCTCTTATATATGGTCCTGAGAGCTGTGCTGCTGTTTGCGTTGTGTGGTAAGGTGTATCTGTAGGCCCTGTGGCTCGCAGAGTGTCTCTTTAGCCCAGATAAACAACGCTGTGAAGGACTCCAGGAAAGCTGCTCCCATCCCAATCCCCCTGCCTGACAGCCACAGGTAAGAACACAGAATGCACCCACAAGATGAAACTGAAAGCAAATTAATTTATAAAAAAAAAAAAAAAAAAAAAGGAAAGAAAAAAAAATTTACAGAAAACTTTGAACAGAAGAAAGGTGCTAAGACGCAAAGGGAGAGAAACACGGGGACATGAGGAACAAAGGGCTTGGTGGGAGAACCAAGAAGAACCGGTGCAGAGCCTGGAGTCACACCTGCCTTTCAGTCACTGGGGAGGAGCTGGGACGTAGAACAGGAATGCAGGAAGCAGAATTGAGCTGCAAGCCAAGGGTTGGTCCAACCCAAGGTTGGGGACCCTCTTCTACTGCTCCCAGATTCCTGCATCCTCATCTGGGGAGCCCCCAGCTATTAGCTGAAGTTCTCACAGTCGTGGTGGGAGAGGGAGGCAGCTCGGGGGTGACCCACCAAGTCAATAAGGAGGTGCTTAAGTGCTTTAAAAAAACAATTTTGGGTTTTAAAACTTCCCATCCTCTTACAGCTCCCTTCTCTGCGCCTTCCAGCAGTCCATGGATACAGCCCAGGGAAGGGAGGAGAACAGCCCCCAGTGCCCTTTCTTCTCCTATTACCTACCACAGGAATCCCCGAAATTAGGTTTTCCCCACCAAATACACATACGCTGACATCAACTAAGCAGGTGACTTTTAAAAACAAAACAAAACTGACATTCAGAGGGAAAGGAATCATTGGCTGAGCTGGGGTGGCCTAAAACAGCAACAATGAGGAAGCCGAAGGAGGGGTTATTAGTACAAATAAACTCGAATAAACTCGAATAAGCGTGGAGTGGGGTGAGGGAGGGGAGCTGGGGCCTTGACGCAGTCACTAAAAAGGGGCTTGGGAAGAGATGGATTCTGCACCCTGTTCTACCCCCAGAGCTCTCCCTGGAACCTTAATTCCCCTTTCCTAAAACACTCCCCGTCAAAAAATGTAAAACTTGGTTATTTTTTAGTGGGTAGAAGGGAGCTCCAATGTGGCTTTTTAAAATCTACTTCCTTTTAAAGGGATTAATTTTTTTTGATCCATAGAAAATGCAGTCGTTTTGAGGGAGGTGTACCCTTAGAAGTGGTTAATGAGAACCTTGTATAAACACCTGTCACCAGCCCTTCCTTTAGGGCAGCTATCCTATCCTATCCTCTCTCCCAGATGTTAGAAATATCTTTTAAACAGAAGTCCTTGAATAATCCGATATAAAAATGCACGCCTCTGTTAGGCATGGTGAGGGCTTTGGAGGGGCGGAAGGAGCTTTCCTTACGTAGTGATGTACTCTCCGGGCTGGGGAGGGTCCCAGTGGTTGGGGAAGGGCTGTTCCTGGAACCATGATCTCCAGAGGGGGTGAGGGGAAGAGATGTCTGGCTGGCTCCTCACTGTGGAGGTGGCACAGGGGTGACCGTGCCTGGGCTCGGGGCTGTGGGGTCTGGAGGCAGGGGGGTGCCTGGGTCTGTGGAGAAAAGAAAGAGGAATCAGTTAGAGTGCGCAGGAGAGGGGGCTCCAGACCCAGACCACCATAGAGAGACAGAACTGGGCATAGCATGCAGTGGCTGGGTGGATGAATGAGGTACCCACAATGTTCAACTTCTGTTCCCAGCACCCTCTTCCACTTCATACTGAGAAAAACTGATAGAAGGGAGACTCTCTAAATGGGGCATTTGAACATGATGGGAACAAGCAAAGGGATGCCAATCAATCATCATGCAAACAGCTGCCTTTCAAGTTTACAACTGAGATGCTCTGTGCCACAGGACTGCTCCATGACCCACCAGTGAAAGGCCCCAAAATCATCCCAAAGGTGGCAGCTGCCAGGCTGGGGAATGGTGGAGGACAGCCAGAGAGGCCCTTCCTCCTATATTTTAATTTTACCAGAGTGTTCAAAAAGGATTGTGGAAACTCTACTACCTGACCTCTTCCCCACCTGCCCACTTGCCCTCCCTCCACGTGGACCCCTCTCCCTCACCCTTCTCCCCTCCTGGCCCCTTCTCACCTGGCAGTGGGCTGGCACTGGGCAGGAGGTTGCCCTGAACAGCTGCCACAATGGCAGGGCTTTGGGCTGCGGCGGATCCGAGCCCCGGCCCGAGAGGCAAGGAAGATGGCATGGTGGTGGTCGCCGGCAGGTTAGGATGTAGAGGGTTCGCCATGGACACAGGCAGGTTAGGTGGGGGGAGAGTGCCCGGGGCGAACGGGAGATGGTGGTGATGCCCATGCAGGTTAGGAGGAGGGGGAAGGTTAATACTGATGGAGTCAGCTAGACTACCAAATGGGATGATGGATGGAGCAGGAGGAGGAGGAGGAGGCGGCATGCCAAAAGGCAAACCCAAAGGAGCATTACCCGCCACGCCTGGGTGCCCGCTGCCTGGCACTGCCCCTGGCATCATTGAGGGAGGAGTTTGTTGGTTGGGGAACGGTGAGGGGCCTGAGAACAAAGATGAGAGATGGAGAGAGTTAGGTATAAAATTTTGCCTAACAACTCACTTTTACAGCAAAGATAATCTAGCCATTCCTTGGCACTATCTTCTCTTTTTCTGACATTAGAGTAAGTGAATAAAATTCCAGCGCTCTCAAGTTTGGGGAGGGATCCCTGCTGGTTTAGAGGCCTAACAGACTCATCTTCTATTCCCTTTGAGGGGAACTGGGACATTCACCTGGATCCCTCTAGCCAACAAAAGTTCTGGAATACACCACTTACCATGGGGTCCAGGGGGGGGAACCCCTGGTGGGACTGCCCCAGGCTGGGGGGCTCCAGCTGGTTGCTGCTGCTGTGGCCCTGCAGTTGACCCTGCCTGCCCAATCTGTTCAGAAGGGCCCAAGCTTCCTGGAGGGGCCCCACTGCCAGCAGGAGCAGGGACTACAGAGGCTGGAGCCACAGCCAAGCCATGGACTGCAGGTGGCCCAGCAGCCCCTGCTGGGGGGATAGGCTGGGAGCCTGGGGGCAGGGCTGGCGGTGGCTGCTGCTGTTGTTGGTGCATCTGTTGGAAGTGCTGCTGCCGGGCCCTCATCTCCGCATACTTCAGCTGCTCCATGTGGAAGGCTTGTCTGTCGGCCAGGAGCTGCTGCCTCTGATACTCCAGCTGCCAGTGCCAATTGAGTATTGTTATCCAATTTTCAACAGATCCGAAAGGCAAATGCCTTGACCCCTGCTTTGTTGTCTTCTGAAAGATCCCAACTCTCAATCAGAAGGTTCCCAAAATCTACATCTTATGCTTGTGCTTCCTCTGTCCTCCCCACCGCACTTCGTGCAAATTCCCATGACCTTTATGTCTCCTGGGTGCTCACATGGTTTCTTATTGCAATGACTTTAATCTGGCCCAGCCAACTTCAGCTCCAAAGCTTTGAACTTGCCATTACCTTGATTTGGAAAATGCTTCCAGTTTCTCCTGTCAACTGAAGTTCTTTTCTTACTTCAAAATTCACTAAAAACTCACTTTTCTTAGGGAGCTATCCCAGAACAATTCGTTCACCTCTGAGCTTTAGCTTGATTCTATGATCTCAGGACTTAAGACACTTGATTTGCAATCTCTTAATATGAATTTGTCAGATACTTTCAACCTTCTTAACTGTTTCTAATGTCTCCATATTGTATATTTATTTGATGTCTCCCTTTAAACTATAAGTTCTCTGAGGTCCCTATCTTCTATTTCGTTTTCTTCTTTTTTTTTTTTTTTCTTTTTTGAGATAGGGTCTCCCTCTGTCACCCAGGCTGGAGTGCAATGGTGCAAACTTAGCTCACTGCAGCCTTGACCTCCTGGGCTCAAACGATCCTCCTACCTCAGTCTCCTGAGTAGCTGGGACCACAGGCTCACACCACCATGCCCAGCTAATTTGTTTATTTATTTTATTTTATTTATTTTTTTTTTTTGAGACAGAGTTTTGCTCTTGTTACCCAAGCTGGAGTGCAATGGTGCGATCTCGGCTCACTGCAACTTCCGCCTCCTGGGATCAGGCAATTCTCCTGCCTCAGCCTCCTGAGTAGCTGGGATTACAGCGAATTTTTTTGTATTTTTAGTAGAGATGGGGTTTCACCATGTTGACCAGGATGGTCTCGATTTCTTGACCTTGTGATCCACCCGCCTCAGCCTCCCAAAGTGCTGGGATTACAGGTTTGAGCCACCGTTCCCGGCCTTAATTTGTTTGTTTTTAAAATTTTTTGGTTTCAGAGATGGCCTGCCCAGAGAGGAGGTATCTAGAGAGGTAGTCTGGCTACAATGGCTTTGCTGCATTGCAGTGAGCTCTGCCTAGTCCGAATTTCCTGGTGGCTTTAATTTTTTAAAAAAAAAAAAAGAGCTGGGCGCGGTGGCTCAAGCCTGTAATCCCAGCACTTTGGGAGGCCGAGGCGGGTGGATCACGAGGTCAAGAGATCGAGACCATCCTGGTCAACATGGTGAAACCCCGTCTCTACTAAAAATACAAAAAAAAATTAGCTGGGCATGGTGGCGCGTGCCTGTAATCCTAGCTACTCAGGAGGCTGAGGCAGGAGAATTGCCTGAGCCCAGGAGGCGGAGGTTGCGGTGAGCCGAGATTTTGCCATTGCACTCCAGCCTGGGTAACAAGAGCAAAACTCCGTCTCAAAAAAAAAAAAATAAAATAAATAAAATAAAATAAAATAAAATTTGTTTGAGGGGGGCTGGGTGTGGTGGCTCATGCCTGTAATCCCAGCACTTTGGGAGGCTGAGGCAGGTGGATCACCTGAGGTTGAGATCAAGACCAGCCTGGCCAGGCCGGGCACGGTGGCTCAAGCCTGTAATCTCAGCACTTTGGGAGGCCGAAGCAGGTGGATCATGAGGTCAAGAGATCGAGATCATCCTGGTCAACATGGTGAAACCCGGTCTCTACTAAAAATACAAAACATGAGCTGGGCATGGTAGCGCGTGCCTGTAATCCCAGCTACTCAGGAGGCTGAGGCAGGAGAATTGCCTGAACCCAGAAGGCGGAGGTGGAGGTTGCGGTGAGCCGAGATCGTGCCATTGTACTCCAGCCTGGGTAACAAGAGTGAAACTCCATCTCAAAAAAAAAAAAAAAAAAAAAAAAAGACCAGCCTGGCCAATATGGTGAAACCCTGTCTCTACTAAAAATACAAAAATTAGGCCAGGCATGGTGGCAGGTACCTGTAATCCCAGCACTCTGGGAGGCCAAGGTGGGTGGATCACCTGAGGTCAGGAGTTCAAGACCAGCTTGGCCAACATGGTGAAACCCTGTCTCTACTAAAAATACAAAAATTAGCCGGACATGGTGGTGCACACCTGTAATCTCAGCTACTCAGGAGGCTGAGGCAGGAGAACTGATCCCACCCAGGTGGCAGAGGTTGTAGTGAGCCAAGATGGTGCCACTGCACTCCAGTGTGGGCAACAGAATGAGACTCCGTCTCAAAAAAACAAACAAGGGCTGGGCGCGGTGGCTCAAGCCTGTAATCCCAGCACTTTGGGAGGCCGAGGCGGGTGGATCACGAGGTCAAGAGATCGAGACCATCCTGGTCAACATGGTGAAACCCCGTCTCTACTAAAAATACAAAAAAATTAGCTGGGCATGGTGGCGTGTGCCTGTAATCCCAGCTACTCAGGAGGCTGAGGCAGGAGAATTGCCTGAACCCAGGAGGCGGAGGCTGCGATGAGCCGAGATCGCGCCATTGCACTCCAGCCTGGGTAACAAGAGCAAAAAAAACTCCGTCTCAAAAAAAAAAAAAAAAAAAAAAAAATTAGCTGGATATGGTGGTGTGCGCCCATAATCCCAGCTACTTGGGAGGCTGAGGCAGGACAATCACTTGAACCCAGGAGGTAGAGGTTGCAGTGAGCCATAATTGCACCACTGCACTCCAGCCTGGGTGAAAGAGTGAGACTGTCTCAAGAAAAAATTTTTTAAAGCACTGTGGCTCACCCCTGTAATCCCATCTCGTTGGGAGCCAGAGGCAGTCAGATCACCTGAGGTTGGGAGTTCAAGACCAGCCTGGCAAACATGGAGAAACCCCGTCTACTAAAAATAGAAAATTAGCTGGGCATGGTGGTGCATGTCTGTGATCCCAGCTACTCAGGAGGCTGAGGTAGGAGAATCGCTTGAACTTGGGAGGCAGAGGTTGCGGTGAGCCAAGATTGCACCATTGCACTCCAGTCTGGGCAACAAGAGTGAAATTCCATCTCAAAAAAAAAAAAAAAAAAAAAATTTTAGAGACAAGGGTCTCACTATGTTGCCCAGACTGGTCTTGAACTCCTGGGCTCAAGCAATCCTCCTACCTCAGCCTAACAAAGTATCGGGATTACAGATGTGAGCCACTGTGCCTGGCCCCCATCATTTATTTCTTTTGATATCCTCCAAAGACAAAATGGTTCAATACTGTGTCTGTCCCATTCCCTTTCCAAGTTCATCTCCTGGACTAAGGCCCTTACCCTCTCTCTCATCATCACTTAAGCCCATTCAATCATTCAATAACTGTTTATTGAGTCTACTACGGGCCAAACATTGTTCAAGGACCTGGAGAAGCAGCAATCAAAACAACCAACTAGAGTCCCTGCCTCATGGAGCTGACCTTCTGTGAGACCTCAATCCCCAGGCTTCACTCGTGAGACCACTTAACTGTCCTTAACTGGCTGATGCTAGCTCCCCCTGCCCTGCCCTGCCCTGCTCTGCTTTGAAGCCCTGTCAGTCTCAGGCTTTCCCCACTGTTGCTTAGTCTTTCTTTCACTGAAACACACACACATACACATACACATACACATACACATACACACACACACACACACACTGTTGCTTAGTCTTTCACTGAAACACACATACACACACACACACACACACACACACACACACACACACACACAGATTTTGAACTGAGGCACAGCACAGCAGAGTTCCAGGGCTCCTGCTACTCACTGCTTCTCGCTCTCGGTCCATGATAGTCTCCAGCTCCTCAAAGTGCCGAAGTTTGATCTCCAACTTTTTCATCTGGGTCTCCACCAGCAGGGCCACCAAAGATTTGATCTTCCTTTCCTCAACAGCAGCCAAGTGCTAAGAAAGGAGGGGTGAGACACCACATCACTGGGAGGACTCGACTGAAGACAATACATAAGAAAGGTAAGGTGGATGCTGGCAGGTTTAAGGACAAACTTGCTGTGGTCACAACCCATGAAAGGGCTTGAATTTTTTTGTGCTGGGATTATAGGTGTGAGCCACCATGTCTTTTTTTTGTTTTTTCAGAGAGTCACTCTGTTGCCCAGGCTGGAGTGCAGTGGCATCATCTCGGCTCACTGTAACCTCCACCTCGGGGTTCAAGCAATTCTTATGCCTTAGCCTCCCCAGTACCTGGGATTACAGACATGCACCACCATGACAGGCTAATTTCTGTATTTTTAGTAGAGATGGGATTTTACCATCTTGGCCAGGCTGGTCTCAAACTTCCAACATCAGGTGATCTGCCCACCTCGGCCTCCCAAAGTGCTGGGATTACAGGTGTGAGCCACCGTGCCCAGCCTTTTAAAAAAATTAATTTATTTTGGCTGGGCGCAGTGGCTTACGCCTGTAATCCCAGCACTTTGGGAGGCCGAGGCAAGCAGATCACCTGAGTCCAGGAGTTTGAGACTAGCCAGGGCAACAGGGTAAAACGCTGTTTCTACTAAAAATGCAAAAAATTAGTCAGGCATGGTGGCACGCGCCTGTAGCCCCAGCTACTTCAGAGGCTGAAGCAGAAGAATCACTTGAACCCAGGAGGTGGAGGTTGCAGTGAGCTGAGATCATGCCAGTGCACTCCAGCCTGGGTGACAGAGCAAGACCCTGTCTCAAAAAAAAACAAAACTGTGTGTGTGTATGTATATATATATATATATATATATATATATATATATATATATAGAGAGAGAGAGAGAGAGAGAGAGAGAGAGAGAGAGACAGAGACAGAGACAGAGAGAGAGAGAGAGAGAGAGTGAAAGAGAGAGCAAGAATATGGAGGCTGGGCAGTGGCTCACACCCGTAATCCCAGCAGTTTGGGTGGCCAAGGCAGGTGGATCACCTGAGATCAGGAGTTCAAGACCAGCCTGGCCAACATGGCATAACCATGTCTCTTCTGACAATATAAAAAATTAGCCAGGTGTGGTGGCATATGCCTGTAATCCCAGCTACTCAGGAGGCTGAGGCAAGAGAAATCACTTGAACCTGGGAGGTAGGGGCTGCAATGAGCAAGATCACGCCACTGTACTCCAGCCTGGGCAACAGAGCAAGACTTTGTCCCCTCCCCCCAAAAAAGAAAAAATAGAACACAGAGAGTGTAGCAAAGGGTAATACAGAGTCAAATACCGAGGGGTTGAAAACAGGCCCAATAAGTATTATTTTAAGCTTAGAGAGGGATGACTAACTTTACCTCCTCTTTAGGTAAAAATGAAAAAGAAATAGGTCAGCATTATTTAAGGTGTGAGTGAGGAAGGATTTCCTCTAAGTGACATGAGATTAGAGAAGTGGGCATTTTCTTTCCTGAGGTCTTCAAGGTCTGGCCTCACCTTGGCTTTCACTGCAGCGGCGGCCAGGGCGGCAGCAGCGGCGGTGGAGAGGTTGCCCTCGCCAATGTCCCGCTCCACCTTTGTCTTCCTTTCCCCCTCAGACTCCACCACTTCCTTCAGCACTTCCTCCTGCCCTTCTTTCGGCTCCTTCTCCTTCTCAGGATCACCTAGGCCAGGACAAGTGTTGAGTTAGCCCCACAGCTTCACCTCTTTCCTGCACCCCACTTACCATTCTGGGAGGCTCACCTATTGGGTCTCCATCACTCTTCTCAGACTCCTTCTCGCTGTCGCCTTCTTTCCCTTTCTCTTCATCCTTCTTGGGAGCCTCACTGGTTTTCTCCTTTGCTTCCTCCTCTATAGCACCCCCTCCTTCTCGGGGTTCCTGAAATTCCAGTGATAGAAAAGGAGAGTTGTCAGGGATTGGGGTGATTAGTTCTCACACAGAGGGGCCAGATGGGGAACTGAATTTATTTCTCTTACTTTGGAGGTGATCTGATTCTATGAGACAACCCCATCCAAAACCAGCTCTTGCCCACCTAAGCTGAAAAAGGCCAACTCCCCCATCACCACAGTGGTGCATGCAGCCCCTGCAGCTCCCAGCAATCCCTCTATACCTTGGGCTCCTTCTTCTCATCTGTGGCCTGGCCTTCCACTCGAGCCTCATCATTCCCACTCTCCTCTGGGCCCATGGGAAAAGAAAGGAAAACAGGAAATGTCTAATACAGTGGTCTGTCTGTAATACTTTTCATTTTTTCAGAGAGAGGGTCTTCCTATGTTACCCAGGTTGGTCTCAAACTCTTGGGCCCAGGCAATCCTCCCACCTTAGCCTCCTGAGCAGCTTGGGACTACAAGTGTGAGCCGCTGCACCCAGCTTCTCCACAATACCCTTTTTTTTTTGAGACAGGGTCTCGCTCTGTCACCCAAGCTGGAGTGCAGTGGCACAATCATAGCTCACTGCAGCCTTGATTTCCCGGGCTCAAATGATTCACCTCAGCCTCCTGTGTACCTGGGGTTACAGGCGCATGCCACCACGCCTGGCTAATTTTTTTGGTATTTTTTGTAGAGATGGGATTTTGCCATGTTGCTCACGCTGATTGGTCTCAAACTCCTGGGCACATCAGCCTCCCAAAGTGTTGTGATTACAGGCGTGAGCCACTGCGCCCAGCCTTCCCAAGACTTGACTTTTGTCTCTCTCTCTTTTTTTTTTTTGAGACGGAGTTTAACTTTTGTTACCCAGGCTGGAGTGCAATGGCGCGATCTTGGCTCACCGCAACCTCTGCCTCCTGGGTTCAGGCAATTCTGCCTCAGCCTCCTGAGTAGCTGAGATTACAGGCACGCGCCACCATGCCCAGCTAATTTTTTGTATTTTTAGTAGAGACGGGATTTCACTATGTTGACCAGGATGGTCTCAATCTCTTGATCTCGTGATCCACCCGCCTCGGCCTCCCAAAGTGCTGGGATTACAGGCTTGAGCCACTGCGCCCAGCCTTCTCTCTCTCTTTTTTAAAATAGACATGGGGTTTCACCATGCTAGCCAGCCTGGTCTCAAACTCCTGACCTTAGGTGATCTGCTTGCCTTAGCCTCCCCAAAGTGCTGGGTTTAACCACCGCATCCAACATTCCCAAGACTTTTCTACCAGCCAAGATTTTTCTACCCCAAATCTTCACGAAAGGACCGGTAGGGGTCCAGAGCCCCTAAGGTAAAGTCATGGGGAAAATAAAAACCCTACCGATTTTCTCATTCATGTTATGCTCTGATGCCAACTTGAGGCAGGAATGGCTCAGGAGGCCAGATGGCTCTAGCTCTTGTGAAAGGCAAGAAATCTGGGAACCTGCCTGGCCTTACCAATCCGCTCAGGCTCATCAGAGGTGGTTCCTGCAATGCCACTGCTTTCCAGACCAAAGGCAGGGTCCGCCTTGCCTGTTACTTTGGCTGCTTCTTCCACTTTCCGAACATGGGCCTCCACCAAGGCCGTGGGTACCTCTTCCTTCATTTTGGAGAACTCCTCTGCAAGATCCAGAAAGGATGAGGCTGTGAGCAGTGCAGGGGGACAGTTCTAGCAATCCCTGCAAAAGCTTATTCACAAGCCCATGTCTTCATCTAAGACCAGTATAGAGAGCCTAGACAGGTGCCTGAACTGAGGTCTGCACAGACAAGGCCAGCAGGGTAGCCAAACTTGAGAGGTTTCATAGACTAGCCTTTCAAAAGCAAACTAAGAAGGCCAGGTGGAACCGCCCACCCCTCATTACCTAGGGCTGACTTTGCAGCAGCAGAGGCGACTCGGGGATCGACGACAGAGGCCAGGAAGGCAACAGTGCTCATAACAGGGTTGCCCGACTGACTGAAGGGGATGGGTTGGTAGGCCAGGGGGCCTAGGGAGGCCTCTGAGTCCTCCAGGTATGGGTCTTCAATGGGAAGACGAAGAAAATGCAAGATGCACTCGTCCTGTGTGCGGCTTCCCACATGCTCGGACACTTTGTTCCAGTCATCTTTGTACATTTCCAGTGCCTGGTGGTAGCGGTGGAGACATAACTCCGCTTACTTAGCCACTTTTCTTGAAGGCCGACTCCCCCCATCCTACTAAGGGCAGATGTTTTCAAAGCTCTCTATGTTCTGGTATTTGTGTACTCTGCTAGGTCCAAGGGGGATCTTGAAGTAGCACTAAGAAAGGATATGAAGTTAATGAAATGGCCCAAATCCCAAGCCTGGAGCTGGTTCCTGGGGCAGGTCCTACAGGCATGAGGAAGGGGAAAGACTGAGGGCAAGATCATGCTCTGCTCATGCCAGACTCCACAATCTCTCCTCACTCACAAGTGTGGCCAGCACCTTCAACACGTATTGTTTTCTTTTTTTGAGACAGGGTCTTGTCTCACTCTGTCACCCATGCTGGAGTGCAATGACGTGATCACTGCTCACAGCAGTGTTGACCTCCTGGGCTCAAGCAATCCACCCACTTAGCCTCCTGAGTAGCTGGGACCATAGGTCTGTGCCACCACACCTGACTAATTTTTAAAATTTTTCATAGAGACAGAGTTTCACTATGTTGCCCAGGCTGGTCTTGAACTCCTGGGCTCATGTGATCCTCCTGCCTTGGCCTCCCAAAGTGCTGGGATTATAGGCGTGAGCCTCTACACAAAGCCCACTTCTGTTTTCAGAGAAGAATTCTCTTCCTTGCCCCAGTTACCTCCAGGAGAAGCAGGGTTTCCTGTTCTGTCCACTCACGAGTGGCACTGGCTGCAGCTTTGCTCTGCAGGGGAAACACAGGCAGGTCAGGAGAGAGGAGCCTGTGATCTCAAGAGAAGCGAACATTCTCTACCCCTAAAGTCGGCTCACACATCCTACCTTGGAGGGGACATTCTTTTTTGTGTACATGTCTGTGCGCAGCCCAAAGTTTTGCATGTCTGTTGGTTTCTCTTTGCCTTTGTCGGGAAAGTTGAGCATTTGTTGGGAAGCAGAGGTCTGCTATTTGTGGAGGGAAAGAAAGAGGTAAATACAAGTGACCAGTGGGAACCAGGGCCTGACAGAGAGAAAAAACAGACAGAAGGAGCTTCTTTCCCAAATCCAGGGACACCCCTGGGTGGGACTTCCTCCCTTACTGCTGTAGTTCCTCTGCTCTCATGTCTCTTCTTCCCGGGCAGGGGCCCCCCAATAAAGGGGCAAATGAGCAGCCCAGCGGGGTCTGCACCCCACCTACCAGCTCTGGCTTGCCCTTAGCCGTCTCTGGCACCAGGTCATCCAGCTCTTTGCCCTTTCGCCCAGCCTTGGTATCAGCATCAACCTGGCGGCCCTGGGGGACAGAGCTTGGCGTCATGGAGGCTGGGTAGGAAATGACCAGGCCAAGGCCCTGGAAGCCTCAAGACCAAATGCTGGGTGGCCTGCAAGCTCTGGGGGCACTCATGCCACTGTTCCATGTTCCCTTCACGATTAATAAGACATGTCGTTGGCATGATATCCATTTATATTCACATTATCTTTACAGGTTCTCTTAGGAGCTGGACAATTAGGTTCTAATCCTAGATTTGGTACTCTGTGACCTTGGGCAAGCCACATAACCTTCCTCCTAATTTCTGTAATGGATGAAGTGGAAATGAAAAAAAAAAAAAAATGAAGGTGATAATTATGAGGCAAAAATGAAAAAATGTGGGAAAGATGAAAAAGTTTAAAAATTTCATGCAAGTTAATTTTAAGCCATTTTTCTCTATCTATTGAATCCCCTACATTAGCCTGTCTGCTCCTTGAGTAAAAGGATCATCTCTTCTCCCTCAGCAATTACAGCCTTAGGTACAAAGGCTAAGGGAGGGTGCTAAACACATGGGGCTGATTATTGCGGCCCTTTGCATCCCATGGAAAAGGAAGAAGCCTCAAAACACAACTGAACCATTACCCTCAAAACCAGAAAAAGAAAAGTCCAAAGAAGCCCAATCTTCCCAACCTGCCCTGTCCCCATAGAACCTCACCCTACCTGCGGGGTCTTGGGCTGCAGAGGCACCAGCCCTGATGGTGTGTCAGCCAAGACATGGAAGTGAGAGGTAGGCGGAGGCCCCATTGGGGTTGGTCGACTCTCAGCATCCACCTGATAGTTAATAAGACCCCATTGTTCTAGGAAGGCATGGACCCTGTGTGGAGAGGGCAGACACGGTCACACGGATAGTCAGAAAGCTGCATTAGGAGGAAAACTGAGGGCAGAAGTTGGGGCATAAACTCCCTCCCCACCCAACCCTGGCCTTTTCTTCTGTTCATTGTACGCCTTAGGAAAGCTCACTTAATCCAATTGTTCATCTACCACTTAAATGCCAGTGACATCCACATCTACATCTACAGCCTGGGCCAATTTCTATAGCCACCTACCTACCGGACATTTCTTTCTGAATAGCTAGTAAAACTGAACCAGTTTTTCTTTCTTTCTTTTTTCCCTGAGAGAGGCCGAAGTGCAGTGGTGTGATCACCGTTCACTGCAGCCTCCACCTCCAGGTCTCAGGTGATCCTCCCACCTCAGTCTCCTGAGTCACTAAGACCACAGGCACATGCCAACACACCTAGCTAAATTTTTGCATTTTCTGTAGAGATGGGGTTTCGCCATTTTCACCAGGCTGGTCTCAAACTTCTGGGCTCCAACAATTCTCCCACCTTGGTCTCCCAATGTGTTTGGATTACAGGAGTGAGCCACCATGCCTGGCCTGAATCAGTATCTTTCAATTACAGACGTGCTTCCTCTCTGTCCTTTTTTTTTTTTTTTTTTTTCAGACGGAGTCTTACAATGTCACCCAAGCTGTAGTGCAGTGACGCGATCTCGGCTCACCGCAACCTCTGCCTCCTGGGTTCAGGCAATTCTCCTGCCTCAGCCTCCTGAGTAGCTGGGATTACAGGCACGCGCCACCATGCCCAGCTAATGTTTTGTATTTTTAGTAGAGACGAGGTTTCACCATGTTGACCAGGATGGTCTTGATCTCTTCACCTCGTGATCCACCTACCTTGGCCTCCCAAAGTGCTGGGATTACAGGCTTGAGCCACCGTGCCCGGTCTAGCTAATTTTTTTGTATTTTTAGCAGAGACGGGGTTTCACCATGTTGGCCAGGATGGTCTCGATCTCCTGATCTCGTGATCCGTCTCGGCCTCCCAAAGTGCTGGGATTACAGGCGTGAATCACCAAGCCTGGCCTCTTTGTCCTTTATTCTACCCTTCAGAGAATGCCACTGCTAATCTCTCAAGTCACTTATTCCCCAAACTCGTACTTTGCCTTTCTCTAGAGGTGTTTTTTCTGCCTGTTCCTCTATGTTCCTTACTGGCATTTCTACTACTGCCAAAACAAATCCATAGGCAGACATTCTCATGTACCCCCTTGTCCTCAGCCACAAGACCCACCTCATGATGGCACAGACATCACCTGCCAGGTTTCGGCGGCAGGCAGTAGAGGTAAGATATTCTTGGGGGTTCAGTCGGTAAGTGTCAATCATAAAGTTTCGATACGCCAGGTAGCTTAGAAGAGAGAGAGAGAGGAACAAGAAGAAGAAAAATAAATGTTTGTTCAAGGGCTGAAGAGTGGGAAAAAATGGTAAGAGAGCTAATGATTTCTCCTACATGACAAAGATAGAAAAAAGTAGATTATATGACTCAATATGCCTAGTGCCTGCTATATGTTAGATGTAAGGATTTCAAATATGTCTTACTTTTCCTTGATGGGATTTTCTTTTCTTTTTTTTTTTTTTTTGAGACGGAGTTTCGCCCTTGTTACCCAGGCTGGAGTGCAATGGCACGATCTCGGCTCACCGTAACCTCCGCCTCCTGGGTTCAAGCAATTCTCCTGCCTCAGCCTCCTGAGTAGCTGGGATTACAGGCACGTGCCACCATGCCCAGCTAATTTTTTGTATTTTTAGTAGAGACGGGGTTTCACCATGTTGACCAGGATGGTCTCGATTTTTTGACCTTGTGATCCACCCACCTCGGCCTCCCAAAGTGCTGGGATTACAGGCTTGAGCCACCGCACCCGGCTGGGATTTTCTTTAGTTAAATGGGTTATCTCCTTGGCTATACTTAGGGATATTTCATACAATTTTTTTTTTGAGATGGAGTTTTGCTTTTGTTGCTCAGGCTGGAGTTCAATGGTGTGATCTTGGCTCACCGCAACCTCTGCTTTCCAGCTTCAAGCAAATTCTCCTGCCTCAGCCTCCCAAGTAGCTAGGATTACAGGCATGCGCCACCATACTTGGCTAATTTTGTATTTTTTTTTTTTTTTTTTGAGACGGAGTTTCGCTCTTGTTACCCAGGCTGGAGTGCAATGGCGCGATCTCGGCTCACTGCAACCTCCGCCTCCTGGGGTCAGGCAATTCTCCTGCCTCAGCCTCCTGAGTAGCTGGGATTACAGGCACGCGCCACCACGCCCAGCTAGTTTTTTTGTATTTTTAGTAGAGACGGGGTTTCACCATGTTGACCAGGATGGTCTCGATCTCTCGACCTCGTGATCCATCCGCCTCGGCCTCCCAAAGTGCTGGGATTACAGGCTTGAGCCACCGCGCCCGGCTAATTTAGTATTTTTAGTAGAGACAGGGTTTCTCCATGTTGGTCAGCTGGTCTTTAACTCCCGACCTCAGGTGATCCACCCGCCTTGGTCTCCCAAAGTGCTGGGATGATTACAGGTGTGAGCCACCACGCCTGGCCACTTTATACAATTTTTATTAAAAAAAAATTTTTTTTTTTTTGAGACAGAGTCTCACTCTATCGCTCAGGCTAGGGTGCAGTAGTACAATCTCGGCTCCCTGCAACCTTCATCTCCCAGATTCAAGTGATTCTCCTGCCTCAGCCTCCCAAGTAGCTGGGACTACAGGCGCCTGCCACCACACCTGGCTAATTCTTTTTGTCTTTTTAGTAGAGATGGGGTTTCACCATATTAGCCAGGCTGGTCTCAAACTCTTGTCCTTGTGATCCACCTGCCTTGGCCTCCCAAAGTGCTGGGATTACAGGCATAAACCACTGAGCCTGGCCTATGTAATATTTAAACAAGGAATTAGAAGTTAAGAAAAAATACTCAGCTGGGCACAGTGGCTCACACCTTTAATCCCAGCACTTTGGGAAGCTGAGGTGGGAGAATCACCTGAGGTCAGGAGTTCGAGACCAGCCTGACCAATATAATGAAACTCGTCTCTACTAAAAATATAAAAATTGGCCGGGCATGGTGGCATGCACCTATAATCCCAGCTACTCGGGAGGCTGAGACAGGCCAATCACTTGAACCTGGGAGGTGGAGGTTGCAGTGAGCTGAGATTGCACCATTGCATTCCAGCCTAGGCAACAAGATCAAAACTCTGTCTCAAAAAAAAAAAAAATGCTGGGCACGGTGGCTCATGCCTGCAATCCCCAGCACCTTGGGAGGCCAAGGTGGGCAGATCATGAGGTCAGGTGTTCGAGACCAGCCTGGCCAACATGTGAAACCCCATCTCTACTAAAAATACAAAAATTAGCTGGGCATGGTGGCGGGCACCTGTAATCTCAGCTACTCGGGAGGCTGAGGAATTAGAATCACTTGAACCCGAGAGGTAGAGGTTGCAGTGAGCCGAGACTGCATCATTGCACTCCAGCCTGGGTGACAGGGCAAGACACCATCTGAAAAAGAAACTCCGACTCAGATGTTAAAGGGAAGTCCTTATTCATGCACACAGCTAGTCAGCATAACATGGTAAAAAACATACTTTTTTTTGTTTGTTTTTTTGTTTTTTTTTGAGACGGAGTTTCGCCCTTGTTACCCAGGCTGGAGTGCAATGGCGCGATCTCGGCTCACCGCAACCTCCGCCTCCTGGGCTCAGGCAATTCTCCTGCCTCAGCCTCCTGAGTAGCTGGGATTACAGGCACGCGCCACCATGCCCAGCTAGTTTTTTTGTATTTTTAGTAGAGACGGGGTTTCACCATGTTGACCAGGATGGTCTCGATCTCTTGACCTCGTGATCCACCCGCCTCGGCCTCCCAAAGTGCTGGGATTACAGGCTTGAGCCACCGCGCCCGGCCTAAAAACATATGTTTTGAAGTTGAAAAGATTTAAGTTCAAATCCCAGTTCTACCATGAGGACCATGGCAATTTACTTCAATTTTTTTAAACCTTGATTCCCTCATCTGTACAATGGAATGTCTGTTGAGAATGAGAGGTCTATAAAGTAGGAGTACAGTGCCTGGCACACTGTAGGGGCTCAGAAAAAATGGCAGCTATATGTGGTACAGTGTAAAGTTTCAGAACATGGGTCAGATCAAAGGATTCAGATTCTGGTTTTACTTACTAGCTCTGTGAGTTTATGCAGGTGACCTGACTCCTCCATATCCTATCTGTCAACTGAAGACGATACCCACCTCTAAGGCTGACATAAAGATTAAATTACTCAATGTATGTTGGACATTTAGGATAGTGCCTGGGAGATAGTAAGCTCTCAATAAACGTAGGCAATTATCATCATTTAGTATTTTATACCAAAAGTTCATTTCTTACTCCATCCCTGACTGCATGTCATATTGAATTCATTTCACCTGATCACTACTTCTTTTCACACATACTGCTTTCCCCAGGAAGAGAAAACCATACAAAACTATAGGGAAAACACATGGAGGGACCCCCAGAGAGAGGAAGCTGTGGAATAGTTGGGAAGAACATTTGTTCAGTTCTGTCTCACCCATCTCATCAGTGTGGTTATCTTGAAGTATCCCTAACCAAAGAAGATTGTCAAGTCTTATCTAAAGCCAAGCAGGTTTGGCCTGAGGCAAAATCTTGAAGATGATGCAGACTTTTGAGCCCCAAACCCATACTTTATTTGTTCATTAAATTTTTAGAGATGGGGTCTTGCTGTGTCACCAAGGCTGGAGTGCAGTGGCATGATCATGGCTCACTGTAGCCTCAAACTCCTGGGCTCAAGGGATCCTCCCATTTCAGCTTCCCAAGTAGCTGGGACCACAGGCATGCCCCACCATGCCCAGCTAATCTTTTTTTCTACTTCTTTAGAGATGGGAGTCTCCCTATGTTGCTCATGCTATTCTCGAACTCCTAGCCTCAAGAAATCCTTCTCTCTCAGCGTCCTAATGGGATGATTTACAGTTGTGAGCCACCATGGCTCCTACACTTCTTTCCCAGAGAGCCCTCTCCATCCCTTAATTCATATAAACGGGTCTTCTATTAGTTCCTTCTCTTGTTTTTCTATCAATACCTACTCTCGGGAACCAGCCTTGTAATAGTAATTTATACTTTAATCAAAATGATTACTTTTGCTGAGGATATCTGCAGTATAGGACAATTATCAGTAATTATGGATTGAAAAGCTCTATATCCTGTTAAAAAGAATTTGAGGCACTGGACTATGTACTTGTTATGTATAGAACATGCTTAATATCACCCTTGGGCAAATCCTAAAGAACATGTGTCTACATGCTGGGTCAGGGCTGCCTAAGGGCAGATATTATGTCTTTGTAAGCCTATCACAGTGCCTGGCTCATGGAAGAAGCTCAAGAAATGTTTGCTAAACTGAATGTTATTGGATCAGGAAGGGTGAATCGGGGAACAGGAGGGAGAAGGAGAAATATGAGCTGAGATTTCCTTACATCTCTGGAGTCTTGGACTTGTTCTTGCCGTTGAAGAACTCAGGAAGAGCCCTCCGCTCAATGGCATGAACGCTGCAAGAGAAGCCAGAGTGGTTTCAGAAGAAGGCACTGGTGAAGGGATGGGGACCCCAAAGGGAGGAAAACCCTAGAAGAGAAGGAAAAGAGCTCGAAATTGCTGGAAGTAATTAGAAGTTTGGGGAGAACATCCCACAAGGGCTATAAGACTCAAAAGGACACCAGGAGCTCCCCTAAAACTAAAGTGTACTCTAGTCTATCTGGCTGAGGAAGAAATAATTCATTTGGAGGAGGCAGGGAGAAGAACAGTCTGTTGACCCCTGGAGGCAGGGAAATAGCTGAGCGAGAAGTTGGGGAAGCCATACCTATTGTAGTCGAACCAGGCCGCATAGCTGGGAATGATGATGTGGTGGGTCTGTTCCGTCACATTGTCCTCATGCAGATCTGGATTCTTGGTCTGCTCCCCCTTGTTTCCTGTACTGTTCTCATCCTCATCCTACAAGTATGGAGGCTGCTGGACACTCAGCATTCCTGTTCCCTCCCTGGCAACCCTGTGCTTCTCCCACACCCCAGGAATGTGGACACTAAAGATGGGTGATGAGACTGAGCAGTCATGGGCCCCCGGACTCTGAAAGGGTCAGAGTTTTGAACAACAGCTAGAATTAGTCTAGGGTGAGAAAAGTCTGGGCAGTGAAAAGTTTGGGCAGAATGAACTTTATAATCACAAGTAAGAATCACATAGAGAGGTAGGGCCTCTCTAAACTGGCTCCACCTTGCCCGTCGTCTCCATGCTTTCATCTTCCTGTTCATCTGAAAGAGAAAGACAGCAAAATGTAAGGCTGGAGCCCCCTGAGGGGCAAGAAAGCCCTACCAAAAGCCCATCAGGCTAGCAAAAAGGGGGCAGATGAGCCCTCCCCTCCCCTTGGCTCTGACTGCCTTGCTCAAGAGTTCCCCATCTTACCCAGGTCAGTCATGGTGCCGCCTTTGACTGGGGCTGACTCTGAGTCTTTCTTTGTGTTGACTGCCAAAACAGAGAGTCGTTTTATCAGACAGATTATGCCTAATTCAAGTCTTCAATTTAATAATCCCAGAGATCCTACTTTCTCCAAAAATTTTCTCCATCTGATCTCAAAATAGAGTAACTCTCTCCAGTCACAATTATTCTAGAGCTTGAAACTTGCTTGCTACTTTCCCCACTTCTCTAACCAAAAATTAATTTATTTCTCTATGTAAATTCATAAATCATTTTTGCCTTTGAGAGGCCTGGATCTCCATCTATGTATGTATCTGTAAGCTTTTAATGGTCTGATACTGAGTCTGACCCAATCACTCTGCAGAGGAGTGGTTAGGTGTTAAACATTTTTGAAAGCAGGGAATACTTTCCTCAACTGAATTCATATGTATATCCTCAGGAACAAACATAGAGAAGAGAGCTGATGGACGAGGAGACGAAAGTCAGAACTCCTCTCAGTGGCACCCCTAATCCTACCCCTGAAATACACTCCTGGAATACCTGGGGCAAGTCTATGGAATACAGACTGTAAACCAGGACTGGTAGAGCAATGGTCTCCAAAGTGGGGTTCTCGCATAGGATGCAAAAGATGATCCACTGCAATTCAGGAACATAGTATCAAAACTTCTCTTTTATGTTTATCATTCTTTACATTTTAAATTTTTTAGGTATGTTTGTGTTTTATAACATTCCCATAGTAGTGGCTTAACAGTACATGTACGTAATTTATGCTCAAATATATATATATATATATATATACACACACATACACATATTTTTATATATTTGAGCATAAATTACGTACATGTACTGTTTTTTTTTTTTTTTTTTTTTTTTTTTTTTTTTTTTTTTTTTTTTTTTTTTTTTTGAGACGGAGTTTCGCTCTTGTTACCCAGGCTGGAGTGCAATGGCGTGATCTCGGCTCACCGCAACCTCCGCCTCCTGGGTTCAGGCAATTCTCCTGCCTCAGCCTCCTGAGCAGCTGGGATTACAGGCACACGCCACCATGCCCAGCTGATTTTTTGTATTTTTAGTAGAGACGGGGTTTCACCATGTCGACCAGGATGGTCTCGAACTCTCGACCTCGTGATCCACCCGCCTCGGCCTCCCAAAGTGCTGGGATTACAGGCTTGAGCCACCGTGCCCGGCCACATGTACTGTTAAGCTACTCTGAGATGGATTCTGAGACGGAGTTTCACTCTGCTGCCCAGGCTGGAGTGCACTGGTACGATCTCAGCTCACCACAACCTCTGCCTCCCAGGTTCAAGCAATTCTCCTGCCTCATGAGGCCTCCTGAGTAGCTAGAACTACAGGCACGCGCCACCATGCCCAGCTAATTTTTGTATTTTAAGTAGAGATGGGGTTTCACCATGTTGGCCAGGCTGGTCTCAAACTCCTGACCTCATGATCTGCCAGCCTCAGCCTCCCAAAGTGCTGAGATTACAGGCGTGAGCCACTGTGCCTGGCTTTTTTTTTTGAGGTGGAGTTTTGCTCTTGTCGCCCAGGCTGGAGTGCAGTGGTGGGATCTTGGCTCACTGTAACCTCGACCTCCTGGGATCAAGCAAGTCTCCTGCCTCAGCCTCCTGAGTAGCTGGGATTATAGGCGTCCACCACCATGCCTGGCTAGTTTTTGTATTTTTAGTAGAGATGAGGTTTCACTATGTTGGCCAGGCTGGTCTTGAACCCCTGATCCCAGGTGATCTGCCCACCTCGGCCTCCCAAAGTGCTGGGATTACAGGTGTGAGCCACCGTGCCTGGCCATGCTCAAATGTATTTTACTATTGAAAGCTCATAATTGGTGTTTGGAGACAACTACCACCAGGTACAAAGCACAGTCCACAACACAGATATGAATACAAAGTTAGAGGATTTTCCTGCTAACAAATATAATTCTAATAACCAACTAAATTTAAGGAAAAGATCCTGTAGACTGTGAGGTGGACCTGAGAAATCAGCTCACTTGGGGTTTGGCAAAGAAGTCAGGACAGGGAGTGAAGCTGAATCCCAGGAGCTCAGCCTGGTCTGTACCTGTTTTGGGAAGTGTCACCTCTTCTACATTGGGGACTGGTGAGGGCTCGTCCATGTCCTTTGTCAGGTCTTCTTGCTCCTCTTCTCTGTGACCACGCTTTGACTTAGTGTAAGGTGTTGAGGGACTGGGAAGAAAAGAGAGTGAAAGAGAACCCAGTCATCCTTGGACAAGAGTCCCTGGAAGTGGAAGTTCAAGGGAAGGGAAGTGACATAGAATCCCAAGGGTAGAGTTGAGTACAAACAGAAACCAGTAATTACAGAGTAATGGGAACTGGCAAAGGCCTTTCATTTGATAAAGTTCTCTTTAAGTTTACTAGTGGGGCCGGGACCAGAACTAACAACTAAGCAGCTAAAAATCTCATCTTCCCTCTCAGGACACCTGCACTATTATACGGCACACCCAGGTCATGGCCAGGTGGTTAAAGGAAGGGATTTGGTTTTCCTTCTTTCAACACGATGTGGAGAGAGTGGTGAACTCAGGGGCAGGCTAGGGGCTGGCACACCCTTTCTTAGCATTTTTCTTCTTCGCTTCTGGGGTTGGTGAAGGAGATGGGGAGCGCTTCCTCTTCTTATAGTTTCCCCCCTTCTTGTCCCGTCGATCTGAATCTGGGCTGTTCACCTATAGGATGGAGAATCAGGACAAATGTCAGCATACAATCCCCAGTGAAGACTTTTTCTGAGACTTATGCTAAGGGCGCCTGGAAAAAAGAACAGGGTTTGTCACCTCATCTGTCAATGTCTTGGCTGAAATCTTCTTTCGGCGGGAGACAGGGTTTTTGTCATCATTTACTTCATAGTCTTCCTCATTCATCCATTCATTGAAGGTGTCAGTGTCCAGGATCCACTTTGCATGAACCTAAAGTACGAAGGCAGATCATGCCGCAGAGAAGCTCTGTCTGCGGAACCTTAACAGAAAAAGCCCAAGGACACAGGAGCCTCTGTTTCACTTCCAAAGAGTAGACTGGTCCTGGCATTCTTTTTTGGGAAGCAGGGGTGCAAGAAAAGCTCACCTTCCTAGGTTTCTCAGGAGTTGGAGCATCTTCCACAGATGCTTCAATTTCACTCGCTGGGATCCACGTGTCATAACTGCCACGGGAAATTGGGCATACAGTAGAATCAATGAGATGGAGTTGTGGGAAAGTAAAGTGCAGATCTTCTACCCTTTCTATTTGCAGAAAGTATTGGGTTGTTGGCTTATTTTTTTGGTATTCTATTCATATAAAGTAATAAAAGCCCATTACGAAACATTTCAAAAATAGAGAATGAAAAGAATCACCCTTACACAACTACTCTTGACACTTGTATATATATTTTTCACAGTAAATTTTTTTTTTGTATATATATTTTTCACAGTAATTTTTTTTTTTTTTTTGAGATGGAGTCTTGCTGTTGCCCAGGCTGGAGTGCAATGGGGTGATCTCAGATCACTGCAACCCCTGCCTCCTGTCTTCAAGCAATTCTCCTCTCAGCCTCCTAAGTAGCTGTGATTACAGGTGCCCACCACTGTGCCCGACTAATTTCTGTTTTTTTAGAAGAGAAGGGGTTTCACCATCTTGGCCTGGCTAGTCTCGAACTCCTGACCTTGTGATCCACCCGCCTCGGCCTCCCAAACTGCTGGGATTACAGGCATGAGCCACCACTCCAGGCCAGGGTTTTTGTTTTTGTTGAGACAGGGTCTCACTTTGTTGTCTAGGCTGGTCTTGAACTTCTGGCCTTTAGTGATCCCCCCGCCTTGACCTCCCAAACTGCTAGGATTACAGAGTGAGCTACTGTGCCTGGTCCACAATTTTGTTTTTACATAGTTATAATCACATTGATGACATTTTACATGCCTTTTTTTTTTTTTTTTTTTTTTGAGACAGGGTCTTGCTCTCTTACCCAGGCTGAAGTGCAGTGGTGCAATCACAGCTCAATGCAGACTCAACTTCCTGGGCTCAAGCAATCCTCTGGCCTCAGCCCCACAAGTAGTTAGGGCTACAGGTGCATGCCACCACACCCAGTTAATTTGTGTGTGTGTGTGTATATATATATATATATATATATATATATATATTTTTTTTTTTTTTTTTTTAATTTTTTTTTTTTTTTGGAAATTCCTGGGTTTAAACAATCTGCCTGCTGCAGCCTCCCCAAGTACTGAGATTATAGACGTGAGCCACGGCACCCAGCCTACATATTAGAGGGATGAGCCAGTGCACCCAGCCTATATGTTTTGTTTTGTTGATACAGAGTCTTGCTCTGTCACCCAGGCTGGAGTGCAGTGGCGAGATCTCAGCTCACTGCAACCTCCCCTGCTCAGGTTCAAGTGATTCTCCTGCCTCAGCCTCCCAAGTAGCTGGGCTACAGGGCATGCCATCACACCTGGCTAATTGTTTTTTGTTGTTGTTGCTGTATTTTCAGTAGAGATGGGGTTTCACCATGTTGCCCAGCCTGGTCTCGAACTCCTGACCTCAGGTGATTCGCCTGCCTGGGCCTGCCAACATGCTGGGGCTACAGATGTGAGATACCACGCCAGGCCTACATGTTACTTTTTGCAATTAATAGTAATATTCACCTATAAATTATCCATGTTATTTCATATCACTTTAAAGGCTGCACAATAGCCGACTGAGTAGATATACAAATTTACTGAAACATTTTCCTACTGTTAGACATTTAGACTGTTTATAACATTTATGCTGGGATAATCATTTCACAAAAAAAGCCTCAATCCTTTTAGGCTAAGCCTTGTCCAATAAGTCCAAACCTGCCGCAAGACAGAGGTTCACTTAATAGGTGACAGGAGAACCAATTAAGTGACCTAAAAATAACTGAAAGAGTGGCTTCTTGCTTTGCTAGATGTTCTAGGGCTTCTGGGTCTGGCTCTTATACTTAAACCTGCCCCAGGAACCCATCCTCACCTGTCAGGATAGTAGCCCCAGTGCAGAAGAACCTGCTTATCCCTCTTCATGACTGGTCGTACCCATTCCTCTGGGGATAGAGGCAGAGAAGGGAGACAGATAAGCTAAAGAGGGACACAAAAAAATACTATACATAAGCCCTAACTAAAGTGCTCTCCTGTTGTAGCAGGGGACTTGGTAACAGGAACTTAAGGAGGTAGGAGGATTCAAGATTGAAAGGAGAGGGGCCTAGATACTGAACGGTGATCTTAGTCCTCTGCCTCCTACTCCAAGCCATCCACTCAAATAGCCAGAAAAAACCAGGTCTCACCTTCTTCTAGATTCCCCGGGACAGGATACACAACATGGGAGGCATTGTTCTTATCTTCAGTGACTGTTCCCTGGATGGTACAAGGAGAAGCAGGTAAATTATGGTCCCCTCTGAATTACTCAAAGTTTAGTCACAGAGCTGCCTTCCTAATCATATTTTGCTTTGAATGATATTAAAGTTAGTTTGCATTCTCTAAGCACATGCCAGCTAAGTGGCAGAGGGAAATAGCTGGAATTGTGCTAATAATGCAGAAAAGTCAAAGAATTAAAAACTGTTACAAACAATCCTCTGAACAGACAACCTACACATGGGGAATTTAAAGTCAACTGTATGTCACTATCAATGACATCTGTTCATTATTATAAAGTTCCAAAGAGCAGGAATTTCATTTATCTGAAATCAAGCAATCTTCAGCTGAGTGGAAATGGATACTATTTTCCTCTAGGCCAACATAGTCTCCAGGAATAGTAATGCAAATCTGTCAGGACTGACAAATGGGAGAAGCAGACAGAAAAGACAGACTCAAGGTTTTAACTCTACTCTTTTCCCAAGTAGACAGAGCCACCTCTGAAGTAGAAAACATGGTAATGCAGGGCTGCTGCTTGGTATGGAAAACGTTGGGAAAAGAGTCATGGGGTTTCTGAAACCTTTCCTGACCGGACCATTTACCTGGTGTCTCTTGATAATGTCCTTTAGTTTCCCTAGTAGTTTGGGCTCAATTTCCGGGCACAGAAAAATGTTAGGCCGAGACAAGCAATTATTCTGTGGAGAGAAGAAACAGAATGAGACTATGGGAAAGGAGTGCTTCAGATTCTCACTGAGGGAACAGAGATAAATAGGGGATATGCCTATTACCTGCACCAAGGACTTCTCAATGGTCATAAACATTTCCACATTGCGGTCCATGCGTGATGGATTCTGGAAATCGTAACGCCGCCTTGTGAAGAGGCAATAATCTAGTGAGTGGTATAGCTCTGGTGTGCAGATGAGGTGAAGGCATGGTGTGATCTCGGCTCACTGCAACCTCCGCCTTTCAGGTTCAAGTGATTCTCTTGCCTCAGCCTCCCTATTCCTTAGGATTACAGCCATGCGCCACTACACCCAACTAATTTCTGTATTTTTAGTAGAGACCGGGTTTCACCATGTTGGCCAGAATGGTCTCGATCTCAACCTTGTGATCTGCCCACCTTGACCTCCCAAAGTGCTGGGATTACAGGTGTGAACCATGGCACCTGGGCTTTTTTTTTTTTTTTTTTTTTTTTGAGATGAAGTCTTGCTCTGTAGCCCAAGCTGGAGTGCAGTGGTGGGATCTCAGCTCACTGCAACCTCCACCTCCAGAGTCCTGGTTCAAGCAATTCTCCTACCTCAGCCTCCCAAGTAGCTGGGATTACAGGCACGAGCCACCATGCCCAGCCAATTTTTGTATTTTTTAGTAGAGATGGGGTTTCACCATGTTGGCCAGTCTGGTTTTGAACTCCTGATCTCATGATCCACCTGCCCTGGCCTCCCAAAGTGGTGGGATTACAGGCGGGAACTACCTCGCCCAGCCTTTTTTTTTTTCTTTTAAGAAGAAGTCTCGCTCTATTGCCCAGGCTGGAGTGCACTGGTGAGATCTCGGCTCGCTGCAACCTCCGCCTCCCGTGTATAAGCCATTCTCCTGCCTCAGCCTCCCAAGTAGCCCAGGTGACCCTCGCAGGCCACCACACCTGGCTTTTAGTAGAGATAGGGTTTCATCATGTTGGCCAGGTTTATCTCGGACTCCTGACCTCAAGTGATCTGCCCACCTCAGCCTCCCAAAGTGCTAGGATTACAGGTGGGAGCCACTGTGCCCAGCCATGACTTCTTAATATGGGAAATTAGGAGGCAAGCTTGCTCACAGCTGTTGCCAAAATCACCTGCGATCTGAGGTTCACTGATCTCAACTCCATGAATCACTCTCTGTGCTTACTCCAAAGGGACAAAAAAAAGGTTTAAGATGCCAAGCTAAGAATCCCTTTTCCTCTACAAAACACACACTGACACTCACACATTCACTCATGGAGACTGTTTTGGCTCTGACTCCCAACCATTTCTCTGACCTAGTAAGTCAGGTCTACTGACCTAGCAAAATAGACTCACAAGAATTTCTACCCCAGAAAGACCCCAGGGAGTCAAAACTGGGGATTTCCTCTAAACTAAATGTAAGAAGAATAGAGAGAATCATCTCACCATCCCTGGTCACTCTTGAATTTGTAGGCAGCTGCAAGAATGTGGCACAAGGAGCCCCCAGCTTTGAAATCTAGGAAACATTTGATCTACAAAATTAAGATACAGAAGAAGCATGTCAAGGTTCCATTGTAAATTCTGTCATAACTTAATAATAATCCTTTCACACAAAATCCCATGCTGAACTGATCTCCCTCCCTTCCTCTCTTTTTTTTTTTTTTTTTGAAACTGAGTCTCACTGTGTTGCGCAGGCTGGAGTGCAGTGGCACGATCTTGGCTCACTGCAACCTCTGCCTCCCGGGTTCAAGCAATTCCCCTGCCTCAACCTCCCAGGTAGCTGGGATTACAGGCGCCCACCACCACACCCGGCTAATTTTTGTATTTTTAGTAGAGACGGGGTTTCACCAAGTTGGCCAGGATAGTCTCAATCTCAACTTTGTGATCCACCTGTCTCAGCCTCCCAAGGTGATGGGATTACAAGTATGAGCCACCGTGCCCGGCCTCTTTTTTTTTTTTTTTTTTTTGAGACAGAGTTTTGTTCTTGTCACCCAGGCTGGAGTGCAATGGTGCAATCATGGCTCACTGCAACCTCCGAATCCTGGATTGAAGTGATTCTCCTGCCTCAGCCTCCTGAGTAGCTGGGATTACAGGCACCTGCCACCACACTCAGCTAATTTTTAAATTTTTTTAGTAAAGACAGGTTTTCACCATGTTGGCCAGGCTGGTCCTAAACTCTTGACCTCTGGTAATCCACCCATCTTGGCCTCCCAAAATGCTGAGATTACAGGTGTGAGCCACAGAGCCAGCAGATCTCCCTCTCAAAGCTAAGAGGGAGATCTTTTTTTTTTTTGAGATGGAGTTTTGCTCTTGTTGCCCAGGCTGGAGTGCAATGGCGTGATCTTGGCTCACCACAACCTCCACCTCCTGGGTTCAAGTGATTCTCCTGCGTCAGCCTCCTGAGTCACTGGGATTACAGGCATGCGCTACCATGCCCGGCTAATTTTGTATTTTTAGTAGAGATGGGGTTTCTCCATGTTGGTCAGGCTGGTCTTGAACTCCTGACCTCAGGTGATCTGCCCGCCTTGTCCTCCCAAAGTGCTTGGATTACAGGCGTGAGCCACCATGCCCAGCCTCAAAGCTGAAATTCTTTAACCCCTGTGCCATTGTATCATGTGGCCTGGAAGAGGGGAGTGAAAGAAACAATATATGCTAACACTTTACTGAATTACCTCAGGAACCACTATAGAAACCCTACAAGGTAGGTTTACTAATCCCATCTAGAGATGAAGGAACCAAGACTGATGAATGTTGCCCAAGGTCACAGAGCCATGAAGTGGCAAAACCAGGATGTGAACACAAGCCTGTGCAAATCCAAATCTCAAGTCCCCTTCACCATACCATAAGAGACTTGTGGACTAGTCCCAGGCACTCTGCACAAAATATTACTAAGACAAAAGGAATGGTAAATTGGGGACTAGGCCAAGCCAATATGCCCTGACCAGGGATAGGAATGGTAGAAAATAACCCAAATTTCAAAAAATACAAAATTCAGAAATTCTTAAAAAAATACAACTCTCCAGTTTGAAGGATTCACCACCAGTCCCCCCACCCTCCCCCCAACTTCTGCACTCACCGGCAGTTTAGTGAGCGGTGCATTGCTGACATGTTTGCCAAAAACTTCTTCCTGAAATTGTAGCAACTGCACAACCAGGCTAGACAGGGACTTGTTGGTGGGTGGTTCAGCTTGTATATACTTGGAAAAAAGAGGGAAAGAAAAGAAAAATAGACCCCAGATGAATTGTCCACTATCTCCCATATTTCTCCCCCAGGCGCTCTGGAAGCATTTGGAGCAGAGAAAATAGTGCCTTTCACTCCATTTAGTCTCTATAAAGAAAATGGCAGAAGGGAGGCCCTGGACACCCCAACCAGGAAGCTGAAACACTGCTGCCACCAGCCCAGGTTGCCAGTGTGGGGGGAAGAGGGAAGCTTACTACTCATCCTCAGCTACACTCTGAAATTGGAGTTGCAGGACCCTATTACTTTGGCACCTCATCTTTAGCCCACAGCACTGAGGGCTGTAAAATCCTGGAGGTTTATAGAGATCAGGTCATGAAAACAATACCTTTGGGGTTCTAAGAGAGACAAAAGTGTATTTCTTAGGGGAACTCTGTGTAAAGCCGTGATTCCCCCTATGATGTAGCCTAACAAGAAAAGGTCAAGGAAGTGAAGGAGGGCAAGCTGACTGAGAGAGTGAGCTTGTGCATTTTGCTTCTGAAGAATGGGTATAAACATCTTCATAGGCCCTCTTAGACAGGAAGGGCCATCAGGTACTTAGCCTGATGGAGAAGAGCAAGACATCTACCCTGTCAGAGGAAACTGTATCTGAGACAAGTAACCCTGGCCCTGCTTCAGTGTTTCTACACTATGCTACCTAGTAGCATCCTAGCCTTCCATTCTAATTTGAACCTGAGCCAGGAGACTTTCTTTTTACCTTTTGACCTGTGTTCTCCACCCTCATCACAAAGAAGACAGCACCTCTCAGTGAGAGGTGAAAAGAGATCTGTGAAGGGAAAGGTAAATGACAAAGGGCTAAGAGCAAGGAAGCTGAACCAGGTCACAGTTGTCAATCACCCCAAGGCCACAGGCTAAGCCCCTAGCCTGATCTCCCTGCAAAAGGTCAAAAGGCCTGGGAACAAGAGCCTCACAAAGGGGCAGAGACCAGCCATAGAAACAGCAGCTATTTGTCAGGATTCTGACACCCAGAGAGACCCCAAGGGCAGGGCTAGTCTCATAACCAGGATCAGTAGGAAGTTCTCCTAAGCCACTAAGCACACTTCTGACGAGTTGCAAAGCCGGCAGGAAGAACCAGGGAGCTGAAAGAAAGCCACAAAGAGAACCCCTCTCTGGGAGTAGTGAGAAAGAAGAGAGGCAGACCATTTCCAGAGAAAACCAGGCCTAGAGACAAAGACGACACCAGGAAGAGGTTTGATAGAAAAGACAGGTAAGGATTCCTGAACCCTTTGTTCACTACCTTATGATCTCCAGTTCTGGGGTTAGGGGGTGAGGGGCTGGAGAGAGAAAGCTCACCCTAACCTCTGGACCCCAAACCCAGGGTATTGCAAAGCTAGGTTGCAGGGTGACTTCATTGTAAAATCGAGGAAAGGTTTCAGAAGGGGCCGCTACCCAAGAACTCCTGTACCCTGGCTCCCTGGGAGATTGTTCCCCCTTAGATGAAGGTGGGGGATGAGCGGCGGAGACAGGTGATCCCAGGGTGGGGACCTTTTTCAGGCTGATGAGCAGCCAGCGGCTTGCTGTGTGACTGTTTACCCTTCTGCTTTCCATCCTGAACATACACAAAGCACCGGGGAGGCCTCAGCCCGGCTGGTACCTGGCTCCGTGGGGAGCTCTGGCGGGCACGCTCGGGTTTGCGGGGGAGCTCACTGGGCACCCGGTCCACTCCCGGCCGGCTGCCTCTCCCAGAAAAGCCAGGAGGGCGATGGCTGAGGGGGAAGGTGGGCTAATGGCATCGGGGCCCGCCGGGCAGTGGAGAAAAACAAGGGGCAGAGGGCGCAGCAGTGAGGGCGGGGGCTGGGCTCGGAGGCTGGGGGTGCGGGGAGAGGGAGGCTGGGGGAGGGGCGCGGGCGCGCGGGAGGGCGCGCGGGGGGCTGCTCCCGAGGCCGCGGGGGAGGGGCCGGGGCGGCTGGAGGGTGGGCAGGATCCTGGGGCTGCAGGGCCGCTGTCCCTTTGTCCCGCCCCCGGTCGCCGCGCGGCCCGGCCCGGCCCGCGTACCTTCTTGTAGTTCTTGCCGAGCCACAGCCGCACGTTGTCGAACTGGGTCACGGTGTCCGCGGCCTCATAATACTTCACGTTGGGGCCGCCGTCCTTCTTCCGCACCGCCATCTTCTCGGGCTCGGGCCCCGCCGCCGCCCGCCCCACTCAGCTCAGCTCCCGCCTCCTCTGCCTCCTCCTCCGCCCGCCTCCCGCCGCCTCCCGCCGCCGCGGCCGCCGCCTCCCGCCGCCTGGGCCGGCCCCGGTCCGCGCTGCGCCCCCTGCCGGCAGGCCGGGCGCGGCGGCGGAGCTCCCGGCGCGGGCTGACCCTGGCGGCCTCCCCGGCAGCGGCGGCGGCGGGAGCCTCCGCGGAGGAGGACGCTTCCTGGAGGGGGCGCCATTCTCCAGAGATAGCTCTCAGCAGACGCGAAGCCCTTTCCCTCTTGCCTCAGCTCGGCAGTGTCACCTCGCCATCCCACCCCGGGCGACTGCCCGTCCCCAGAGGAACCCCAACCCGTAGCCGCGAGTGGCTCTCACCTTGCGCATTCCTCACCCCGCGGAGCCCCTCGTCCTCCAAAACCCCAAACTCCATTCCCCCAGAAGTTCCTTCCTCCATCCTTCCCAGGAGCTCCCTATTTAAACTCTTCTGAGTCTCCCTCCCCGCTCGCGCCTGGTCCCCCCCAGCACCCCCCTCGCTTGTTAACCCAGACGTTCCCGAGCCGCCACCCTGGGGCCCCAGTCCCTTCCCTCGGCTGCTTCCTCCGCAGGCCTCGCCATCGCCTCCTAAGTAGGTGTGAGCTCCTTGAGGCCTCGCCCGTCGCTGGGCAGGAGACCCTCTCTCCCTGGGTCACCCGGTTCATCCGACTCTTTTTCTTTGAGTGTCGTAGGCGGGAGGTAAGGAGCCAGGGCTGGGGAGTTCTGTGGTGTGCGCTTCGCGGCCGGGCCCCTGCTTCCCGTTCTCAGATGCCTTCCTCGCTTGCAGTGCGGACCCCTTCTGTAAGCGCGCGGCAGACCGTGGTTTTGGAAGTCACGGTGGCCGAGTGGTTAAGGCGTTGGACTCGAAATCCAATGGGGTTTCCCCGCACAGGTTCGAATCCTGTTCGTGACGGTGGCTTTTTTTTTTTTTTTTTTTTTTTCTTTTCTCTCGAGACGGAGTCTTGCTCTGTTGCCCAGGCTGGAGTGCAGTGGCGTGATCTCAGCTCACTGCAACCTCTGCCTCCGGGGTTCAAGCAATTCTCCCGCCTCAGCCTCCCGAATAGCTGGGACCACAGGAACGTGCCTCCAAACCTGGCTAAATTTTGTGTTTTTAGTAGAGACGGGGGTAGGGGGGTGGGGGGAGGGTCTCACCATGTTGCCTAGGCTGTTTTTGAACTCCTGACCTCAGGCGATCGCCCGCCTCAGCCTCCGAAAGTGCTGTGATCACAGGCGCGAGCCACCGCGCCCGGCCTGACGGCGACTTTTTTAACCCCCTTCCCAACATGTAAAGGTAACCCTCGTTCTCTCACGTGTCTTTTGTGCACTTTTCCTTTCTGTCTCCAAAAGGGAAGCTGCGAAAAGATCTTACCCCTGGATTTGGGAGGATGGGAGTGATCTTGGGAAGCTTAATTATGCACGACTGTATTGGCTGCTAGACTGCAAGGCATTGTCAGAATTTTATAACTTCAGGCTTGGTAGGAGAGCTTTGCCACATGTCTCATTTTTTTGAGGGCATAGAGAAGGATTTGTTTGAAGGATTACATTTTGTCTGGGAATGTGAGTGCTTGTTTTGCAATATTAATCAAACCTAGAGTTTCCTCTGAATTTTGTGACCAGAAGTCACACCCTGTAGGTCTGATTACACTGAACGGGGCATTCTCTCATCTGGATTTCCTTGAGGTGTACAGGACTAGAAGGGAATAGCCTATTGAAACATCACTGCAGATCCAGCTAGAGCTAAGTTGTGAGAAGAGAATTCTTACTTTTTATTGAATGCTTATTGTGTGCCAGGTACTATTCTAAGTTATCTATATGTATTAACCAAGCAAGGAAATTAATCTCATCTTTAACCCCCAACCCTCTTATACTCATCTTACCCTATTTTTCTTATTCCCTAATTTCTGATTGTGGGGAGAATCTAGGCTGCTTGTTGAGGATTTTGTTGTTGTTTCGGAGGGTTGTTTTTGAGACAGGGTCCCACTGTGTGGCCCAGGCTGGAGTACAGTGGTGAGATCTCTGCTCACTGCAATCGCAAACTCCCAGGCTCAAGCGATCCTCCCTCCTCAGTAGCTGGGACTACAGGCATGCACCACCACACCCAGCTAACTTTTTGTATTTTTAGTAGGGTTCCAGGATTTCACCATGTTCCTCAGACTGGTTTCAAACTCCTGGACTCAAGCAGTCCACCTGCCTTAGCCTCCCAAAATGCTGGATTACAGGCGCGAGTCACCACACCTGGCCAAGGATGTTCTTTTTGTACTTCTTGCACAGCCTTTTCTCCAAACAGAATCCCAAAGGGCACTGGGCTCACGGGTAATGCATAGAGCTTTCTACACATTTATACCTTACAGCTTCCCACCTTCATACCACTGCTTGGGCTGTTCTTTCCAGCATGACCCTCACACCACCTCCCTGTCCCTCACCATTAACACTTTCCAAAATCCTTTAGACCTCTCCTCTCTGATGATCTTGATCACTCCAGCTACCTATCAGTCCATCACCATTCACTGAATTGCATAAAAGGCCTCTCCCTTGATATGCTAACATAAATATAAAATAAAGATAGGGGCCAGGCATGGTGGCTCACACCTGTAATCCCAGCACTTTGAGAGGCTGAGGCAGGTGGATCATGAGGTCAGGAGTTCAAGACCAGCCTGGCCAATTTTTGTATTTCTCTACTAAAAATACAAAAATTAGCCTGCATGGTGGCAGGCACCTGTAGTCCCAGCTACTTCAGAGGCTGAGGCAGGAGAATCACTGGAACCCAGGAGGTGGAGGGTGCAGTGAGCCAAGATCCCACCCCTGTACTCCAGCTTGAGCGACTCACAGCAGCGAGACTCTGTCACACATACAAAATACAATAAAATAAAAACAAATTCAATTTATTTTACCTTCCAAATATGTCTCAAATCTACTCACTTTTCTCAGGGGTGAGCACAGGCTGGGCTAGAGCCTTCATTTGGAAAGTGGTGGTATTTGTGAGGACCATACGAGGTGATACATATAAAGCTGCGCTAAAGCATCCACACTGCAGTCCAGGACCTTAAACCCTTCCATGGCTGCTTTCTGTGTTGCAGGATATGACCCCTTTTTTTTCACCCTCTTGCATATTCACTACATTCTGTCCACTGGCTTTCTTTTAGTTCCTGGTAGTTATTTGGCCTTGCTCATGGTGTTCTCTGCCTGGAATAATCTTTCTCTTCCACACTTTCTTTCTATTCATTCTCTACCTAAATGTTGGTTTTCCCGAGGAGTCTTCTCTGACCACTTGTTGCTCACCACATCCTATGCTCTCATCTTTTTTTTTTTTTTTTTTTTTTTTTTTTGAGACAGAGTTTCACTGTGTTGCTCAGGCTGGAGTGTGGAGTGCAGTGGCACAATCTTGGCTCACTACACCCTCCGCCTCCTGGGTTCAAGTGATTCTCCTGCCTCAACTCCTGAGTAGCTGGGATTACAGGCGTGCGCCACCATGCCCAGCTAAGTTTTCTATTTTTAGTAGAGACAGGGTTTCACCATGTTGGTCAGGCTGGTCTTGAACTTCTAACCTCGTGATTTGCCCACTTGGGCCTCCCAAAGTGCTGGAATTACAGGTGATTTCAAGCGATTCTTCTGCCTCAGCCTCCCGAGTAGCTGAGACTACAGGCGCGTGCAATTACGCCTGGCTAATTTTTGTGTTTTTAGTAGAGATGGGGTTTCACTATATTGGCCAGGCTGGTCTTGAACTCCTGACCCTGTGATCTGCCCGCCTCAGCCTCCCAAAGTGCTAGGATTACAGGCATGAGTCACTGTGTCCTGCCGACTATATACATATTTTAATCTTCAGACTGGTCTATAAGCTTCTTGAGAGTTAGGGCTATGGATTTCATTTATTTGTATTTCCTCTACAAGGCTTTATAGATATGATCAACTGTGTATTGAATGAATTTATATTTTAAAAATTTGTTTCGGCTGGGGGCAGTAGCTCATGCCTGTAATCCCAGTACTTTGGGAGGCCAAGGTGGGTGGATCATGAGGTCAGGAGTTCAAGACCAGCCTGGCCAATATGGTGAAACCTCGTCTCTACTAAAGATACAAAAAGTTAGCTGGGCGTGGTGGTGTGCACCTGTAATCCTAGCTACTCAGGAGGCTGAGGCAGGAGAATTGCTTGAACCTGGAAGGAGGAGGTTGCAGTGAGCGGAGATTGCACCATTGCACTCCAGCCTGGGGGACAGGGCAAGACCGTCTCAAAAAAAAAAAAAAAATGTGTTGCATAAATGGGTGTTTTTTTAAAGTAGTTATATGTACATGTTTTAATCTTCAGACTGGTCTATACGCTGCTTCTTCTTTTTTTTTTTTTCTTTGACTCAGAGTCTCACTCTGTCCCCAGGCGCCAAGCTGGAGTACAGTGGCACAATCTCGGCTCACTGCAACCTCTGCCTCCCGGGTTCAAGCAATTCTCCTGCTTCAGCCTCCCGAGTAGCTGGGACTACAGGCACACACCACCATGCCCAGCTAATTTTTGTATTTTTCGTAGAGACGGGGTTTCACCATGTTGGCCAGGCTGGTCTCGATCTTTTGACCTCGTGATCTGCTCACCTTGGCCTCCCAAAGTGCTAGGATTACAGGCTTGAGCCACCGCGCCCAGCCCTATACACTTCTTGAGTTAGCTCTGTGTATTTTACTTATTTGTATCTCCTCTACAAGGCTTTATAGATATGATCAACTGTGTATTTAATGAATTTATAAAATCTCACAGGCTCACGATTCTGCTTCCTACCAAATCCCAATTTGCACAGGCTCTCATATTTAAATGTCTGGAGAGCAAGACCAGTATGGACCAGCAGAGGGCAACCAACGACTATGCTGTGAAGGGAAGAAGGCTCCATGGTTGACAAAATGGAGGATCTGGACCAAGAAGGGAAGTATGGCAGAGGTGGTTTGCTACTTTAAGATCATCCCTTCTACTCTCAAATGCTTCTCTTGTAACTTTTGTGGGTGAGAGTCCAAGGCTTCGAACCTTCATATACAATAGATCATTTTAAATTTCTGTCATCCCAATATACCCACCCCAACTCCCCAGTTCCTTCACTCTTCCTCTTCTACTCCAACAAATTCTGTCTGTTCTTTTACCTTTCTTTACCTTGCATGATCTGGCCCCCTGTCTCTCTCACCGTTCTTTACATATTCACATAACACCCACTTGCATTCTTTAGTTCCTGCTACAGTACGTGGCCTTGCATATTTTCCCTGAAGTAACCTTCTCCAGTTAGGCCTGTAGTCCCACTCATTTAAATCTGGTAAGGAACCTTCCATAAATATCCTTCTATAACACCTTCAAATTTTTCTACTCCACTGGATCAATCCTTCATGAATTCAGAACAAACAAAACCCTACCTTCCTTTGACACTTTCAAATCTCCACATTGTTTTCTACTTCCTTTTTTAAATAAAATAGATACCTTTCTTCCTCCAGTTCTATACCATCAGATACCCTGTCATCGGGTTTCTGCCTCCTGAAGTGTTTTTCTGTTTTTGGGTTTTTTTTTTTAAATCTATTTTTTTCTTTTTTGAGATAGAGTTTCACTCTGTCCCCCAGGCTGGAGTGCAGTGGCTTCAGCTTGGCTCACTGCAGCCTCCACCTCCGGGGTTCAAGCAGTTCTCCTGCCTCAGCCTCCTGAGTAGCTGGGATTACAGGTGCCTGCCACAGTGCCCAGCAGTTTTTTTTTTTTTTTGTATTTTTAGTAGAGTTGGCGTTTCACCATGTTGGCCAGGCTGGTTTCAAACTCCTAATCTCAAGTGATCCACCTGCCTTAGCCTCCCAAAGTGCTGTGATTACAGGCATGAGCCACCACGCCCAGCCTCCTGAAGTTTTTTAGACATTAAGAAACCACCGGACAAATTTAATAATCTCTTCTCAATCTCCATCTTTTGTGTGTTTGAAACCACTGACTTCTTACTGGCCTTCAGAAACACTTACTGTTTTTCTCCTTCTCAGTACACTGTTTCTCCACCTCATTTGCTTTCTTCCCCCTCCTATGGAATTTTACCAAAGCTTCATTCTTCTCTCAAGACCAAATTGCAGAGCCACCTTTCCAGGTATGTCCTCAGCTAAACCATGATCCTTTATCTCCAGCAGCCTACATGTCTGCACAGCTGACCTAGTGTCACCTAATATTCAAACAATACTTCTCTTTCTCTCCCAGAATCATTGTCCTGAAGTTTTCCCGTTTTTGTTGATACCACGACTCACTCAATTCCTTCATTTCCAGCTTGAAGAATTAATTACCTGAAATTTTGTTTTCTCCCATGTCCATCACTGATTCATCATTTGCTTCCGCCATCATCTTAATTCATGCCTGTTACAATGGCCTTAAAGGTGCCCCAGTTTCACCACACTGAAATCCACCCTACATTAGTGCAATTACATGACTTTCATCACATTATTCCAGAAACCTCAATTCCCCGTCTAATCAAACACAAGATCCTATTATCAACATACTGCTGAAGGCTGGGCGCAGTGGCTCACGCCTGTAATCGCAACACTTTGGGAGGCCAGGACAGACGGATCACGAGATGGGGAGTTTGAGACCAGCCTGACCAACATGGTGAAACCCTGTCTCTACTAAAAATACACACAGAAAAAAACAGCCGGGCATGGTGGCGTGTGCCTATAATCCCAGCTACTCAGGAGGCTGAGGCAGGAGAATCGCTTGAACCTGGGAGGCGGAGGTTGGAATAAGCTGAGATTTTGCTACTGCACTCCAGCCTTGGTGACAGAGACTCCATCTCAAAAAAACATATATAAAGGTTGGAAACATACCCTGCCTAAATTTGCCATTTTTCTTACCCTTAAATCTTTCAGCTAAGACACTTTCCATCTAATCTGGCTGATCATCTCCATGTGAAAGCCCAACTCCTCCCATCCCTCATGAAGTTCCTTCTCTTTACTGACTAGGTAATCTCACTCTATAATATCTTTTCAGCAATAAATTCCCAGATCTTAAAATCACTGTTACATTTTTTTTTTGAGATGGAGTCTTGCTCTGTTGCCCAGGCTGGAGTGCAGTGGTGTGATCTCTGCTCACTGTAACCTCTGCCTCCTGGGTGCCTAGGATTGCAGGCACATACCACTACACCCGGCTTATTTTTGTATAGTAGAGATGGGGTTTCACCATGTTGCCAGGCTGGTCACGAACTCCTGACCTCAGGTGATCCACTCACCTTGGCTCCCCAGAGTGCTGGGATTACAGGCTGAGCCACCAGGCCTGGCCTTAAAATTACTTTTTTGTAATTAGAAAAAAAATTTTTTTTAGATGGAGTCTCATTCTGTTACCAGGTTGGAGTGCAGTGGTACAATCTTGGCTCACTGCAACCTGCACTTCTCAGGTTCAAGCGATTCTCCTGCCTCAGCCTTCTGAGTACCTGGGACTATAGGCGCCCACCACCATGCCCAGCTAATTTTTGTATTTTTAGTAGAGATGAGGTTTTACCATGTTGGCTAGGATGGTCTCGATCTCTTGACCTCGTGATCCACCTGACTCAGCCTCCCAAAGTGCTGGGATTACAGGCGTAAGCCACGACACCCAGCCATAACTAACATTTTTTAAAGCTAAAGTTGAGGAAGAACTATATATAAGATTTGAGATAGAGTCTCAAATCTGTAGTGTGGTGGCATGATCTCGGCTCACTGTGACCTCCATCTCCTTGGCTCATGAGATCCTCCCACCTCAGCCTCCCCGGTAGCTGGGGACTACATACATGTACCACCACACCCAGTGAATTTTTATTTTATTTTATTTTATTTATTTATTTATTTATTTATTTATTTATTTATTTATTGAGACGGAGTTTCGCTCTCGTCACCCAGGCTGGAGTGCAATGGCGCTATCGCGGCTCACCACAATCTCCGCCTCCTGGGCTCAGGCAATTCTCCTGCCTCAGCCTCCTGAGCAGCTGGGATTACAGGCCGCGCCACCGTGCCCAGCTAATTTTTTTAGTATTTTCAGTAGAGACGGGGTTTCACCATGTTGACCAGGATGGTCTCGATCTCTTGACCTCGTGATCCACCCACCTCGGCCTCCCAAAGTGCTGGGATTACAGGCTTGAGCCACCGCGCCCGGCAATGAATTTTTAAGTTTTTGGTGGAGACACAGTCTCAGCATATTGCCCAGGCTGGTCTTGAACATCTGGGCTCAAGCAATCCACCCACCTTGGCCTCCCAAAGTGCTGGGATTATAGGCACGAACCATTGCACCCAGCAAGAACTTAGTATTATCCTCTTCCAAGTTGTTGAGTTGTTCCAATTTTTTTTTTTTTTTTTTTTTTTTAAGATGGAGTTTCACCCTTGCTGCCCAGGCTGGAGTGCAGTGGTGTGATATCAGCTCACTGCAACCTCCGCCTCTCAGGTTCAAGTGATTCTCCTGCCTCAGTCTCCATGCCTTAGGCCACCACAACTGGCTAATTTTTTGTATTTTTAGTAGAGATGGGGTTTCATCATGTTGGCCAGGCTGGTCTCGAACTCCTCACCTCAGGTGATCCACCCACCTTTGCCTCCCAAAGTCCTGGGATTATAGGTGTGAACCACTGTGCCCAGTGACTTGTTCCAAATTTTAAGAGGCTTGGGTCTCTGCAGTTTATCCAGTAAAGCAAATCATTCTAGGACTTGGGCTGAAATGACCTCATCCTACACTTGTGTCAGGAATGCTCTCATGGCACAAAACGTTTTCGGGACTCCTTCACAGCTAGTTTGTGAGCCACGTTTAAGTGATTCATTACTTCAAAATTACTTTTAAAAAATTAGCCAACTTTATTATGCAGCTATTTGCCACATTTTGTTCCAGATTATATCTGGAATTCCTCAAGTCCCATTCTTAGCTTTTTTCCTGTTCTTTCCTTAAGTGTTTGCATGCATTCCTAGCATTTCTTGATCTCTGGGCAGATAACTACTCCATCCACAACTTTAGCCCTGGCTTCTTGTTCTTAAGCTCCAGACCATGTTTCCGTTTTCTAGTTAAACACATCTATGTGGGAGTACTTCCGACCAGTGTTCCCCGGATGAACTCATTACTTCCTCCCCAAAACCTGCTCATCCTCTTCTACTCCCTATTTAGGTTAATGATACCATGTTCTCATCCATGCAGTCTGGAAACCTCCATCTTTATTTGTGACTTATTTTTGCTTATTTGCCCATTTTTTTTTCTTTTCTTTTCTTTTCTTTGAGATGGAGTCTCACTCTGTCGCCAGGCTGGAGTGCAGTAGCACGATCTTAGCTCACTATAACCTCTGCCTTCTGGGTTCAAGTGATTCTCCTGTCTCAGCCTCCTGAGTAGCTGGGATTACAGGCACCTGCTGCCACACCCAGCTAATTTTTTGTATTTAGTAGAGATGGGGTTTGCCATGTTGCCCAGGCTAGTCTCAGACTCCTAACCTCAGGTGATCCACCCGGCTCGGCCTCCCAAAGTGCTGGGATTACAGGTGTGAACCACCGTGACCCACCATGGTGTTGTTTTTTTAAGATGGGTCTTACTCTGTTGACCCAGGCTGGAGTGCTGTGGCACAGTCATAGCTCACCATAGCCTCTGGGCTCCAGCAATCCTCCTGCCTCACCCTTCTAAGTAGCTAGGACTACAGGCATGCACTACCACACTCAGCAATAGTGCCTCTTTATTAAAAGTTGTTGGGATGACTAAATTAATGTTTAATGCTTAAAATAATGCCTCACAGTAAATAATCTGGCCATTATGTTTCCTTATTGCCAGTGTCCAATCCTGTTCAGAACTTAGCTCTGATGATTCCTTTACAAAGCTTTCCTTCCCACATTCCGCCAGGTACATAGTTGGCCCCTTTCCTTCCCATTGTCACATTGTATTTAGTCCGTATCTATTAGCAACATACCATTCTGTATTTCCCATTATTTGTTGTTCTAGTGTGTGTCACCTACAAATTCCTTTAAAGTCTGTTCGTTTTGTTTTTGTTTTTGTTTTTGTTTTTGTTTTTGAGACAGGGTCTCACTCTGACACCCAGGCTAGAGTACAGCAGTACAAACACAGCTCACTGCAGCCTCGATCTCCTTGGCTCAAGAGATCCTCCCATCATGTACAGGCCATCCCCCAAGGTGAAGAACTGAAGTTCAGCACTGTCTGGATTGCCAGAGATATGTGTTGATAACTGTTGCACATGTGTTTTTCTATCAAAAGACTCATCTGTCTCTCCCCGCCAAAAAAAAAGTGATCCTCCCGTCTTAGCCACCCAAGTAGCTGAGACCACAGGCACGTGCCACCATGCCAATTTTTTTTTTTTTCTTTAGAGACAGGGTCTTGCTGTGTTGTCCAGACTGTTCTCAAACTCCTGGGCTCAAGCAGTCCTTCCACCTTGGACCCCAAAGTGCTGAGATTACAGGCATGAGGCACTGGCCCCTTTAGTCTTATTTCTCAATTATTTATGTATCTCAAATGCTTGGTACTATGTTTAACACATGACAGGTACACCATAAATGTTGGCTGAATCTAATCAGTTACTAAAACCTGTCAATTTTTCTTCCCAAATGTCATTCCCTTTCCTGCAGTATTTCAAACCCTTATCCTCTGCTTCATTGACACTGATGACACCAGTTTCTTACATTCTTCCCATTCTTGCATTCTTACAGTTTCTTGCATTCTTTCTAGAATAATGGGTTGGAAGTCATTCCTTTTCTCAAAAACTTACGGTAAAATAAAGTCCAAATTCCCTAGCATGCATTCAAGGCCTTCCAAAAACTGGCCCCAAATTATTTCTAGTCTTAGATTCCATTATTTCATTATTTATCTTCCAATAAACTCTTTGCTCCAGATTGCGTTAGTCTCTGCGTTCTTCAACATATCCTTCACCCTTATTTGTTTTTATCCATGCTGGGATCTCAACTTAAAACAAAGTGCAAATTGGTGGACCTTTTTGTTTTTTGCCCACAAGCATTTTAAGCAGATGAGGTCTCAGGACAGGGAGGTGGCAGTGAGCCATGATCACACCACTGCACTCCACCTGGGTAACTGAGCAGGACCCTGTTTCAAAAGAGAGGAGATAGGGTCGGTCTTTTTCTCTCTCTCTCTCTCTCTCTCTCTCTCTCGCTCAGGCTGGAGGGCAGTGGTGCAATCACAGCTCCTTGCATCCTCCAACTCCTGCACTCAAGGGATCCTCCCGCCTCAGCCTCCCAAGCAGCTGGGACTACAGGCACATGCCACCACACTCAGCTAATTTTTAAAAAGTTTTGTTGTTGTTGTTGTTGTAGTAGAGATGAGGTCTTACTGTGTTTGTAGGCTGGTCTTGAGCTCTTGTGCTCAAATGGTTCTCCCACCTCAGCCTCCCAAAGTGCTAGGATTACAGCATGAGCCACTGTGCCTGGCCCAGTTTTTTTTGTTGTTTTGTTTTTGTTTTTGTTTTTTTTAAATTTGAGCCAACATTTAAAAGTTGTGAAATTTAGCACATAATAGTGCACAGTGGCTCACGCCTGTAATCCCAGCACTTTGGGAGGCCGAGGTGGGTAGATCACATGAGGTCAGCAGTTCAAGACCAGCCTGACCAACGTGGTGAAACCCTGTCGCTACTAAAAATACAAAAATTAGCCAGGCATGGTGGTAAGCGCCTGTAATCCCAGCTACTCAGGAGACTGAGGCAGGAGAACTGCTTGAACCTGGGAAGTAGAGGTTGCAGTGAGCCAAGATGGCACCATTGCACTCCAGCCTGGGTGACAAGAGTGAAACTCCGTCTCAAAGAAAAAAAAAAATGCGCCGGGTGCGGTGGCTCAAGCCTGTAATCCCAGCACTTTGGGAGGCCGAGGCGGGTGGATCACGAGGTCAAGAGATCGAGACCATCCTGGTCAACATGGTGAAACCCCGTCTCTACTAAAAGTGCAAAAAATTAGCTGGGCATGGTGGCACGTGCCTGTAATCCCAGCTACTCAGGAGGCTGAGGCAGGAGAATTGCCTGAGCCCAGGAGGCGGAGGTTGCAGTGAGCCGAGATCGCGCCATTGCACTCCAGCCTGGGTAACAAGGGCGAAACTCCGTCTCAAAAAAAAAAAAAAAAAGAAAAAAAAAATGCATAAACCTTCATATGTCCAGTTTCTTGAAAAGTCAGAAGATCTGTCAATACTGGGTCCCTGTTCTTATTTCAGGACCAACCAACCAGAGCTGTATTGCTAGCTGCCATCTTTTCTCAAGGCATGTATTTGTCACCTAGCCAGTCACCTAGCCAGTTAAAATAAATCAATCACTGCTGTATAATGAAGAGATCAGGCTAACAGTAGGGCAATAGGACATATCTCCTAATGTTACAAAATGAAGAACATCTCTCTCCTGTGATGTCTTCTGTCCCCAGAACTGTTTAACTTGAATCTCTCAAGACTCTATCTAAATTTTAGATGAATGGGCTAGCCCGGGCATGATGGCTTACGCCTGTAGTCCCAACAATTTGGGAGGCCAAGGTGGGCGGATCACTTGAAATCAAGAGTTTAAGACTAGCCTGGCCAACACAGTGAAACCCTGTCTCTACTAAAAAATGCAAAAATTAGCTAGGCGTGGTGGCACATGCCTGTAGTCTCAGCTACCTGGGAGGCTAAGAAGGCAGAACCACCACTTGAACCCAGGAGGTGGAGGTTGCAGTGAGCTGATACTGTGACACTACGCTCCAGCCTGGTGGACAGAGCGAGACTCTGTCTGAAAAAAGATAAAAAAAAAAAAAAAAAAAAAAAAGCAGTCAATGAAGCTGAAAAGACCATTCTCCAGAAAACTGGACCAATCTTTTCAACAAATTATAGTGTTACACACACACATAAAGGTTGTTTCAGGAACCCAGCTAATAAAAGAGAAATAATCTAATGTAACTCATGGTCCTGGATTGGACCCCGCTTTAGACAAAAATTAGCTACAAAAGGACTTTTCAGCCAGGTGCAATGGCTCACACTTGTAATCCCGACACTTTAGGAGGCCAAGGTGGGCTGATCGCTGGAGCTCAGCAGTTTGAGACCAACCTGGGCAACATGGTAAAATCCTGTCTCTACAAAATATACAAAAAACAAATTAGCTGGGCATCATGGTGCTCATCTGTGGTCCCAGCTGCTTGGGAGGCTGAGATGGGAAGGCTACTTGAGGCTATAGTGAGCTGTGATCGTGCCACTGCACTCTAGCCTGGGTGACAGACTGAGATCCTGTGTTAAAAAAAAAAAAAAAAAAAAAAAAGACTCTTAACAGTCAGGTCCCACCCGCTCCCCCGACTGTAGGACTGCTGGAGGTCCACTCCAGACTCGGCTTGCCTGGGGATCACCTGCAGTGGCTGTAGAACAGTAAGGGTTGCTGCCAGTTTATTTTGTTATCAAAAAAAAAAAAAAAAAAAGTTTTCTTGAGATAATTAGAGAAATGAAAATATGGGTTTGTATTAGATTATCCATTATCCATTGTTAATTTTAAGCACTTGTTATTTAGGCAATGTCAAAAATATTTTTATTTTTCTAATGTATGTACTGAAGTAAAAAATTAAGACAATGAGGCTAGGTGCGGTGGCTTACACTTGTAATTCCAGCACTTTGGGATGCCAAGGTGAGCATATTGCTTGAGCTCAGGAGTTTGATACCAGCCTCGGCAACATGGTGAAACCCCGTTTCTACAAAAAATACAAAAAATTAGCTGGGTATGGTGGTGTGTGGTGACCTTATCTACCTAAGAGGCTAAGGTAGGAGGATCGCTTCAGCCCGGGAGGTGGAGGTTGCAGTGAGCCAAGATTGTGTCACTGCACTCCAGCCTGGGATAGAGAATGTATCAAAGTCACTGAGAGATGAAAAAAAATTTTTTTAATAGTATTAAAACAAATTAAGACAATGACAGGTGCAGTAGCCCTGGCTACTTCAGAAGCTGAAGTGGGAAGATCATTAGAGCCCAGGAGTTTGAGGCTATACAGTGAGCTATGATGGTGCCACTGTACTCCAGCCTGGGTGACACAGTGCTCTTTCTACTCCCTCCTTCCCCCAATTCTCCTGACCTTAAAAGTTTAGAGTGGGTTGGCAAATTTTTTTCTGTATAAGACCAAGTATTTTAGGCTTTGTTGCAGCTACTCAACCCTGCTGTTGTAATGTGAAAGCAGTCACAGACAATATATAAACAAATGGGCATATCTGTATTCCAATCAAGTTTTTACAAAAGCAGGTGGTAGGATTGTAACCTGTAGTTTGCTGACCTCTGACCTAGGACAAATAACACTTCCTGAAAAGCCTTTCGTGATACCCATCAGAATCAGTGGCTTTATCATGGCTGGCTCACATATTACTAGTAAATCCACTTAGCACATTTACGATCTCTTATTATATATTCATCTCCATTAGGGACTAAGTTCTTTATAGGTAGGTACCATTTTGCTACATAAGCCTCCTCATCTTCACTCTGACATTCAATGAATATTTGTTTCTAAAAATCAAATCTACCCTAAAAGGAAGGTATGACACCATTCATAATATCACAAGAATGAGCAGCAAGTTCTAAAAGTAACTTTAAAGTTGAAGGGGGAAAAAACACCGCTGTGTCACTAGGACACAGACATTGCCTCTTATGCTCTATACTGTGACATGCTTATCAGTATTTTATAATAATACCTTGTGTGCACAGAAGCGCAGATTCAGTGAGCACAGAAATGCCTTTTTTTTCCCCAAGCCACTAGAGTATCTAGAGTACTATTAGATTGACATTAGGCACATGATAAATGCTCAACAAATGTAAACATACTTCTGGGGATGGAGAGATTTCCTTTCTCTTTTTTTTTTTTTTTTCTTTTTTTTGAGACGGAGTTTCACTCTTGTTACCCAGGCTGGAGTGCAATGGCGCGATCTCGGCTCACCGCAACCTCCGCCTCCTGGGTTCAGGCAATTCTCCTGCCTCAGCCTCCTGAGTAGCTGGGATTACAGGCACGTGCCACCACGCCCAGCTAATGTTTTGTATTTTTAGTAGAGACTGGGTTTCACCAAGTTGACCAGGATGGTCTCGATTTCTTGACCTCGTGATCCGCCCGCCTCGGCCTCCCAAAGTGCTGGGATTACAGGCATGAGCCACCGCGCCCAGCCTGAGATTTCCTTTCTTTTTTTGATACAGGGTCTTGCTCTGTCACCCAGGCTGGAGTGCAGTGGCATGATCTTGGCTCACTGCAACATCCACCTCCCAGGTTCAAGCGATTCTCGTGCCTCAGCCTTCTGAAGAGCTGGGACCACAGGCGTGTGCCACCACACCGAAAAGGTAGCAGCAAATACTTTTGAAGACGATTTTTATAAGTAAATAATTATGAAACCTCAGCAAGTACATTTCCCTCCTCACATTTACTTTCTTAGGAAACAAGGAGGGGTGGAGGCTTCTCTGCCTGCAATGGAATTCCAAATTCTAAAGCAAAGTTGCTTGTGGGACAAAGGAAAAAGATACATACATATGCTCTATAGAAAATATTCCAAAAACTCAGAAGCACTCAGGAAAGACATGGAATTTAGGATAAAGGCAGATCCTGGTAAGCACATAGCTCAATCATTAGAGAGAGAGCTCTGACTGCTACAGAACAGGAGACGGGAGGGAACAATGTAGGAGGGCACACACAGGAGAGCCGCTGTGACGTGCACACTCCTCCCAGACAGACATCCTCCTGAAAGAGAAGTTAGCACTAAGATAAGAGTAGGTAACAAAGTAAGGAAGAAGGGGAATTAAGGTGAGAGAAAGGCAAAAAGCAGAGGGGAAACCTTCACAAAGAAGGGAGTAATGTTGAATTATAATTTAGAGAGTTGAGTAAAAGGTTTATTATTAGTGCAGTCAACACCATGGAACAGCACATACAACACAACCAGCAACCTGCAGAGACACTAGTGCAAAGGGTAGGGAAGCCTTTCACTGAGCTTCCTGGCTCCATCTGAGGGTAAGGACTGGAGAGTATGAGCCTTGGTAAGGCAGGTAGGGGAAAGGGGAGTGGAAGAAATGTAGTAACCAGAATAAGTATAGCAGCGTTTTCAAATTCCTGAGCACAATGTCCCGGAGCTGGAACCCTACTCCCCTCAAGCTGTATCCCTCTACCACAGACAGTTCCAGTGGAGCCATGATCCAACTACCCAGACCTGCAGCAAGCTAGCCTGGAATAAAACTGAGAAGAGAAGAAGCCGTTACATGGTAGGGAGGAGCCTTTCTATCTCCAATCACATTCCCACCCACATATTAAAATAATCACACCTACTATCCCTCCCCTTCTCTTACTCTGCCAGTCACTTTAGGAATCAAGGTATGTCCTAGGTAACCTGAAATGGAACTGAGGTCCCTAAGGGGGTGTGGGTGAGGCACAGCACAGCCTGTACTTAGAGACAAAGATAAAATTTCTATCTGATTTGCATGGTGAAGCTTAGAACCCAGCTATACAGCCCCAAGAAAACTTGGGGAAGTGGGTGTTGCCTTCAAAATGAATACTCTAAACCCAGAGTTTTATGATGAGATCCTAGAAGGGCTAGGAGGAAATTTTTCCAGAGGCCACAGGCATAGATGCTGGACTGTCATATCCTTCACAGGAATCGAGGCAGCTCCTCATTTCAGTTGCGGATACAGAGGTTTGGGGCAGATATGGTCAGTTCAGCCGAGGACTCCCTTGGCTCTTCCTATATTAAAGCCAAAGGTTGTGCTGAAAAGGAAAAATATAAAACACACCCCCATCCCTGTCCCACCCTATCCAGAATCCCCACAATAGGAACATCAAAAGAAAAGCTTTAAGTTTGATTTTTTTTCTTTTTTTCCTTTCTTAAAAAACAAAAAAAGGAAGTAAATAAATTAAATTGCCAACAATGTGGCTGGGCTAGCCATGATCAGGCCATTCTTAAAAAAAAAAAAAAAAAGTGGGCAGTAGGTAGGGTTTACGAAATATAAACAAACAATGGCAAAAGGAAATTATCAAAATAACTAACTCTAGTCACAGGGCTAGAGAGGGGTCTGTGGAACAATTATGGCTCATGCCACAAGAGGCAGTGCTGACCACATTTTAGCAAAAGCTAGACATAGCTTCTTGCTGAACACATCAACCCCAACAGACTAACCCCTACCCTAAACCCTGGCATTCTCTAATTATGAAAACTTGCAGGAAAGAAGAGCTCATCTGGAAATGTTCAGTATCCCAGCCTGCATACTGGTAGACCCGGTGGGAGCCTGCACCTTTAAGGTGGGCTGAACAAGGATACTGCTTGGCACAGAGGTCCAGTCTTTCCCTATGGGCCATCAGTGGTGGCCAATCATTGGCCTCACTACATATTTCTGGGGATTTGGCTCCACCCTTACCATTTCTTCAGGATGTCTGCTACTTAAGAGTCAATAGGCCTGCCTGCTCTGGTTCCCTGGTTTTAGAGGAGACGGACGATTAGAGATTCCTCACTCTGCCCTGATCCTCCAGGGAAAATGAATCTCTTTGTGCTTTCTGAAAATATCTGGGACCAGGGACCCTAAGCAGGAAAATGGATGGAAGTGGGGGCTTTCCCACCCAGACTGATAATTTATAGACATTTTAGGGGAACATGGCAAGGGAGGAAATCTGGGTTTCCCACCTGAAAGGCTGAGCAAAGTACCCCAGAGCCCTTCAGTGCCAGAAGAGCCTAGGGAGATATGTGGCTCAGGCATAAGCCACAGTATTAAGGATAGTGGGGAGGACTCAGGTCCCAGCTGCTGGAGTGTGGGATTCTCTGATTTCCGTCTCTTCCTGATAGCCAGTCGAGTTCTATATTTCTTCCACGCCATGCGCAAATATCATGACAAGGCCTGGCTCTTGCACCATGTCATCACCCATATGCTGGTTCTCACAGGCCATCACGACAACAGCCTGCTTGCCAGGGATGCGCTTGGCCACGTAGTTCTCATAGTAGCGTCGGTTCATCTGTCTAGTCTCTAGTGTGGCCAGACCCTGGGGCCAGCTACGCTCGTGGGCATTTTCAATCAGCTCGTTGACAATAGAAGCAGGACAGCCACTCTCCACCAGGGAGCGCTTGATTACAGCCTGGAGCACAGCATCAGGAGTTGAGATCATCCCTCCCCAGCGGGTCACTCTTGCTGGCTGAAGGGAGTTCACCCACCTGTGTGGAGATGATTAAAGTCGGTCATTTCAGCTCATCTCTTTACTCTGTATTGGCTTTTTCTGCTAATAGAAACAGCCACCCACTCTATACTCAGCTTACCTATTCTTCTTTCTTTCCTTACATCATTGGTTCAGAAACCCCAAATCTTTCCCCAGCTAGTCCCAGCTGAGTCACCACACGTTACTCACCAGATTAAATTCCACAAGTCTGCACTCTGTCCCTGTTACTTTTCTTTGAAATCCAAATACTTAGCACACATAGCACTTAACACATAGTTAGTGCTCTATGTTTAATGAATAAAACAATTATTCCTTATACTATGTCCCACTCAGCACTAGTTGCCCTATATATATTGATTCACACTTACAGTGTCTATGAACTGTATAGGACTCCAGAACTGAAAGAGATCTTAGACTTCGTTTGTATACTTCGCTTGTCTTTGTTGCATTTTAGAGATCACTTTCCTGGACTTGCACTCTGCCTCCTCTTCTCTGGGTTGTAAGCTACCTGAAGACAGGGACGATATCTTCTATTTCTTTTTGGCCCTCCTAGCACTCCACAGCCTTTAATACAGGGATTCGTACATGGGTACTCACCTAATTCTGGACAAAGTGCATCCTTGGGCAGGCTTTCCCTTCCATCCACCCAAATGCATAGATATCCTGTGGTGCAGCTAAGGGTTATCCTCTTCTCCTCTGCCCCTGTCCTTAATACGAACATCTGAGAAGCAATGACCCCAGCCCAGCTCTCCTAAGACCCTCCTTCTGCCACTCTCCTGCTCTTCCTCCTTTCAGGCCTTGTTGTCAAGACGTGGAATCACTCCACGTCCTGAGTGACACTCACTCTAGGATCTCGTTGTATTCAATTGTCTCCTCCAGGTTCTGAAGGTTGGGGTTGACGCTGCGGATTGCACGCATGTACGCCTTTAGCAGCTGGATGTCTCGCTTCTGTCGTGGGGAAGAAAAACCAGGAATAATGGTTAGGGCAGAAAACAGAAAAAAGACAAAAGTTTATCCGAGAATGAGGGCAAGCTGAGAGATCCAAAGAACAACCAGTTTGTAAGCTTCAGGAAGACAGGGATAGGACTGTCTCACTCACAGCTGTCTCCTTAGTACTTACAAATGTGCCTTCGCAGAGAAGGCATCTGGTAACTATTAGGTGAATGAATGCTATGAATGGAAGTCAAGGACAGCTCCAATCTGATTCCATGCTAAGCCACAGGCAGAATATCCACTCATCCAGGCTCACAAGTGTAAACACAGGTCTGTGTGTTCACAACCGGGTAGGCAGTTGTCTGCATATGAGGGATATACTCTCCCCCATGTCTCCGAGCCTACCTGCTCTGCCAGCTGGTGTTTGTGTTCAGCCGATGTCTTCTCCAGCTCTGCGATGCGTGTCTGCTGCTGTTGTACCACTGAGCGCAGGTGCTTAATGCAGTTATGGTTTGGCAGCTCATCTTTGGGCATCTCCAGGCTGCAGGCCAGGGTGGGGAAAGAGCAGAATAGTGGTGATCAATGGGACATGTATGAAAATGGCCTATTCTGTGGCAGAAAACTGCTAAGTAGATTTTGTCCTACCCAAAATTTCTAACGTTCATTTCAGGCCTCCCTCTTGTTTATTACCTTCACTTTCTTCTTCCAACCTTCCAGCTTGCCCCTTTGCTGTCTATTTTCCTTAAATTTCTTTCCCCAATCAAGACACAGTGTTTTATCCATTTTTTAAAATGTATTTTATTTAGTATTTTCTTTTTTTTTTTTTTTTTTTTGAGACAGTGTTTTGCTCTTGTTGTCCAAGCTGGAGGGCAATGGTACAATCTCAGCTCACTAAAACCTCTGCTTCCCGGGTTCAAGTGATATTCCTGTTTCAGCCTCCTGAGTAGCTGAGAGTACAGGCACGCGCCACCACACCTGGTTTATTCTTTGTATTTTTAGTAAAAACTGGGTTTCAACATGTTAGCCAGGTTGGTCTCAAACTCCAGACCTCAGGTGATCTGCCTGCCTTGGCCTCCCAAAGTGCCGGATAACAGGCATGAGCCACTGCACCCAGCCTCTAATGTACATATGTTTGTATGTATGTATGTATATATGTTTGAGATGGAGTTTCACTCCTGTCGCCCAGCTGCAGTGCAATGGCACCATCTTGGCTCACGGCAACCTCCACCTCCCGGGTTCAAGCACTTCTGGTGCCTCATCTCCCAAGTAGCTGGGATTACAGATATCTGCCACCATGCCTGGCTAATTTTTATATTTTTAGTAGAGACGGAGTTTCAACATGTTGGCTAGGCTAGTCTCAAACTCCTGACCTCAGGTGATCTGCTGGCCTCAGCCTCCCAAAGTGCTGGAATTACTGGCATGAGCCACCACACCTGGCCTATTTATTTTGACACACTATTTTATCTACCGCACAGCTCTGCTTTTCCTCCAGATTCTGCCTATGCACTTATTCCTTCAGAGAAGCCCTATATACACAGCCCCAGCTATCAACATTCTTTTTATTTTTTTACTTTTTGAGATGGAATTTCACTCTTGTGGCCTAGGTTGGAATGCAGTGGTGTGATCTTGGCTCACTGCAACCTCTGCCCCCCAGGTTCAAGCAATTCTCCTGCCTCAGCCTCCCAAGTAGCTGGGATTACAGGTGTCCACCACCATGCCCGACTAATTTTTTGTATTTTTAGCAGACACGAGGTTTCACCATGTTGGCCAGGCTGGTCTTGAACTCCTGACCTCAGGGAATCTGCCTGCCTTGGCCTCCCAAAGTGCTGGGATTAAAGGTGTAAGCCACAGTACCGGACCTGTTTTTATTATTTAGCTGGAGGGAACACAGTCTCATTCACACCTGCAATCACATCTGGGATTACAGGTGTGATTGGCAGGAAGCCAAGAAGGTTAGGAATACCCCTTGCCAACATGCATAAGACACCTCCTCAGCTAGTGGGGAGGGCATCCAGAGACCGGGGCATAAATGAGATGGCTCTTATCCATGTGGGGTAAAAGAAGGGAGGGAATCTCACCCACAGCCCTGTTCACAGGTCACAGGCCGCTTCGGGTTGTGCTCACAGTCACTGAGGTGAGACATGAGGTTGTCAAGACGGACAACAGCACTACAGCCAAACACAGCGTTGTCACAGGCAATCTGCAGCTTTGATAACATGTTCCGCATGATCCGAGGTACTGGGCGCAGATGGGCGACCGTCACGACACTACGGTCCACTGGACACGTCTGTTGCTGAGAAAACCACTGGGTGATGCAGGCGTTGCAGAAAGCATGCTCACAATGCGGTGCCTAGAAGGGAGAACAAGGCAAAAGGGGCACAAGGGAATTGGCAGAAACGAAGAGCCTGGATATGATAACTCTACAAAGCCAATCAAGCCATTGTGCAGCTTCTAAGACAAGAGGTCCCTTGGGTCACAACAAAGTACAGATCTACTATGGGCAAGGTATTGTAGGGGAGGCTAAGGCGGGCACACTGCTTGAGCTCAGGAGTTTGAGACTGGCCTGGGCAACATGACAAAACCCTGTTTCTACAAAAATTAGCTGGGCATGATGGCACAAACCTATAGTCCCAGATACACAGGAGGCTGAGGTGGGAGGACACTGGATGACTTGAGCACGGGAGGTGGAGGTTGCAGTGAGCCAGGATTGCACTACTGCACTCCAGCCTGAGTGACAGCCAGAACCTGTTTCAAAATGTATATATATGTTCCCTGTGATCAAGATTAAAAATGAGTTGTGAAACAAGACAAACAAGTAAAAAGTTATATAACAATAAGAGATATAAATGATATTCCCAGACAACAGGACAGATGACACAAGGCAGCCAATTATTAATTGCCATCTGGATTGCATACACAGTAATTGCCAAAAAAGTCCAGAGGAGGGTAAGGTCTTTTCAGGCCAGCTCAATCATGCCAGGTATTTACAGAGAGGACAGAATTTGATATGGGTCTTGAAAGATCATTACAGATTTAGAGAGGAAGGGGACATTTTACCGGCAAAAATTCATGTAAGAAAGCTAAATAAGGCCGGTTGCAGTGGCTCACACCTGTAATCCCAGCACTTTGGGAGGCCGAGGCAGGCAGGTCACTTGAGGCCAGGAGTTCGAGACCAGCCTGACCAACATGGCAAAACCCTGTCTCTACTAAAAATACAAAAGTTAGCCAGGCGTGGTGGAGTGTGCCTGTACTCCCAGCTACTTGGGAGACTGAGGTGAGAAAACTGCTTGAACCCAGGAGACAGAGGCTGTAGTGAGCCAAAACTGCAACGCTGCACTCCAGCCTGGGCAATAGAGTGAGACACTGTCTCAAAAAAAAAAAAAAAAAAAAAAAAAAAAAAAAAAAGCTAAACAACAACAAAAAAGCCCTCCTGTTGAGAGGTTAAGACACCTCTCATAGGGCTCAAGTTCTTATTTTATGAGGGATGACCTGAGGTGTTGCCCTGAGGCCCAGTAGCCACATCTAGCTTCCTAAACAGGGCCGGAGTTGTTTTTGTTTTTCTGTCATCCAGACTGGAGTAAAAGGGCATCATCTTGGCTCTTCACATCCTTGACCTCCCAGCCGCAAGCAGTCCTCCAGCCTCACCCACCAAATAGCTGGAAATACAGGCCCGCGTCACCACACCTGGCTAATTTTTGTTTTTCTTTTTTGTAGAATTGGGGTTTTGCCATCTTGGCCAGGTTGGTCTCAAGCAATCCACCCACCTCAGCCTCTCAAAGTGCTCACAGGTGTTAGTCAATGTGCCCAGCCTGATTTTTATTTTTCAAAGATATACCTGATTCTTTTCAAAGTAGTATATACAGTATCTCCAAAGAAACCCTTAATTTCTCCACCTTTTTCTATCTCTACTGCCACTAACTTAGTTGAAGCTGCTATCACCTCTCACCTGAATTATTAAATGTTTTCTAACTGGTTTCCCTACTTCTACTTTGTCCCTTAATAATCCATTCTACATTTAGCACCTGGAGTGATGACTTAAAAATGCAAACCGCACCAGCTGGGTGTGGTGGCTCACGTCTGTAATCCCAGCACTTTGGGAGGCCCAGGCAGGCAGATTGCCTGAGCTCAGGAGTTCTCGACCAGCCAGGGCAACACGGTGAAACCCTGTCTCTACTAAAATACAAAAAATTAGCCAGGCATGGTGGCATGCACCTGTAGTCCAGCTACTTGGGAGGCTGAGGCAGGAGAATCGCTTGAACTTGGGAGGTGGAGGTTGCAGTGAGCTGAGATCGTGCCACTGCACTCCGGCCTGGGTGACAGAGTGAGCTCTGGCTCAAAAAAAAAAAAAAAGTTGAGAAATGCTGAGTGTATGATAAAATATATTGTTTGCTAAGAACAGCAGCAAAGAAAACCTAACCCCTGCCCCAACATGTGGAAAACTACTTGGGGCGTTCTCAAGTAGCAAGATAATATATGTGTATCATATATGAGTTTTAAAACAATTCTTTTTTTTTTTTTTTTTTTTGAGACGGAGTTTTGCTCTTGTTACCCAGGCTGGAGTGCAATGGCGCGATCTCGGCTCACCGCAACCTCCGCCTCCTGGGTTCAGGCAATTCTCCTGCCTCAGCCTCCTGAGTAGCTGGGATTACAGGCACGTGCCACCATGCCCAGCTAATTTTTTTGTATTTTTAGTAGAGACGGGGTTTCACCATGTTGACCAGGATGGTCTCGATTTCTCGACCTCGTGATCCACCCGCCTCGGCCTCCCAAAGTGCTGGGATTACAGGCTTGAGCCACCGCGCCTGGCTAAAACAATTCTTTAAGCACAGGATATGTGACCCTGTCACTCCACCCCCTCCCTGGCTCCCTCGTGGCGACTACTTTTTAGTTCGTCTGTGATCAGTGGTAAGCAGGCACGAGCTGCCTACCTGGTTTCTCTTGGTTCTATGAGAAAACACAGAACACCTGTTTCTTAGTAATAATCAACTGTTCAGAGACAATACATATGTGGGTCAGAGTCTGCTCAAGGCCTTCAGCCCAGAATGCTGTCAGCCCCTGAGGCTCTCAGCTTGGAAGGCTGCTGGCCCCCTCAACAGTCCCACTTTGCTGTTCTATCTGGGTGTCTGCTTCTTAATGCCTTCAGCACCGCTTGGGTGGGGGTCTCTACGGCCGAACTGGACTCAATTAAAAAAAAAAAATGCAAACCACACCATATCACTCCCCTGCTTAAAACTTTAGAGTATCTTCTGAAAGCAGACCCTGAGACAAGGACAAAAAAAAAAAAAAAAAAAAAAAAAAGCCGGGCGCGGTGGCTCACGCCTGTAATCCCAGCACTTTGGGAGGCCGAGGTGGGTGGATCACAAGGTCAAGAGATCGAGACCATCCTGGTCAACATGGTGAAACCCCGCCTCTACTAAAAATACAAAAAAAAAAATTAGCTGGGCATGGTGGCGCGTGCCTGTGATCCCAGCTACTCAGGAGGCTGAGACAGGAGAATTGCCTGAACCCAGGAGGCGGAGGTTGCGGTGAGCCGAGATCGCGCCATTGCACTCCAGCCTGGGTAACAAGAGCGAAACCCCGTCTCAAAAAAAAAAAAAAAAAAAAAAAAAAAGGGAAAAAAAAAAAAACTTTACAGTGAGGCTGGGTGCAGTGGCTCACGCCTGTAATCCCAGCACTTCGGGAAGCTGAGGCAGTCAGATCACTTGAGGTCAGGCGTTCAAGACCAGACTGGCCAACATGGTAAAACCCTGTCTCTACTAAAAATACAGAAATTAGCCAGGTATAGTGGCATGCACCTGTAATCCCAGCTACTTGGGAGGCTGAGGCACAAGAATCACTTGAACCTGGGAGGCAGAGGTTGCAGTGAGCCAAGATCGCACCACTGTACTCCAGCCTGGGCGCCAGAGCAAGACTGTCTCAAAACAAAACAAAAAACTTTACAGTAGTTTCCCATTTTTTCTTTTTTGGATGGATTTTCACCCTTGTTGCCCAGGCTGGAGTGCAGTGGCGCGATCTTGGGTCACCGCAACCTCCGCCTCCTGGGTTCAAGTGATTCCCCTACCTCAGCCTCCTGAGTAGCTGGGATTACAGGTGCAGACCACCATGCCCAGCTAATTTTTTTTTTTATTTTTAGTAGAGATGGGGTTTCACCATGTTAGCCAGGCTGGTCTCAAACTCCTGACTCCACCTGCCTCAGCTTCCCAAAGTGCTAGGATTACAAGTGTGAACCACCTGCTTGGCCTGTCAACTTTTTCATAACCGTCTTAGCTAAATCTGCCACCCCTGCATATGCATACAGAATGTGCTACCTTTTGTGTAAGAAAGAAAAGTAGGTGTGAAAAAACACAGATATATTGATATATACACATGTATACACATACATATACATGTAGACATACCTATTCATATTTGCTTGTAAAAACACAGATATATTGATATATACACATGTATACACATACATATACATGTAGACATAAAACACATATATTGACATATACACATGTATACACATACATATACATGTAGACATACCTATTCATATTTGCTTGTATCTGCCTTAATACACACTGAAAGGATACCAAATTAATAAAAATAGTTATCTATGGGGGAATTAGGTGGACAGTAATAATGACAGAAGTGAGAATTCTCACTGTATGCCTTTTTCTACTATTTTGATTTCTGAAGAATGTTCATTTTTCACTTATTCAAAAAAATAAATATATATGACATGGGGAAATCAGCATCCCTAGCAGGAGCTTTCTAACCTTGAAAATGTGTCTGAGAACCTGGCATCATGAGGGTTGCCTGCTCTGCTCCTCAGAAGCTAAACCCTGGAGGTAGATGGGTGGCTTCTGACTAGACTGTCACCAACTAAGACTCACCTTTCCCGAAGTGGCTTGGCTCAAATGATAGTGCCAGAAAACAGCCCCTGCCAGGGCAAGGAGGGAACCTGACACACCCTGTGACCTCTTGACACTACTACTGGATGGACTTGCTCCACATCTATCCAATATGCCTCTAATGGCAGTAGGCTGCAAAGGCCTAGAAAGAAGACAGGCCCAGAGCTGGCTGCCACTGGAACGCAGTCTGAATTTTATTCAGTTCAAGCATCTGTACTCCTTTGGGAGTACTGGGAGAAAAAATAAACTCAAAGGCTCAAGCGGAGCACCTGGGAGTTAGGTAAGCAGTGAATAAGGGAAGGGCCATGAGACCTCATTGCCTATTGTCCTGGTTTGGAAAATGTGATAATTTCTAGATAGCCAGAATGAGGGCAATAAGGATCCTGGAAGATGCTGTCCCATGAATACAACTGCTAAGGATACCTCACTAATTGTACTTGCCTGGTAACTGTGAGCTTCTCCTCATACTTGCCCCAGGATGATACAACTGACTCTGGTCTGGCAAGGGTGGCAGAGAAATGACCTATTACAGGTAGCAGCTTTCACATCAAAATGCAGAGTGCATGGCTGCATCAAAAGCTGGTCTTTTCAGTAGATCCCAGGAAGAAAATAGGTCAGTACATATAGTTCCCCACTTCCTATTTGTTAGACAGTAGGTAGGTAGAAGAGGCCTGCAGGGAGACTGGCTGATTACCTGAAGCACTACATCATAAAAACGCAGAGAGAACTTATTAGGAGAGTCCAGAAGTTCAATCATGGACAGGAAGATGGAACCTAGTAAGAGTTCCTGCAGAGGAAAGGAAGCTACTGAGCTACTATCACAAGACAGAAACAAGCAGTTGACCATTTTACAGGAGAAAACTTTGAGAGTGACTTCAGAAAAAAATCTGAACCACTGGATCTCTGTAGCATCCACCTCTAGATTGATTATGGAAGGCCTTATTCTTGTAGCAACCATTACTCCTCTGACCTAAACCTTTATTGGGTGGGGGTCGAGGGAAGAACACAGCGACTTCCCCATGGGTCCTATGACCCATGAATATTTTCTACTAGTTCCACTGCTACCTCCTGCCCCACCAAACCTGCCATCAGACCAACTCACCTGAACAGGCTCCTCCAAGACTCCGCTGCAAATAGGGCAGATAAGATCTTCGTCAACATCCCCCTGGAAACGGGTTACATCATACCCCATGTCTCATCACTGAAACCCAGGTCCTGAAAGGTCAACAAGAAAAAGAGGCCAGTTCAGAAGAACCCTACAAATACGTGACAAAAATAAACTCATTGCCAAGATCCATTATTTATCCAACAAATATTTATTGGGAGTCTACTATGTGGCAGTCATTTGGCTGGGTGGAAACTGACTCAAGAAATTTAATGCTAAGGCCCAGCACAGTGGCTCACGCCTGTAATCCCAGCACTTTGGGAGGCCAAGGTGGGCAGATCACCTGAGGTCAGGAGTTCGAGACCAGCCTGGCCAACATGATGAAAACCCATCTCTACTAAAAATAAAAAAAATTAGCTGGGCGTGGTAGCACACATCTGTAATCCCAGCTACCTGGAAGGGTGAGGCACAAGAATCACTTGAACCTGGGAGGCGGAGGTTGCAGTGTGCCAAGATTGCGCCACAGCACTCCAGACTGGGTGACAGAGTGAGAATCCATCTTAAAAAAAAAAAAAGAGAGAAATTTAATTCCAATGGGGAAAAGACAATATACAAGCACACATTTAAAATATAAAGTGATAAATACTCAGAGTAGACCCAGGACCTTATGAGGATAAGAGACATGAATACCTAACCCTGGCTGAAAGCAGAGGGTGGTTTTGACAAGTTTTCCAGGACTGGGTGTCACCAGAAATGTGTCCTGTAGGGCAAGAGTGAGCTAAGGGAGCATGGCATTAGGATGTTATGCACATAAAACAGAACAGGAGAGGGCATAAGGTAGGTTCAGAGAATTTCAAGTGGTTCAGGAAAAGGCTGACCTGAGGGGTGGGAGGGAAGACCTGTCAAGAGACAAGGCTGGAGAGGCAAGCAACGGTCATGCTGTGAAAAGTCTTCTGTGAGGAGTTTGGACTTTACTCTGAAGGCTATGAAAGAGCCACTGAAGGAATTAAAAAGAATGTGATAATAGTTCTATTTTAGAATCACTATATTAACCGGGGAGAAACCAGAGACTGGAAGAACATCTAAGCAAAAGAGAGACGGTGAGAGTCTGAACTTAGGTGGTGGTGATGGGGATATAGAATAAGAGAGGTTCGGCCGGACGCGGTGGCTCACGCCTGTAATCCCAGCACTTTGGGAGGCCGAGGCGGGTGGATCATGAGGTCAAGAGATCAAGACCATCCTGGTCAACATGGTGAAACCCCGTCTCCACTAAAAATACAAAAAATTAGCTGGGCATGGTGGCGCATGCCTGTAATCCCAGCTACTCGGGAGGCTGAGGCAGGAGAATTGCCTGAACCCGGGAGGCGGAGGTTGCGGTGAGCCAAGATCGCGCCATTGCACTCCAGCCTGGGTAACAAGCGAAACTCCGTCTCAAAAAAAAAAAGAATAAGAAAGGTTCAAAAGAGCAAGGATTCAAACAGCAGGAATGAGGCCATGCCCCTTCTTTGGACTCCCAAAGGTCAAACCCAAAGAGGTCAGTAAACAATTAATGAGAGCCCCACTGTGTGCATCTGAGATCAGCCTGGGCAACATAGCAACTGGGGAGCTAATTGGATCAAGGATGGTCACTTGATAGGAGGGCAGCCAGTCGACAGACCAGGCATCAATCTGTGATGTCCTAGAAAAGATGAGCAGAGTCAATCAGACAGTTTTCAGGAATTTAAGCTCAAACTGTCCAATTCTGGAATGCATCTTCAGTTTAATCTGAAGGCTGCATCTCCCCATTAAAAAAAAAAAAAAAAACTGCCCAATTTTAAAACGTGAGGTGCAGAGAGGTCTTGATAGCTCTTTAGTGCAAGCTAATGTACAGCACTGAATTAAGTCAAAACCAATTGGGTTCACATTCCCAGTTCTACTACTCATTAGCTGTGTAACCTGGGGCAGGCAACACAGCCTTCCTAAGCTGAAGTTACTTTTTTTTTTTTAAGACAGGGTTTCACCATGTTGGTCAGGCTGGTCTTGAACTCCCAACCTCAGGTGATCCACCCGCCTTGGCCTCCAAAGTGCTTGGATTACAGGCGTGAGCCACCACGCCCAGCCCCTGAAGTTACTTTTTAATAGATAAAATAAGTATAATAGGCCAGGCATGGTGGCTCACACCTGTAATCCCAGCACTATGGGAGGCCAAGGCAAGCAGATCACGAGGTCAAGAGATCAAGACCATCTTGGCCAACACGGTGAAACCCCATCTGTACTAAAAATACAAAAATTAGTTTGGCGTGGTGGTGCATTCCTGTAGTCCCAGCTACTCTATGGGCTGAGGCAGAATTGCTTGAACTCAGGAGGCAGAGGTTGCAGTGAGCCAAGATCGTGCCACTGCACTCCAGCCTCGGTGACAGAGCAAGACTCCATCCCCCCACCCCCCAAAAAAGAAATGTTTGGTGTGTTTAATCTTTTTGTTTGTTTGAGACACAATCTCATTCTTTGACTCATGCTGGAGTGCCATGATGGCTCACTGAAGCCTTGTCCTCCTGGTTCAAGCGATCCTCCCATCTCAGACTCCCAAGTAGCTGGGACTACAGGCATGCACCACCACACTTGACTTTTTTTTTTTTTTTTTTTTTTGGTAGAGACAGGGCTCTTGCTACATAGCCCAGGCTGGTGTGGCACTCCTGGGCTCAAGTGATATACCCACCTTGGCATCCCAAAGTGCTGGGATTAGAAGTGTGAGCCACTGCACCCGGCCCTTTGTGATTATTGTTGAAATTTACTGAACTGAAAAGGGAGAATAGTGGTAACAGAACAAGAGCAGTCCACAGTGTCTTTGTTCTTCTAAGTACCTAGACTGTTGAGAGCTGCAGTAGGTATTCCTGGTACTGTTCACCAGCAACCACATTCTGAGAATTGTACTCCCTTTCCTTCTCTATCCACTTGACTCTGGTAGGAGTTGGCTCCCTAGTATTAGGAGACCTTACCCTAAGCTACAGCTGACTGAGCCAAGGGTGCACATGTGAACCAAGCGGGACTAATGAATCCTATCCTTGAAAATGTGAGCTTGATACCAAGAAAGTTGAGTTTGTCTTTCTCTGGCTGCCTTGAACTCAGAAATCAGGTCTAAAGATGGAAATAAAAGACTGAAAGTCACAGTGAGAAAGACACAAATGAGAGCTGGAAAGTGTCCTGTAGAGTCAGGTCCTAGTTTATTCCCAAAACTGAGCTGCCTGCCTGTCTTTGAGTTCTGTGAGACAATACAATAGCCTCTTTTGGCCACTTTGAGTTGGGATTCTGTACCTTACAACCAAAAGAGTCCTGGCTCATACAAAAAATAGCATTTTAGCATCACTTGAGAATTCTGGCAGGGAAGGATGAAGTTAAGAACAATGTTTTGGCTGAGCACAGTAGCTCACGCCTGTAATCCCAGCACTTTGGGAGGCCAAGGCAGGCAGATTACTTGAGGTAAAGAGTTTGGGACCAGCTTAGCCAACATGGCAAAACCCCGTCTCTACTAAAAATGCAAAAATTAGCTGGGCATGGTGGCGCATAGCTGTAATCCTGGCTACTCAGGAGGCTGAGGTTGCAGTGATCTAAGAACGCACCACTGCACTCCAGCCTGGCGATAGAGTGAGACCCTGTCTCAAACAAACAAACAAAATGATGTTTTTAGGCCTGTAATCCCAGCACTTCTGGAGGCTGAAGTGGATCACTGGAGGCCAGGAGTTCAAGATGCCTGGGCAACATGGAGAGTGAACCTCTGTATCTATTTTTTTTTTTTTTTTGATACTTAAAACTTTTTTTTTTTTTTTTTTTTTTTTGAGACGGAGTTTCGCTCGTTACCCAGGCTGGAGTGCAATGGCGCGATCTGAGCTCACCGCAACCTCCGCCTCCTGGGTTCAGGCAATTCTCCTGCCTCAGCCTCCCGAGTAGCTGGGATTACAGGCACGCGCCACCATGCCCAGCTAATTTTTTGTATTTTTAGTAGAGATGGGGTTTCACCATGTTGACCAGGATGGTCTCGATCTCTTGACCTCGTGATCTACCCACCTCGGCCTCCCAAAGTGCTGGGATTACAGATGTGAGCCACTGCGCCCGGCCGATACTTAAAACTTTTTAAAAGGCCAGGTACAATGACTCACTCCTGTAATCCCAGCATTTTGGGTGGCACAGGCGGGAGGATTGCTTGAGTCCAGGAGTTCAAGACCTGCCTGGGCAACATGGCAAGATCCTGCGTCTACAGAAAAAATTTAATTAGCTGCACAGGGAAAAATTAGCTGGTGCAGTCACATGTGCCTGCAGTGCCACTTACTGGAAAGGCTTCAGGGGGAGGTTTGCTTGAGTCCAGGAGGTTGAGGGAGTGAGCCATGACTGTGCCACTGCACTCCAACCTGGGCAACAAAGTGAGACCTTGTCTCAAATATAAATAAGGTTGGGTGCAGGGGCTCGCACCTGTAATCCCAGCACTTTGGGAGGCTAAGGGTCAGATCACCTGAGGTCAGGAGTTCAAGACCAGCGTGGCCAACATGGTGAAACCCCATCTCTGCTGAAAATACGAAACTTAGCTAGGGATGGTGGTGGGTGCCTGTAATCCCAGCTAATTGGGAGGCTGAGGCAGAAGAATCGCTTGGACCTGGAAGGCAGAGGTTGCAGTGAGCCAAGATTACACCACTGCACTCCAGCCTGGTTGACAGAACAACACTCCATCTCGATATAAATAAATATATAAATCTATATATATTCATATATAAACATTTAATGAGTACCATCCGTACATCAAGAAGCCTAATAAATCCTAGTTCCTAGGCTGGGTGCGGTAGCTCAAGACTGTAATCCCAGCACTTTGGGAGGCCGATGCGGGTGGATCACGAGGTCAAGAGATCGAGACCATCCCGGTCAACATGGTGAAACCCCGTCTCTACTAAAAAATACAAAAATTAGCTGGGCATGGTGGCGCGTGCCTGTAATCCCAGCTACTCAGGAGGCTGAGACAGGAGAATTGCCTGAACCCAGGAGGCGGAGGTTGCGGTGAGCCGAGATCGTGCCATTGCACTCCAGCACTCAAGCCTGGGTAACAAGAGCGAAACTCCATCTCAAAAAAAAAAAAAAAAAAAAAAAAAATCCTAGTTCCTATGAGATAAGTGATGGGGGAGGTAAACGTAAGTATGAGAAACACAGAAGAAAGGGTTCTTTTTGGTAGAGACAGGATCTTACTATGTTGGCCAGGCTGGTCTTGAACCCCTGGTTTCAAGTGATCCTCCTGCCTTGGCCTTCTAAGGCACTGGGATTACAAGCGTGAACCACGGCACCCTCCACCAGACAGCGGGTTCCGTAGCAGACTGGGATGGGCTTAGAAAGCCTTCCCAGAATTGCATTTTTTTTTTTTTTTTTGAGACAGAGTCTGGCTCTGTCGCCCAGGCTGCTGGAATTCAGTGGTACAATCTCAGCTTACTGCAACCTTTCCCTCCCACGTTCAAGCGATTCTCCTGCCTCAGCCTCCTGAGTAGCTGGGTTTACGGACCATAGCATTCGGCTTTTGTATTTTTATTAGAGACAGGATTTCACCATGTTGGCCGGGCTAGTCTCCCAACTCCTGACCTCAGGTGATCCGCCCACCTTGGCTTCCCGAAATGCTGGGCTTACAGGAGTGAGCCACCACGCCAGACCGCCAGAACTGATTATTGAGATTTGTTTATAACAAAGTTCCTCAGCGTCATCACTATATGCATAATGAGCTAGAAAATTCTTTGTCGTGGGAGGCTATCTTGTATACTGTAGAATGTTTGGCAGCATCTCTGGCCTCTACCCACTAGATATCAATAGGTTTCCCCCATTGTGAACACCAAACATGTCTCCAGACAAATGGCAAATATCCTCTAGAAGATAAAATTGCCCCTGGTTGAGAATCAGTGATCTAGAAATAGGAGAAGGAGTTAACGTCCTGGAACAGAGCACAGGGCTTCTGGGGCATAAAAAAGCAAAAATAAAAGCAACAAATCAACTCTGGGCAAAATAGTGAGACCCCATCTCTACACAAAAAATTGAAAAATAAGCCAGAAACTTTTTAGCTAGAAATTAGTTGGGCATGATGGCATGCACCTGTAGTCCCAGCTACTCAGGATGAAGTGGGAGGATCATTTGAGTCTAGGAGGTCGAAGCTGCAGTGAGTTGTGATTGTGCCACTGCACTCCAGCCAAGGTGACAGAGAAATTGTCTCAAAAAAAAAAAAAAAAAAAGAAATTGAAGGGGTTTGTATAGAGTTGTGCTGGAAGATGAGGACAGAAAGAAGGGCAGGAACCAAGCACCAAAGGCCACTAGCTATGGTTAGAGTTAACCTGAAAAAGCTGTAGGAGGCTGGGCGTGGTGGTTGATGCCTGTAATCCCAGCACTTTGGGAGGCCGAGGCAGGCAGAGCACCTGAGGTTGGGAGTTCAAGACCAGCCTCCAGCCTGACCAACATGGTGAAGCCCCATCACTACTAAAAATATAAAACATGAGGCTGGGCGCAGTGGCTCACGCCTGTAATCCCAGCACTTCGGGAGGCCGAGGCGGGTGGATCACGAGGTCAAGAGATCGAGACCATCCTGGTCAATGTGGTGAAACTCCATCTCTACTAAAAATACAAAAAATTAGCTGGGCATGGTGGCGCGTGCCTGTAATCCCAGCTACTCAGGAGGCTGAGGCAGGAGAATTGCCTGAACCCAGGAGGCGGAGGTTGCGGTGAGCTGAGATCGCGCCATTGCACTCCAGCCTGGGTAACAAGAGTGAAACTCCGTCCTAAAAAAATATATATATATATATAAAACATAGTTGTGTGCGGTGGCTCATACCTGTAATCCCCAACACTGGAAGGCAAATGGGGGCAGATCACAAGGTCAGGAGATTGAGACCATCCTGGCCAACATGGTGAAACCCCATCTCTACTAAAATATAAAAAATTAGCCAGGTGTGGTGGTGCACATCTGTAGTCCCAGCTACTCGGGAAGCTGAGGCAGGAGAATTGCTTGAACCGGGCGGCGGAGGTTGGGCCAAGATTGTACTGCTGAACTCCAGCAGCTTGGGCAACAGAGAGTCTATCCCAAAAAAATAATCTGTAGGGCGCACCGGAGGGATTTATTTTGTTAACATGAATTAAGATGCTTTTTTGTTTTTGTTTTTTTAATTTTTTTTTTTTTTCTTTTTAAGACGGGTTTCACCATGTTGGTCAGGCTGGTCTTGAACTCCCGACATCAGGTGATCCGCCCGCCTTGGCCTCCAAAGTGCTTGGATACAGGTGTGAGCCACCACACCCGGCCAAATTTTGATGTTTTAACCTTTTATTTGGACAATTTTGGACTCAAAAAAGTTGTAAAAATAATACAAATTTCCATATGTACTTCATTCCAGTTTTCCAAATGTTAACATTTTTACCATTTTAATAATTATCTCTATATATACACACAGATGAATAAATTTTTTTTTTTTTTTTTTTTGAGACAGAGTTTCGCTCTTGTTACCCAGGCTGGAGTGCAATGGCGCGATCTCGGCTCACTGCAACCTCCGCCTCCTGGGTTCAGGCAATTCTCCTGCCTCAGCCTCCTGAGTAGCTGGGATTACAGGCACGCACCACCATGCCCAGTTGATTTTTTTTTGTATTTTTAGTAGAGACGGGGTTTCACCATGTTGACCAGGATGGTCTCGATCTCTTGACCTTGTGATCCACCCGCCTCGGCCTCCCAAAGTGCTGGGATTACAGGTTTGAGCCACCGCGCCCGGCCAGGATAAATTTTTTTAAATTTTCTGAAAAAAATATCTGGTAGGCCGGGCGCGGTGGCTCAAGCCTGTAATCCCAGCACTTTGGGAGGCCGAGGCGGGTGGATCACGAGGTCAACAGATCGAGACCATCCTGGTGAACATGGTGAAACCCCGTCTCTACTAAAAATACAAAAAATTAGCTGGGCATGGTTGCGTGTGCCTGTAATCCCAGCTACTCAGGAAGCTGAGGCAGGAGAATTGCCTGAACCCAGGAGGCGGAGGTTGCAGTGAGCCGAGATCGCGCCATTACACTCCAGCCTGGGTAACAAGAACGAAAACACCATCACAAAAAAAAAAAAAAAAATCTGGGAATTGGCCAGGGGTGGTGGCTCACACCTTTAATCCCAGAACTTTGAGAGGCCAAGGCAGGCAGATCACCTGAGGTTAGGAGTTCAAGATGAGCCTGGCCAACATGGCAAAAACCCTCTCTACTAAAAATACAAAAATTAGCTAGGTGTGGTGGCAGGTACCTGTAATCCCAGCTACTCAGGAGGTTGAAGCAGGGAGAATTGCTTGAACCCAGAAGGCAGAGGTCGCAGTGAGCCAAGATCACTCTACTGCACTCTAGCCTGGGGGAGTGTATACTTGATACTTTTATCTCTAAATACCTTTCTGTGTATTTCCTAAAGAATATTCTCTTACATGACAGTAAACTTATCAAAATCAGGAAATTGACACTGTGTTATCTATAAACCTTATTCCAATTTTGCCAGTTGGCCCAATAATCTCCTTTAGCAAAAGAACATCTGGGCCATATGTGGTGGCTCATGCCTATAATTCTAGCACTTTGGGAGGCCAAGGCAGGAAGATCACTTGAGCCCAAGAAATTAGCCAGGCATGGTGGCGCACGCCTGTAATCCCAGCCACTTGAGAGGCTGAGGGAGAAGGATCACCTAAGCCTAGGATGTCAAGGCTGCAGTGAGCTGAGATCACACCACTGCACTCCAGCCTGGGCAATAGAGATCAGTAGCACATGATGTTGATTTGTACTGATATTAACTTTGATCTTTTGGTTAAGTGCTGTTTACCACATTTGTCTACTATAGGGTTACTGTTTTTTCCTTTTTATAATTAATAAGAAACTTACGGGGTGCTACAATCTGGATGTTTATCCCTTCCATATCTTGTATTGAAACTTGATCCCCAACTTTGGAGGTGAGGCCTAATGGGAGGTATTTGAGTCATGTGTGCAAATTGCTCATGAACGGATTAATGCACCTCCTGGGGAGTTGGGGGGTAGTTGAGTTCTCAAGCTTTGTAAGTTCCCACAAAAGCTGGTTGTTAAAGAGAACCTGGTACCTCCCCCTCTCTTTTCTCTATTGCCATGCGATCTCTGCTCCCCTTTGCTTTCCGCTGTAAGTGGAAGCAGCCCGAGGCCTTTATCAGAAGCAGATGCTAGCACTATGCTTCTTGGACAGCCTGCAGAACCATGAACTAAATAAACTTCTTTTCTTTATAAATACCCAGTCTTAGGTATTCCTTTATAGTAACACTAAACAGACTAAGACCTGTGGATATACTTTGAGTGTAGGCACACCTGAAGAAGTTTAAGCAAGAAATTGACGTGTTTGGGGTTTTTCTGTTTGTTTTTGAGACAGGAGTCTCAATCTATTACCCAGGCTGGAGTGCAGTAGCATGATCTCAGCTCACTGCAGCCTCCATCTCCTGGACTCAAGTGATCCTCCCACCTCAGCCTCCCAAGTAGCTGGGATTATAGGCACATGCCACCACACCAGGCTAATTTTTGTATTTTTTAGTAGAAACGGGGTTTCACTATATTGGACAGGCTAGTCTCCAACTCCTGACCTTGTGATCCATCTGCCTCGGTCTCCCAAAGTGCTGGGATTACAAGCATGAGCCACCACGCCTGATCAGTCTTTGCTTTATTTTTTTATCCTTTTTCACAAGTGATATATGAATATATTCTCATTTTAAAAGACTGAAACAACATAACTATGAGCCTCTCTTCTCACACTCCTCTTCCTATCAGTTGCTTGGTGTGTATTAATGCTTTCAATTGCCCTTCTCTGCTATTCACTGACTCATGTATGAGTGAGATAGACAGACAGGGCCCCTGGACTCACACAGTCTACATTCTAGTGGTAAAAACTTCCAACCCACCAATCTAAACCTTGATTACAATGCATTTTACCATTTCCCTCATGACTGGATATTTCCCCCCTGAAACAAATTATATTGCATTTAGCACCCTTGCAGCATGATCTTTTTGAGCAGGGAACAAATCTCTCTCCTAGAACAGATACCTAGAAGTGGAGTTGTTGGACTGAACGGTATGCCTATTATTTGTTTTCCTAGATACTTTCCTCTGGAAAGGCATTTTCAGTTTACACTACCACCAGCAGTGCATGATAATTCTTTAACAATAACATTGAAAGAAAAGGAGCCTACAAAAAAATTTTTAAAAAGACTAAAAATGATTGGCCAGGCCAGAGATAGAAAAAAACCCTGGAGAGAAGAGGTTCACAAAGTCAAGGGAGTCTTGGCTAGTGGGAGGGAAAGGGGAGTTTTTATTTTGGTTTTGCAAGAGGAAAATGTTCTAGAGATCTGTTTTACAACAATATTAATATATTTAACACTACCGAACTGTACCTTTAAAAATGGTTAAGATGGTAAATTTTTATTTTTGTTTTTACAACAACAAAAAAAATTGTCAAGGGGCCAGGTGCGGTGGCTCATGCCTGTAATCCCAGCACTTTTGGAGGTGGATCATGAGGTCAGGAGTTTGAGACCAGCCTGGCCAACATAGTGAAACCCTGCCTCTACTAAAAATACAAAAAAATTAGACAGGTGTAGAGGCCGGCGCCTGTAATCCTAGCTACTTGGGAGGCTGAGGCAGGAGAATCGACCGAAACTGGGGAGGTGGAGGTTGCAGCAAGTCGAGATTGTGCCGCTGAACACCAGCCCAGGCGACAGTGCGAGACTCCATCTCAGAAAAATAAAATGTCAAGGAGTGGAGAACTTACAGGAGGGAAGATAACTGTCCAAAGCTACGAACAGACAAATCAGATAAAGAAAACAAAGAATTGCTGGGATGTGGGACAGTGGACACCACAGTAAAGCAGTTCCATGGAGGGTAGTGTTTGTGTAGCACTGAAAGTGAAGCTAGACTTCAGTGGCACAAAGTGAACAAGAGGTGAGATGGAGAGACAGGGACCAAAGACTCAACTCTGTCAAAAACCTGACGTTCTGGTGGGGGAGCATTCTTGAGTTTATTTGGCCAGACTCAGGGTAAGGGTTATGCACCTAGAAGAAGGTGTTGGGCCTCATGGTGGTGAAGTGTTGGCTTCTGCTAGAGATGCCAGGACCTTGTGGGGCTGCAGGAAAAATATGGAACACTTCACAAATTTTCATGTCACCCTTGCACAGGGGCCCTGCTAATCTCTTTATCATTCCAATTTTAGTATATGTGACTCTGAAGCCAGCACTCAAAAGCCAAATTTCAAAGGAAGCGAAACAGAACTAGCTAGCGGGGAAAGGAAGCTGAGGAAGTGGGTTGTGTGGGGGCGTCTTCCCTTACGGTGAGAAAGGCTTAAGTGTCTTTATGTACTGAGAGGAAAGCATGGGGGAAGAGGGAAAGATAAAGACAGGAGAGAATCTGGTCACTGAGGTAGCAGTAGGGAGATCTGGAATTATCTTAAACAAAAACAAGACAATTCTAAAGCATGAAGGAAGGGAAAATGGTAAACAGAGGTCAGAGGTCCAGTGACAGACAGGTTTTCAAAAATTCATACCAATAAACTTGTAAAAATCAGGCCAGGTGCAGTGGCTGATGCCTATAATCCCAGCACTTTGTGAGGCCGAGGCAGGCAGATCATCTGAGGTCAGGAGTTCGAGACCAGCCTGGCCAACATCGTGAAACCTCATCCCTACTAAAATCACAAAAAGTAGCCAGGAGTGGTGGCAAGCACCTGAAATCCGAGCTACTCAGGAGGCTGAGGCAGGAGAATCACTTGAACCCGGGAGACGAGGGTTGCAGTGAGCCAAGATTGCGCTACTGCACTCCAGCCTGGAGGACAGAGTGAGACACTGACTCAAAAAAACAACACAAATAAATAAATAAATAAAACAGGATGTCCAGAGTTGTACATGTGGACTGACCGATATGGACACAACTTTACTTCCCTACTTCAATTAATGCAACTTCAGACTGCTTAGTGCTATTAAAGATGATAGCTACTGCTACTTTCATAGTCTAGACAAATACATAGGGCTGGGAAGAAGGGAAAGGGGCAAGAGAAAATGTCAAGAAGAGGAGTTGGCTGAGATAACTACTACATGAGAGCAAAAATATCCCCAAATATCCATAATTCATCCATTAAACTGCTGACTTTACAATATTTACCTCAATGAAACAAGCTGCAATTTGTTTTCTCTACAATAGCTATGAAATTAATCAGAGAGGCGGGCGCGGTGGCTCGAGCCTGTAATCCCAGCACTTTGGGAGGCCGAGGCGGGTGGATCACGAGGTCAAGAGATCGAGACCATCCTGGTCAACATGGTGAAACCCCGTCTCTACTAAAAATACAAAAAATTAGCTGGGCATGGTGGCGCGTGCCTGTAATCCCAGCTACTCAGGAGGCTGAGGCAGGAGAATTGCCTGAACCCAGGAGGCGGAGGTTGCGGTGAGCCGAGATCGCGCCATTGTACTCCAGCCTGGGTAACAAGAGCGAAACTGTCTCAAAAAAAAAAAAAATTAATTAATTAATTAGAGAAAAAAATTCATCTGGGCATGGCTCATGCCTGTAACCCCAACACTTTGGGAGGCAGAGGCGGGCAGATTGCCTGAGGTTGGGAGTTCAAGACCAGCCTGGCCAGCATGGTGAAACCCTGTCTCTACTAAAAATACAAAAATTAGCCAGGCATGGTGTCAGGTACCTGTAATCCCAGCTACTCGGGAAGCTGAGGGAGGACAATCACTTAAACCTGGGAAGTAGAGGCTGCAGTGAGCCGAGACTGCGCCACTGCACTCCAGCCTGGGCAACAGACTGAGACTCTGCCTCCAGAAAAAAAAAAAAAAAAACCCTTGCTGTCCTTAAAATACACCAGGTATGGAAAAATTCCAAGATATACTATTAAGAGAAAAAAAGCTAAGATAGGCTGGGCATGGTGACTCATACCTGTAATGCCAGAACTTTGGGAGCCCAAGACGGGTGGAGTTCACTGAGGTCTGGAGTTCAAGTCCAGCCTGGCCAACATGGCAAAACCTCATCTCTACTTAAAAAAACAAAACAACAACAACAACAACAAAACACAGCCAGCATGGTGATGTGCACCTTTAATCCCAGCTACTCAGGAAGGCTGAGGCAGGAGAATCGCTTGAACCCGGGAGGCAGAGTTTGCAATGAGCTAAGATCATGCCACTGTACTCCAGCCTAGGAGACAGCAAGACTCCGTCTCAAAAAAAGAGGAAAAGAAAAAAAAAAAGCCAGGCATGGTGGCATGTGCCTGTATTCCCAGCTACTAGGGAGGCTGAGGCAGGAGGATTGCTTGAATCTGGGAGGGGCAGGTTGCAGTAAGCCAAGATTGTGCCACTATACTCCAGCCTGGGCAATAAAGCAAGAGTCTGTCTCAAAAAAAAAAAAAAAAAAAAAAAAAAAAAAAAAAACAGAAAAAAGAAAGAAAAGAAAAGAAAAAAACTAAGATATAGACTAGTATATATAAAGTACAAAAGGTCACTACCAAGAGTACGAAAAACAATATGTATGAGTATATGCTTACATATGCATGGAACTCTCCAGAAGGATAAATAGAAAACTGCCAACAGTGTTTGCTGCTAAGGAGGAGGTACAAAGAAACAAGAATAGGTAGGAAATTTTAATTTCTCTAATTAACCCTTTGTACCTTTGAAAAAGGTTTTGTGTGTGTGTGTATTCACTATTCAAGTAAGTAAACAAGCCAGGCGCGGTGGCTCAAGCCTGTAATCCCAGCACTTTGGGAGGCCGAGGTGGGTGGATCACAAGGTCAAGAGATTGAGACCATCCTGGTCAACACGGTGAAATCCCGTCTCTACTAAAAGTACAAAAAATTAGCTGGGCATGGTGGCGCGTGCCTGTAATCCCAGCTACTCGGGAGGCTGAGGCAGGAGAGTTGCCTGAACCCAGGAGGCGGAGGTTGCAGTGAGCCGAGATCGCACCATTGCACTCCAGCCTGGGTACAAGAGTGAAACTCTGTCTCAAAAAAAAAAAAAAATTATTTGTGCTGGGTACACTGGCTCTCAGCACTTTGGGGGGGCCAAGGCAGGAAGATCACTTGAGGCCAGGAGTTCAAGGGTACGGTGAGCTATGACTGCACCACTCCACTCCAGCCTGGGTGACAGACCGAGATCCTGTCTCTAAATAAACTGTTTTAATATATTTGTTATATAGAAATAAAAATTATTTATACTTAGCCGGGCGCGGTGGCTCAAGCCTGTAATCCCAGCACTTTGGGAGGCCAAGGCGGGTGGATCACGAGGTCAAGAGATCGAGACCATCCTGGTCAACATAGTGAGACCCCGTCTCTACTAAAAATACAAAAAATTAGCTGGGCATGGTGGCACGTGCCTGTAATCCCAGCTACTCAGGAGGCTGAGGCAGGAGAATTGCCTGAACCCAGGAGGCGGAGGTTGCGGTGAGCCGAGATCGCGCCATTGCACTCCAGCCTGGGTAACAAGAGCGAAGCTCCTTCTCAAAAAAAAAAAAAAAAAAAAAAAAAATTTATACTTACAGATATTATATATGCTTTGTGCTATTTTTTTTTAAGAGACAGATTCTCACTCTGTAGCCCAGGCTGGAGTACAGTGGTAGAATCACAGCTCACTGCAGCCTTGATTCTACATATATAATTAAATAATAACAAAGCAAGCATTTATTGAGCCTTACTATATGGCAGGCAGTATTTTAAGCATTTTTTTGCCTATTAACTCATCTAATCCCTACAACAGCTCCAGAAGGTTGGGACTATAATTATTCACATTTTACAGATGAGTAACAGAGGTACAAAGGTTAAAAAGCTTTTCCAGAATCATATAGCTAACAAGTGGTAGAGCCAGTTCAAACCCAGACAGACTGGCTGCTAAGCCCAAGCTTCTAACTGCTTGGCTAAATTGCTTTTCAAACTGAAATAAACAAGTTGCAATAACAGTATGTAGTGTATGCGTCCATTTTTATTAAAATAACTTGGGCCAGGCATGATGGCTCATGCCTGTAATCCCAACACTTTGGGAGACCGAAGTGGGAAGATCACAAGGTCAAGAGATCGAGACCAGCCTGGCCAACATGGTGAAACCCCATCTCTACTAAAAACACAAAAATAGGGGCCGGGCGCGGTGGCTCACACCTGTAATCCCAGCACTTTGGGAGGCCGAGGCGGGTGGATCATGAGGTAAAGAGATCAAGACCATCCTGGTCAACATGGTGAAACCCCATCTCTACTAAAAATACAAAATAAAAATTAGCTGGGCATGGTGGCGCGTGCCTGTAATCCCAGCTACTCAGGAGGCTGAGGCAGGAGAATTGCCTGAACCCAGGAGGTGGAGGCTGCGGTGAGCTGAGATCGCGTCATTGCACTCCAGCCTGGGTAACAAGAGCGAAACTCCATCTGAAAAAAAACAAACAAACAAAACAAACAAACAAACAAAAAATACAAAAATAAGCTGGGTGTGATGGCACGCACCCTTAAGTACCATCTACGTGGGAGGCTGAGGCAGGAAAATTGCTTGAACCCAGGAGGCAAAGGTTGCAGTGAGCTGAGATGGCACCACTGCATTCTAGCCTGGGTGAGAGACTGAGACTCCAACTTAACAATAATTATAATAACAAAGGAAAATAAATGTAGCGTATACATTTTAAAAATCTAGGGCTGGGGCTGGGTGCAGTGGCTCATGCCTGTAATCACAGCACTTTGGGAGGACAAGGCGGGGAGATCACCTGAGGTTAGGCAATCAAGACCAGCATGGCCAACATGGTGAAACCCCGTCTCTACTAAAAATACAAAAAATTAGCTGGGTGTGGTGGCAGGCACCTGTAATCCCAGCTACTTGGGAGGCTGAGGCAGAAGAATCACTTGAACCTGGGAGGCAGAGGATGCAGTGAGCCGAGATCACGCCATTATATCTAGCCTGGATGATAGAGCGAAACTCCATCTCAGAAACAAGACAAAACAAAAAACTAAGGCCAGGCACAGTGGCTCACACCTGTAATCCCAGCACTTTGGGAGGCTAATGCGGGCAGATCACCAAGGTTAGGAGTTCAAGACCAGCCTGACCAACGTGGAGAAACCCCATGTCTACTGAAAAAAAAAATAGAAAATTAGCCAGGCGTGGTGACTCAAGCCTATAATCCCAACACTTTGGGAAGCTGAGACGGGTGGATCATGAAGCCAGGAAATCGAGACCATCCTGGCTAACACGGTAAAACCCTATCTTTACTAAAAATACAAAAAAACATTAGCTGGGCATGGTAGCATGAGCCTGTATTCCCAGCTACTTGGGAGGCTAAGGCAGGAGAATTGCTTGAACCCAGGAGGCAGAGGTTGCAGTGAGCCAAGATCATGCCACTGCACTCCAGCTTGGGCAACAGAGCAAGACTCCACCTTAAAAAAAAAAAAATTAGCTGGGAATGGTGGCGCACGCCTGTAGTCCCAGCTACTCAGGAGACTGAGGCAGGAGAATCACTTGAACCAAGAGGCAGAAGTTGCAGTGAGCCAAGATTGCGTCATTGCACTCCAGCCTGAGCGACAGAGCAAGACTCCGTCTCAGAAAAATATATACAAAAAATAGCTGGGCACAGTGATAGGCAACTGTAATCCCAGCTACTTGGGATGCTAAGGCAGGAGAACCGCTTTCATCCAGGAGGTGGAGGCTGCAATGAGCCATGATGGTGCATTTATACTCTAACCTGGGTAACACAGTGAGACTGTCTCAAAAATAAAAAAAAACCAAACCATTAATCTCTTCTCCTTGTTGCTATGTAGAGATAATGCAGAAAATAGACCTAGTGCTTGTACTGTGCTTCATTGTATATATATTTTTTCTCTTTCTTTTTTTTAAAGACACGGTCTCATTCTGCCACCCAGGCTGGAGTTCAGTGGCACAATCACTGCCACCTCAATCTCCCAGGCTCAAGCGATCCTCTCACCTCAGCCCCTTGAGAAGCTGGGACTATACATGTGTGCCACCATATCAGCTAATTTTTTTTTTTTTAAATAGAGATGGGGTCTTGCCATGTTTCCAGGCTGGTCTTGAACTACCAGGGTCAAGTGATCCTCCCACCTCAGCCTCCCCAAAGCACTGGGATATAGGCATGAGCTACCATGCCCAGCCGTCTTTTAATTTTAAAGCAATGCTAGTAATAGTGTCTTGAGGAGAAACACAAATACTGAAAATTTTTCTTAATGGGATTTCAGGAGATCCCCAGTCCCCCAAAATAAACAGCAAAGAACTCGCCTGACTTGGTGCAGAGATGGCTACAGAGTACGAGAATCAACGTTCCCACCATAAAGTCATCATTCACAAAACTGCAGAGATGCTAAGCAATGTTCTTCCTAAATCTAAACCACTCTTTATCTGCCTGGAGGTTCTCCTGCTTTATCCACCTTTCTGTAACTGTACCCTTTCAGGGATGTGGCCTTAAGAATTAAGGGAAAATTAGTGTGTGGAGGCAGCCCCTAGTCTGGGGAACCTGTGACCAGGGCCAGGTCTCATCCCATACCCTTTTATTTAAATAAATAAAGAAAAGAGGCCAGGCTCAGTGGCTCACGCCTATAATCCCAGCACTTTGGGAGGCCGAGATGGGTGGATCACGAGGTCAAGAGATCGAGACCATCCTGGTCAACATGGTGAAACCCCGCCTTTATTAAAAATACAAAAAATCAGCTGGGCATGGTGGCGCACGCCTGTAGTCCCAGCTTCTCGGGAGGCTGAGGCAGGAGAATTGCTTGAACCCAGGAGGTGGAGGTTGCAGTGAGCCGAGATTGCACCATTGCACTCCAGCCTGGGTAACAAGAACAAAACTCCGTCTCAAAAAAAAAAAAAAAAAAAAAAAAAAGAAAGAAAGAAAAGAATTAAAGAATTAAGGGAACATTTAGATTTCTAATCCAGTTAAGGTATTTCCTATTTGTCATCTATGGGAAGCAAATGTTGACATGGTTATACGAAACCTTGGAAGTCAGCTACAGACTAGGTGCCTTGCCTTGCCCCCAGGCAAACAATCTAAATCTGTCAGGTTAGGTTTACTTGACTATTCCTTCTAATCTCTGGGACTCTTAACACTGTGGTGGGTTGTCATAGGGAAAGGTTATCATTCCAGTGGAGACACCTCACAAGAATTGAGCTGCTCACTGCCCTGGGGCAAAAGCCCTTAGTAAAACTGAAACCACAGGGACCTCAAGAGTCATAGACAGTGACCACAGCCCCTGGAAGCAGTTTCCTGGATATTCTCCTTGGGTGGATAGGAAAAGGCCTTGGACGGTTTTACTCAAACTGGGGAGCTCAAGTGAAGTAGCACTGAAGTGCCCCTTGAGGCCTTACAGGACTTCTGTCAACCTCCCTTATCTGACCATCCTAAACCCAAAAGGAAAACTGCATTCCCAGTCTCCTTTTCCATAGTCCAGATCCAAAACAGGTAACTACAATGCTTTACCTCCTCTGTGCCACACTGGGATATCTCTTTTTCTTTCTGGTCAGCATTATAATAGACTTAATTTTTATTAAGGAATATAAGAGCCTTATCAGATCCCTTTCTATGCTCCTTTAACTTACTGTTGGGGTTGTTTTCTCTGGTCCCCCACTACAGAAAGCTAGGAATTCACATTTTTCCTAAAAGACATTTATCCTCACTTATTCAGGATTTCTTGAACCCATAAGCATAGATGAAACCATGCACATTCATTCATGCACACGTGTAGAGAACCATTAAGTCACTCTAGCCAGGCGCGGTGGCTCATGACTGTAGTCTTAGCACTTTGGGAGGCTGAGGCAGGAGGATCATGAGGTCAGGAGATGGAGACCAGCCTGGCCAACATGGTGAAACCCCAGGTCTCTACTAAAATACAAAATATTAGCTGGGCATGGTGGCACATGCCTATAGTCCCAGCTACTTGGGAGGCTGAGGCAGGAGAATCACTTGAACCTGGGAGGTGGAAACCACAGTTAGCCAAGATTGAGCCACTGCACTCCAGCCTAGTGACAGAGGGAGACTCCATCTCAATAAATAAATAAATAAATAAATAAATAAATAAATAAATAAATAAAATAGATGAGTCAATGAGTAATAATGTTATAAAAGGTGTCTGGGCTTTTTTTTCTTTTTTCTTTTTTTTTTTGAGACAGTGTCCTGCTCTGTCTCAGGCTGGAGTGCAGTGGTGAGATCTCAGCTCATTGCCATCTCTGCCTCACAGGTTCAAGCAATTATCCTGCCTCAGCCTTCCGAGTAGCTGGGACATCAGGCATGTGGCACCACACCCAGCTAATTTTTGTATTTTTTAGTAGAGACAGGGTTTCACCATGTCAACCAGGATGCTCTCAATCTCTTAACCTCGTGATCTGCCCGTCTTGGCCTCTCAAAGTGCTGGGATTATAGTCGTGAGGCACTGCACCCGGCCAAGATGTCCTGGCTTTTTTTTTTTTTTTTTTTTTTGAGACAGAGTTTCACTCTTGTTACCCAGGCTGGAGTGCAATGGCGCGATCTCGGCTCACCGCAACGTCCGCCTCCTGGGTTCAGGCAATTCTCCTGCCTCAGCCTCCTGAGTAGCTGGGATTACAGGCACACGCCACCATGCCCAGCTAATTTTTTGTATTTTTAGTAGAGATGGGGTTTCACCGTGTTGACCAGGATGGTCTCGATCTCTTGACCTCGTGATCCACCCGCCTCGGCCTCCCAAAGTGCTGGGATTACAGGTTTGAGCCACTGCGCCCGGCCCGATGTCCTGGCTTTAACATTATTGACCTTGCTTCTCCAAGCAGCTCTTGACATTTTTTTTTTTTTGAGACGGAGTTTCACTCTTGTTACCCAGGCTGGAGTGCAATGGTGCGGTCTCGGCTCACCGCAACCTCTGCCTCCTGGGATCAGGCAATTCTCCTGCCTCAGCCTCCTGAGTAGCTGGGATTACAGGCACGCGCCACCATGCCCAGCTGATTTTTTGTATTTTTAGTAGAGACGGGGTTTCATCATGTTGACCAGGATGGTCTCGATCTCTTGACCTCGTGATCCACCCGCCTCGGCCTCCCAAAGTGCTGGGATTACAGGCTTGAGCCACCACGCCTGGCCTGACATTTTTTTTTTTTTTGAGATGGAGTTCTGCTCTGTCTCCAGGCTGGAGTGCAGTGGCACGATCTCGGCTAACTGCAACCTCCAACTCCCTAGTTCAAGCGATTCTCCTGCCTCAGCCTCCCGAGTAGCTGGGATTACAGGCGCCTGCCACCACGTCCAGCTAATTTTTGAATTTTTAGTAGAGATGGGGTTTCACCATGTTGACTAGGATGGTCTCGATCTTCTGACATGATCCACCCACCTCAGCTTCCCAAAGTGCTGAGATTATAGGCGTGAGCCACCATGCCCAGCCAGCTCCTGACTTTTTAAGTGAAGGGAAGTGATCGTTTTTACTTAAGCAATACAACTCTTAGACTGTAGTCACTTCCTCTCTTCAGAACTCAGTTTCCTCACTTGTGAGATGAGAGGTTCTAAAGTTCTGTCTAATTCCAGAATGCTGTGGTTCATACTGGATTAAACACATGGGGATTTTAAAGTGAGGTCTTTTAGTTTTAATTTATTCGATTTACAAAAGAATCTAGAACGCATATAATTCTTCCAAGAGTTCATCTAATGTCTAAAAAGAGGTCTGCCAGGCATCAAAGGCCAGCAATGACCTCTCAATTGGTCACCAGCTCCAAGCACTATTTGTGTGGATACCCCAAACTTCATCACTTTAAATACATAATCCCCTTGTCAGTAAAGACATAAAGAAAAAATACATGGGCCAGGCATGGTGGCTCATGCCTGCAATCCCAGCACTTTGGGAAGTCGAGGTGAGCGGATCGCCTGAGGTCAGGAGTTTGAGACCAGTCTGGCCAACATGGTGAAACCTCATCTCTACTAAAAGCACAAAAATTAGCTGGGCATGGTGGTGTGTGCCTCTAATCTCAGCTACTCGGGAGGCTGAGGCAGGAGAATTGCTTGAACCCAGGAGGTGGAGGCTGAAGTGAGCCGAGATCATGCCATTGCACTCCAGCCTGGGTGCCAGAGCAAAACTCTTGTCTCAAAAAAATAAAAGAAACACACACATAATCCTTATTCTCCAACTAAGGTGTAGGCTCGAACCGAATCAGTACATAGGATAAAAAACACATAAAAAGATATAAATGTATTAAGCAAATTATTAACAAGTAAAAGTTAATAATTAATGTAAGTCGTAAATAGGCAAAAAAGAACAAATGGTATAAACTAATTACAGAAAGCTTTCTGCAGAAAGGAGTTTTAAAAACTGGGCTTTCAAGGCCAGAAGGAATCCCAAGTGACAGAGTAGAGGCTGAAGCCTAGAAGAGGATTCTGAATCAAAGCTCTTTACCTTCCAAGCGTTGGGGGCAGGTTTCCTGTTCACAAGGCTCCAACCCCCTGATGCCTCCACTCAGAGCCCCTGAAGAGATTCTCCCAGTAACCCATCTTGTTGGCTATTCTCCAACTGAGTCTTCCTTCCCAGTAACAAGCTCCATCGCCCAGGGGATGAATGTGATGTCACAATCAGGAGAACTCTAGTAATGGGAACAAGGAAGAGAAAGAAGAGTCAGTACAACTACCTTCACTTGGCAGGGAGACTGGAAAGACAAATCTGGCAGTTGGCTGGGGAGGATGAGATAATTCCATTAAGCACTACAGTTTTTCAGTGCTAGGCAAGACTACCTTCTAAGGAGGGAGCTCAGTGGCCAAGGAAGAACACACACAGGGTCCAGTAGATCTGAACATAGCTGGGAGGGGGAAAGAAAAGGAGAAGAGGAAAAGTGGACAAGAGGAATTGTTGGAGATTTAAGATTCCTTTATTCAGTGCACATAACTGCAAGTAATAATGACTTCAAATCTGTGGCTACAAAATGCATCGATCCATAATACCTTAAGTGTACAGTACAATGCTTTAATGCAGGGGTCCCCAACTCCCCAGGTGGACTAGTACCAGACTGTGGCCTGCTAGGAACCGAGTCATACAGCAGGAGGTAAGCGGGAAACGGGCAAGCACTAAGGCCTAAGCTCTACCTCCTGTCATATCAGCAGTGGCATTTGATTCTCATAGGAGCACAAACCTTATTGTGAACTGCCCATGCGAGGGATCTAGGTTGCACACTCCCTATGAGAATCTAATGCCTGATGATCTGAGGTGGAACAGTTTCATCCCGAAACCACCCTCTTGCTCGCCATCTGTGGAAAAACTGTCTTCCAAAAAAGGTTGGGGATTGCTGCTTTAATATTAATTTCCAAAAAATAATAAGAAAAAAATATTAGTTTCCAAAGTGCTTCCACATAATTATTATTTTTTTCTTTTTTTGAGACGGAGTCTTGCTCTCTCACCTAGACTAGGATGCAGTGGCATGATCTTGGCTTGCTGTAGCCTGTGCCTCCTGGGTTCAAGTGATTCTCCTACTTCAGCCTCCTGAGTAGCTGAGATTACAGGCAACTGCCACCATACCCGGCTGTTTTTTTTTTTTTTGATATGGAGTTTCACTCTTGTTGCCCAGGCTGGAGTGCAGTGGCACAAACTACAAACTTGGCTCACCACAACCTCCGCCTCTCGGGTTCAAACAATTCTCCTGTCTCAGCCTTCTGAGTAGCTGGGATTACAGGCGCCCAACACCATGCCAGGCTAAGTCTGTATTTTTAGTACAGACGGGGTTTCTCCATGTTGGTCAGGCTGGTCTCGAACTCCCGACCTCAGGTGATCTGCCCACTTCGGCCTCCCAAAGTGCTGGGATTACAGGAGTAAGCCACTGCATCTGGCCTAATTTTTGTATTTTTAGTAGAGACAGGGTTTCACCATGTTGGCCAGACTGGTCTCAAACTCTTGACCTCAGGTGATCCGCCCAACACAGCCTCCCAAAGTGTTGGGATTACAGGCATGAGCCACTGCAGCCCACATAAATTATTACTATTATTATTATTATTATTATTATGAGACAGGGGGTCTTGCTCTATTGCTCAGGCTGGAATACAATGGCATGATCAGAGCTCACTGCAGCCTCCCTTCCCAGGCTCCAGGAATCCTCCCAACTTAGTCTCGCAAATAGCTGGGACTACAGGCACACACCACCACGCCTGGTTAATTTTTGCATTTTTGGTAGAAATGGGGTTTTGCCACGTGGCCCAGGCTGGTCTTGAACTCCTGGGCAGCTTCTAGCAATCTTCCCACCTCAGCCTCCCAAAGTGCCTGGATTACAGGCACCAGCCACTGCACCCACCCCCAAATGTACAAATTTAAACAAGTCAAGTAACCCTTCTGTAGTTTTGTTTCTTCAACTGTCAAGTAGGGAAAATGATACCTGCCTTATATATTAATACAAGACATATATATATATATATATATATTTTTTTTTTGTTTGTTTGTTTTTGTTTTTGAGATGGAGCCTTGCTCTTTCACCCAGAATGGAGTGCAGTGATGTGATCTCCTCGGCTCACTGCAACCTCCACCTCCCAGGTTCAAGCTATTCTTCTGCCTCAGCCTCCTGAGTAGCTGGAATCGCAGGCCCATGTCACCATGCCAAGCTAATTTTTTTTTTTTCTTTTTGAGCCTGAGTCTCACTCTGTCACCCAGGCTGGAGTGCAGTGGTGCGATCTCAGCTCACTGCAACCTTTACTTCCTGGGTTCAAGCAATTCTTCTGCCTCAGCTTTCCAAGCAGCTGGAACTACAGGTGCACACCACCACGCCCAGCTAATTTTTTGAATTTTTAGTAGAGATGGGTTTCACCATGTTAGGATGGTCTCGATCTCCTAACCTAATTTTTATATTTTTAGTAGAGATGGAGTTTCAACAGGTTGGACGGGCTGATCTCAAATTCCTGGCCTCATGTGATCCATCCACCTTGACCTCCCAAAGTCCTGGGATTACAGGTGTGAGCCACTGAGCCCCGCCTAATATAAGTTGTGTTTATGTGTGTATGTGTATACACACATACATACATACACACACACACACACACACACACACACACACACACACCCCTTATACATACTGTCCTGTAAATCAAGTGAAATAATAAATATGGAAGGAGGCTGGACGCAGTGGCTCATGCCTGTAATCCCAACACTTTGGGAGGTTGAAGTGGATGGATCACTTGAGTCCAGGAGTTCGAGACCAGCCTGGGCAACATAGTGAAACCTTGTCTCTACAAAAAATACAAACATTAGCCAGGCATGGTGGCGTGAGCGCTTGTAGTCCCAGCTACTGAGGAGGCTGAAGCAGGAAGATCACCTGAGCCCAGGAGGAGAGGTTGCAGTGAGCAGAGATCGCACCACTGCACACCAGCCTGGGTGACAGTGAGACCTCATCTCAAAAATAAATAAATAAATACACAAACATGAAAGGATACTGAATACTGTCATCCTCAAGTGAGATATTATTTGTAGCAACAGAATGCAAAATAAGGGTGGGCACGGTGGCTCACACCTGTAATCCTCTCACTTTGGGAGGCCAAGGTGGGCTGATCACCTGAGGTGAGGGTTTTTGTTTTTTGGAGATGGAGCCTCACCCTGTCGTCCAGGCTGGAGTGCAGTGGCACAATCTCGGCTCATGGCAACCTCTGCCTCCTGGGTTCGAGCAATTCTCCTGCCTCAGCCTCCTGAGCAGCTGGGACTACAGGTGCATACAGCCACACCTGGCTAATTGTTTGTATTTTTAGTAGAGACGGGGTTTCACTGTGTTGCCCAGGCTGGTCACAAACTCCTGAGCTCAGGCAACCCGCCTGCCGCGGTCTCCCAAAGTGCTAGGATTATAGGCGTGAGCCACCGCGCCTGGCCAAGGTCAGGGGTTTGAGATCAGCCTGGCCAACATGGTGAAACCCCATCTCTACTAAAAATACAAAAAATTAGCTGGGCACGGTGGCGGGTGCCTGTAATCCCAGCTACTCGGGAGGCTGAGGCAGGAGAATCGCTTGAACCCAGGAGAAGGAGGTTGCAGTGAGCTGAGATTGTGCCACTGTACTCCAGCCTGGGCAAGGGTGAGACTCAGTCTCGAAAAAAAAAAAAAAAAAAAGGCAAAATAAATAAATTTAGAGTACTGAAAGTCGGAGAGAAAATGCTTAAAAGAAGTTTGTTCGTTCTTTTTACTAGAAGGTAGGCCTAGCCACAGGTGGGCTGGACATGCAAGGTAGTAACGTTGCATCACTCACATTCCCTACCACGAATCCACCCCATTCTTATTTGGGGCAAAACTATCAGCCAACAACACACTCAACCTCTTGCCCTATTGTCAGACTCTAAAACCACTCTATAGAAAGGGATAACACTATCGCGGGCCAGTCCCCAGGAACAGTGGCCTCATTAACAACTCCACTTGTTATTAGGTGAAAGGAAGTTTCTGAATGGGGAAGGAGTCTGTCAATCCCTCAAGAAAAACGCCCTTAACCCTCTTAGCTTTCTGCTCTTCCTCTGGCCCCCTCCTTCCCACTCCCCAATTTCCCAAAGTCCTGGGTTAGGGAAGGCCTTCCAGTGTGTGGTGTGTGAAGCCTATCAGAGGACCAGGCTGCAAACTAGGCGCAGAGATGTGAAGAATGTGAGATTCCTTCATGGAGGGCTAAGAGGGGGAGAGGAGCGGGGAAGGAATGAGAGGACAAGGCTGCCAAAGACAAGGCATGGGAGAGGAGCCAAGCTATGGCGCTTCGAGGGCGGGGGCTTAGGTTCCACCGCCCCGGCCCAGGCTGGCCCCCGGAATGCTCCCTTCCTCCCCTTCTGGTCCGTCAATCATTGCCCATTTAAACACCGCGTTGTTCCCCTAGGTCCGCAGCTGCCGGTCCTCCAGCTAGCCCCGGGCCCCTCCCGCACTTCTCAAAGCTCCCCTATTCCAATGGACCTTCCCCAACAACCCAATCTCCAGAGCTCCTTTCTCACCTCTCGACTCCTCGCCAGTGCTGCTTCCTTCCCCCATTTTCATCTTTACCAACATCCCTCCTCCTGAACCCCAGTATTTCAACCCCCTGCCCCAATACCCCTGGGACATCACCTCCTCCCCTCCCACACCCTCTTTTAGGTGGAAGATCGCGCAGGCGCAGTACGCACCGCCCTGGTAGCTGCCTGGACTCTCCGCACCCTGGCCCAGTTGGAGCTCAGGCAGCAGCGGCCACAGGTCTGCCCTGATGCCGGGTCCCAGCCTTTCCCGGGAAGGGAAGGGAAAGGGGAAGGAGGGGAAAGAAGGCTCCGACCACTCGTCGCTGTCTCTGGTGGATCCTTTGCCCCGCCCACTGCTGCTACGCAACCCGGCGGAAGCTCGTCACCAAGCCCCGCCTCTTTGTTTAACTCAGCCCCTACGCTAGCCGCCACGAGCGACCTACGAGGAGAGACGAAGGCTAGCCAGGCCTCCGCTCTAGACGGGAAGTCTTTGTGGTCTCAGTCAGGACTATATAGTCATTTGGGAGGAAGAACTCTATGATCTTCCCGACAAGAACGGGTGGGCCTGGCCGGCCACGCTTCGCTTTTAAAGGGTGCACGTGACTTGTGTCCTAGAGCTGACGCGGATTGGTGCGAGATCATTGCGGAGGGGCGGGTCTGCAGCGTGACCGGCTGTGGGTCCAGCCCCTCTCCCTTTTCCAGAGCCCCGGTCGGCATCCCGGAGTCTCGTCACCCCTTGACCCCTGTCATGGGAATGGATATTGCAGTTAACAAGGCGGTCGCGGGGTGGGGAGTGAGGGAGTCTGACCGCAAAGCTTAGATCTGGGGTGCTCAATGGGTTGCCTGCCTGTCTCCCAGGCGCACTCTTCCCGTATCCACGATGGCTCCTCGAACACTTGAGGAGTTCCTGAAACACCTAAGAAGGAAAGGAGAGAAAATTTCCCTCTTCCTCAGTTGGAGTTTGATTTCCTTAGCTTACAACACCATGGTGTTGGGGGTGTGGGTGGTAGAGAACCTGGGATCCAAGGGAAGTCAATGTGGAGCCTAAAGAGCTCCATGAAAAGATAAGGGGTTAATTAAGCAAACTAAGGCATTACAATTACATGACCTCTTAGGCTAATCTGGTATTAAATGGTATGGCATTTATTGTGGACGTTGGCTAAGCAATGTTACTGCACATTAATACACACACACACACACACACACACACACACACACACACCTCTATGTAAATTTGTTTATACTCAACAATACAGAGCTAGCTATCTTTTGTGGACAATTTGACAGCTCCCAAAAGGAACCAAAGTTTCAGACTTTTTTTCTGCCGTCCACTAGAGGGGACTCAGATCGAGTAAGATAAAAGTAGTATGGTCGGGTACAGTGGCTCACGCTTGTAATCCCAACACTTTGGGAGGCCGAGGTGGGCGGATCGTTTGAAGTCAGAGTTCGAGACCAGCCTGGGCAACATGGCAAAACTCCGTCTCTACAAAAGAATATAAAAATTAACCGAGAGTGGTGGGACACACTGTAGTCCCAGCTACTAGGGAGGCTGTGGTGGGAGGATCGCTTGAGCCAGGGAGGCAGAGGTTGCAGTGAGTCAAGATTGTACCACTGTGGATCACGAGGTCAAGAGATCGAGACATCCTGGTCAACATGGTGAAACCCCGTCTCTACTTAAAATACAAAAAATTAGCTGGGCATGGTGGCACGTGCCTGTAATCCCAGCTACTCAGGAGGCTGAGGCAGGAGAATTGCTTGAACCCAGGAGGCGGAGGTTGCGGTGAGCCGAGATCGCGCCATTGCACTCCAGCCTGGGCAACAAGAGCGAAACTCCGTCTCAAAAAAAAAAAAAAAAAAAAAAAAAAAGAAATTGTACCACTGCACTCCAGCCTGGGCTACACAGCGAGGCTGTTTCCAAAAACAGGAGGGGCTAACAAGTATTTCTCTCTATGCTGCAGGTTCCATTTCTTCCAAGAAAGGTGAGCCTGCCTTTTGTCTCTGGTGTGCCACTTTTCCCAGAGACCTTGACCAAGCTAGGTAGTGCATTAAAGATGAAAACCCCCTTTGGAAGGCCGAGGCGGGTGGATCACGAGGTCAAGAGATCGAGACCATCCTGGTCAACATGGTGAAACCCCGTCTTTACTAAAAATACAAAAAATTAGCTGGGCATGGTGGCGCGTGCCTGTAATCCCAGCTACTCAGGAGGCTGAGGCAGGAGAATTGCTTGAACCCAGGAGGCGGAGGTTGCGGTGAGCCGAGATCGCGCCATTGCACTCCAGCCTGGGTAACAAGAGCGAAACTCCGTCTCAAAAATAAATAAATAAATAAAAATAAAAAGATAGCCGGGCGCGGTGGCTCAAGCCTGTAATCCCAGCACTTTGGGAGGCCGAGGCAGGTGGATCACGAGGTCGAGAGATGGAGACCATCCTGGTCAACATGGTGAAACCCCGTCTCTACTAAAAGTGCAAAAAATTAGCTGGGCATGGTGGCGTGTGCCTGTAATCCCAGCTACTCAGGAGGCTGAGGCAGGAGAATTGCCTGACCCCAGGAGGCGGAGGTTGCGGTGAGCTGAGATCGCGCCATTGCACTCCAGCCTGGTAACAAGGGCGAAACTCCGTCTCAAAAAAAATAAAAATAAAAAAATAAAAAATAAATAAAAAATTAAAAAATAAAAAGATGAAAACCCCAAATAAGGAATAAATATAAGAGTTAGAGCAATAAAATGGAGGAAACCTTGTGTGCAAGGCACTGCTTTTTAACAACCTCTGTTTTCTCGTCTGCAAGATGGAATTACATTTTTTTTTTTTTTTTGTCTATTTTTGCCTTTTTGTGGAGAATGGGGTCTCGCTATATTGCCCAGGCAGGTCTGGACTCCTGGGCTCATGCTATCCTCCAGCCTCTACACCTCCCTAAGAGCTGGGATTACAAGCGTGAGCCACTGCGCCTGACGGAATTACGTATGTTTAAATCGTCGAGAAAAGAAGTGAAGCATTGAGCCAGGATTCAAACTTTTGTCCGCCAGATTCCGAAGCCCTTGCTCCTTTTCCCATGGTATCACTCTTTGGAAAGAAACATCTCAGAGGCTAAGCGCATTCTCTCTAGCCATGTCACGGAAAATTGGGGCCCTGTGCGCCCACTAGCGGTGAATCTTTTCCCCCTACAGAGCCAACTATCTCCGAGGCTCCTTTAATACCTGAAATTCGCCCCCTTCCCGGCGCACGAGTCTCAGATCCCGATTGGCTGGGCAGGGCAGGCGGCCCGACGCAGGGCGCGCCCGGGCGGTGCTGATTGGCCGGAGGAGGGCAGCCTGGGGAAACTTCCGGGAATGTCTGCACTCCAGCGTTCCAGCGAGCAGCTTCCGGCGGCAGCAGAGCCTGTGGCTCCCCCTGCGGGCTGCTCAGCGGCGTGCACAGTCCTGCCGGCTGGCTGGGTGGGTGGTGGGCTGCGGGTGGGGGAGGGGATGGACCGAGTCCCGGGTTGTCGGGATGAGGGTTCGGGAAGGTCTGGCCAGTAAGATTCTACTCCCTGGCTCTGCACCGGGTTCCCTACCCCTGTCTACGTCGGCTCCGCCACTTCATGGCTTGAGACTAAAAGAGCATCTCGGCAGGGGGCCTTCCAGCCCCAAAGCAGCCTGTCCAGAGACCCCCAAATTCTGATCTTGAAGTTGGAGGCCTCCGGGGATGTTCTTTTTAAATCTTTTAGAAGGGTTAGAGGGGTTGAGGCTGCCTGACCCCAGCCTAATGTGGTAGGTAGGCCTTGGGAAGTGGAGCATGGGGGCAAAGGATCCAAGCGTTGAGCCTTCATACCCTATTCCCCATCCAGTGGGGTGCCGAGGCTCGGGCAGCATGACGACGGAGACCTTTGTGAAGGATATCAAGCCCGGGCTCAAGAATCTGAACCTTATCTTCATTGTGCTGGAGACAGGTGTCTATACTGGGGTGGCAGGTTCGCGGGGTGGGGGTAGGGGGCAGGAGGGGAAGAACGCTGTTTGCGTTCTTAACTTGGTGTGAGGATGGCAAGGCGAGCCACAAGACACCCCTCACTCCCAGTCTCTCTCTTCGACCCTGGGACAGAAGGCTGCAGTCTGGTATAGGGTAGATAGAAGTCTTGCCAGATCTAGACCTCCTGTGCCACATGTGTCTCTTTCCCCTCAGGGCCCTCTCCATGGTGCTGGCCCCTGAACTGCTACCCCCCCCCCGCCCCCTCCCACACACACCTTCCATAATCCCAGCCCCTTATGCCTCAGGGATTTGGGCATTGCCCTGTTTGTACACCTTCTCCCTCATCCCACCAATATCCACATCTCATTCTTCTGACAACTACCACTCCATTTATTTGATCGTCCTCCCACCTCGATTTATCTGTTCCGTTCAGGCCGAGTGACCAAGACAAAGGACGGGCATGAGGTTCGGACCTGCAAAGTGGCAGACAAAACAGGCAGCATCAATATCTCCGTCTGGGATGACGTCGGCAATCTGATTCAGCCTGGGGACATTATCCGGCTCACCAAAGGGTAAGCCAGGTGGTAACTTTTAGCCTTCCAAAGGCAACAATCAATAGTGGGGTTAACAGTTCCTGTAAGACTTCTCAGTAGTCTGAATTTTGCTTTCTTTGCCTCCATAGGTATGCTTCAGTTTTCAAAGGTTGTCTGACACTGTATACGGGCCGTGGGGGTGATCTGCAGAAGATTGGAGAGTAAGTGCGGTCTTGGGGATTGGGAGGAAGCAGCACCAGCACAAGGAGGAAAATTGAGGTTTGCAAGGAGGTAGCACAGGCTGTGCAGTCCAAGCCCTATTTCTGGACTTTTTTTTTTTTTTTTTTTTTTTCTTGAGACGGAGTTTCGCTCTTGTTACCCAGGCTGGAGTGCAATGGCGCGATCTCGGCTCACCGCAACCTCCGCCTCCTGGGTTCAAGCAATTCTCCTGCCTCAGCCTCCTGAGTAGCTGGGATTACAGGCACGTGCCACCATGCCCAGCTAATTTTTTTGTATCTTTAGTAGAGACAGGGTTTCACCATGTTGACCAGGATGGTCTCGATCTCTTGACCTCGTGATCCACCCGCCTCGGCCTCCCAAAGTGCTGGGATTACAGGCTTGAGCCACCGCGCCCGGCCTGGACTTTTTTTTTTTTTTTTTTTGAGACACGGTCTCTGTCACCTAGGCTGGAGTGTGCGGTGGCATGATCTCAGCTCACTGCAACCTTGACCTCCCGGGATCAGCTGATCCTTCCACCTCAGCCTCCCAAGTAGCTGAGATTACAGGCATGCTTCACCACACCTTGCTAATTTTTTAAAATTTTTTGTAGAGACAGGGTTTCACCATGTTGTGCAGGCTAGTCTTGAACTCCTGGGCTCAAGTGATCCTCCTGCCTCTGCCTCCCAAAGTGCTAGGATTACGGGTGTGAGTGACCACACACAACCTATCTGGACTTTTCTGAGGCCTCCAGCAATGGCCCAGAGGATGAATCCAAGGCTTTAGCTGCTTTCTTCCCTTACAGATTCTGTATGGTTTATTCTGAGGTTCCTAACTTCAGTGAGCCAAACCCAGAGTATAGCACCCAGCAGGCACCCAACAAGGCGGTGAGTCCTGTGGCTACAATGGTGGGAAAGGAGGGCAGATCAAGACAAGAAGCATGGGAGGGAGCAGGATCTGAATATGTAATCTGGGCCTTCAGGTGCAGAATGACAGCAACCCTTCAGCTTCCCAGCCTACCACTGGACCTCCAGCTGCTTCTCCAGGTAAATCTGTTCCCTTCCATCCACTGGTCCTCCTAGCTTCCCCACTCTCCTCAGCCTAGAAAAATGCATTTCCCTCATCCCTTTTCCAAATCTCTCTTTTCTCAGTATAGCCGCCTTCACTCAATTCTCCCAGCCCCCTCTTTATTTTTTTCTTGAGACGAAGTCTTGTGCTTGTTGCTCAGGCTGGAGTGCAATGGCGTGATCTTGGCTCACTGCAACCTCTGCTTTGCAGGTTCAAGCGATTCTCCTGCCTCAGCCTCCCAAGTAGCTGGGACTACAGGCATGCGCCACCACACTTGGCTAATTCTTGTATTTTGTTGGCCAGGCTGGTCTCGAACTCCTGACCTCAGGCAATCTGCCTGCCTTGGCCTCCCAAAGTGCGGAGATTAGAGGCATGAGCCACTGTGCCTGGCTTTTTTTTTTTTTTTTTGAGACAGAGTCTTGCTTTGTCACCAGGTGCCATGCTGGAGGGCAGTGGCGTGATCTCGATTCACTGCAACCTCTGCCTCCCGGGTTCAAGCAATTCTCCTGCCTCAGCCTCCGGAGTAGTTGGGACTACAAGTGCATGCCACCATGCCCAACTAATTTTTTTTTTTTTTTTTTTTTTTTGAGACGGAGTTTCACTCCTGTTACCCAGGCTGGAGTGCAATGGCGCGATCTCGGCTCACCGCAACCTCCGCCTCCTGGGTTCAGGCAATTCTCCTGCCTCAGCCTCCTGAGTGGCTGGGATTACAGGCACGCGCCACCATGCCCAGCTAATTTTTTGTATTTTTAGTAGAGACGGGGTTTCACCATGTTGACCAGGATGGTCTCGATCTCTTGACCTTGTGATCCACCCGCCTCGGCCTCCCAAAGTGCTGGGATTACAGGCTTGAGCCACTGCTCCCAGCCTTTTTTTTTTTTGGAGAAGGAGTCTCATTCTGTCACCCAGGCTGGAATACAATGTCATGATCTCGGCTGACTGAACCTCTGCCTCCCAGGTTCAAGCGATTCTCATGCCTCAGCCTCCCTAATACTTGGGATTACAAGCATGTGCTACCATGCCCAGCTAATTTTCTTTTTTTATTATTATTATAATCTTTTTTTTTTTTTTTAAAGACGGGGTTTCACTATGTTGGTCAGGCTGGTCTTGAACTCCCAACTTCAGGTGATCCGCCCTCCTTGGCCTCCAAAGTGCTTGGATTACAAGTGTGAGCTACCACACCCAGCCTAATTTTCTATTTTTAAAAGAGATGGAGTTTCACCATGTTGGCCAGGCTGATCTCGAACTCCTGACCTCAAGTGATCTGCCCACCTTGGCCTCCCAAAGTGCTGGGATTAACAGGCATGAATCACCATGCCCAGCACACCCTTTTTTGATACCTTTTGTAAGTGCCTATAGTGAAAAATTTGGGAACCTTTTTTTTTCTTCTTTTTTTGATAGAGGCTAGCTCTGTCACCCAGGCTGGGGTGTGGTGGCTTGATCTCGGCTCACTGAAACCTCTGCCTCCCAGGTTCAAGCGATTCTCCTGCCTCAGCCTCCTGAGTAGCTGGGATTACAGGCGCCTACCACCACACCTGGCCAATTTTTTGTATTTTTAGTAGAGGTGGGGTTTCACCATGTTAGCCAGACTGGTCTCAAAACTCCTGACCTCAGCCTCCCAGTGTGCTGGGATTACAGATGTGAGCCACCACAGCTGGCCTGGGAACCTATTTCAATCATGACAGACCTTGGGTACCCTTCTGTAACTGTCACTCAAAGGTGAAAAATAACAACTTTTCCACATGTAGCAAAGGAACATTAGGGGCAAAGAGACTTAAATATATCTTTTCTTTTTTTTTAAATACAGAGTTTCACTATTTTGGAGTTTTACTGTTTTGCCCAGGCTGGAGTGCAGTGGCAAGATCTTCCTCACTGCAACCTCCACCTCCTGGGTTCAAGTGATTCTCTGGCCTTCTGAGTAGCTGGGATTATAGGCACATGCCACCACGCCTGGCTTCCCCCCCGCCCCCCAGACGGAGTTTTTGCTCTTGTTGCCCCAGGCTAGAGTGCAGTGGCGTGATCTTGGCTCACTGCAACCTCCACCTCCCAGATTCAAGCGATTCTCCTGCCTCAGCCTCCGAGTAGCTGGGATTACAGGTACCCACCACCATGCCCAGCTAAATTGTTGTATTTTTAGTAGAGACAGCATTTCACCATGTTGGCCAGGCTGGTCTCGAACCCCTGATCCACCCGCCTCAGTCTCCCAAAGTGCTGGGATTACAGGCATGAGCCACCTCGCCTGTCCTGTTTTATATTTTTAGTAGAGACAGAGTTTCACCATGTTGGCCAGGCTGGTCTGGAACTCCTGACCTCAGGTGATCTTCCCACCTTGGCCTCACAAGTGCTGGGATCACAGGCATGAGTCACCACACCTGGCCAAATGTATCTTACTAAAAATATTTTTTTTGCTGGGAAGCTGAGGCAGGAAAATTGCTTGAACCCAGGAGACAGACATTGCAGTGAGCCAAGATTGAGCCACTGTACTCCAGCCTGGGCGACAGAGCAAGAGTCCATCTCAAAAGAAAAACAAAAAAGAAAGAAAATCTAAGCCAGATGCAGTGGTGCACACCCATTGTCCTAGCTACTCAGGAGGCTGAAGCAGGAGGATTGCTTGAGCCAGGAGTTTGAGGCTACGTGAGCCATAATCACACCGCTGCATTCCAGCCGGGGTGACAAAGTGAAACCTCATCTCTAAAACAGTAAAAATTAAAAAATAAAAATAGATATACAAAAAAAATGTTGACTTATTACCCTTGGCGGGTAAGATTATGTATAATAATCTTATCTTTTCACTTATGCTTATATATATATATTTTTTGTTTGTTTGTTTGTTTTTTCTTTGAGACAAAGTCTTGCTCTGTCATCTAGGCTGGAGTGCAGTGGCATGATCTTGGCTCACTGCAACCTCCACCTCCCAGGTTCAAGTGATTCTTTTGCCTCAGCCTCCTGAGTAGCTGGGATTACAGGCATGTGCCACCACACCCAGCTAATTTTTGTATTTTTAGTAGAGATGGGGTTTCACTATTTGGCCAGGCTGGTCTTGAACTCCTGACCTCATGATCCACCCACCTTGGCCTCCCAAAGTGCTGGGATTACAGGCATGAGCCACCGCGCCCAACCACTTTATCTATGTTTTCTAAAATGAACAGTATCATTGTGGTACACACATACACACCTTTTTTTTTTTTAAGTGCCTCATATTTTAACACTGATACTTCAGGCCTTTCCCCTTGTCATGCTTCTCCAGTTTTACAATCACTTTTGGTAAAGGGGCATTTTTGTCAGGTCCTTGAGCCTAGAACTAAACAGCTAATTAGGTCTGATTCCCAGTAAGACAGGTAAGTACAAGAGAAAAATATCCTACCAAGGTTCATGTAGCAACTTCCAAAATGATCGTGTGAGTCTTCTCCGGAGCGTGGTTCATATTTGCGGCCCACTGTCTTTTGCATTTGGTCCATTTGGCCTTAAGGTGCAGTTGTGCATGGTGAAGACAGTGCCACTCTTTAGGGCATGCAGGCAGGTCTTGGGATGGAACCCTCTTCTATGTTAACTAATTCCTTTGTTTCTTCTCCTCCAACAACTAGCCTTGGAGAGCCAGAACGGGAATGGACTGAGTGCCCCATCAGGTCCCAGTGGTGGCCCACATCCCCCTCATACTCCCTCCCACCCACCCAGCACCCGAATCACTCGAAGCCAGCCCAACCACACACCTGCAGGCCCGCCTGGCCCTTCCAGCAATGCTGTTAGTAACGGCAAAGAAACCCGGAGGAGCAGCAAGAGATAGCATGGCATTCTTCCTTCCTGCCACCAACCAACCACGTTCCAAGTGTCTGCTGGAGAGCAAGATAGCCTTCTACTGGCTGGCTGGTGTAGTAGTATTTTAGCCACTGAACTTCAGTGGCGGGGTGGTGAGCAGTGGCCTTATCAACCCTAATCTTGTACTCCCCCATTGTCCAGATGAACTACCTGTCCCCTGGGAATCAGGACCCTCCACCTGCTCTCTTTCCTCTTTAGAAATGGCAGTTACCGGCTGGGCGCGGTGGCTCATGCCTGTAATCCCAGCACTTTGGGAGGTCAAGGCAGGCGGATCACCTGAGGTCGGGAGTTCGAGACCATTCTGACCAACATGAAGAAACCCCATCTCTACTAAAAATACAAAATTAGCTGGGCATGGTAGCTCATGTTTGTAGTTTCAGCTACTCAGGAGGCTGAGGCAGGAGAACCGCTCGAACCCGGGAGGTGGAGGTTGCAGTGAGCTGAGATTGTGCCATTGCACTCCAGCCTGGGCAACAAGAGTGAAACTCCATCTCAAAAAACAAAAAACAAAAAAAAAAAAAAAGAAAAGAAATGGCAGTTACCATCTATTTCTTCTGTGTGAGACATGGGGGTCTAACTGAAATCTCTTTCCTAATAAATGTTATCACTCTACTCTGTATTGGACTCCTTTGCTTTTTGTGGGAAAAGGAAGAAGTTAGCAATGAGGCATTTGGGAAGGTGGAAGGAAGATAGGTTACAGATAAGGAGGCCCAGGCAAAGCAGACCTGCCCCTTTAAGGTAGTGTCCCTCCCCTACCCGCTCCCTGCAGGTGACCCTTGCCCGCCTGCCTGCCTGCCTGCGCCCCCAGCTGGAAGCAAGAAGGTTGTGTCCCCCTTCCTCTGGGTGTCTTTCTTGTCTCCTGATAACAGGTAATGCCAACCTCAACCCCATGGACTGGTCACCCCGATCAGACATTGCTTGCCTGATTTTAGGTCAGGTCAGACTTCAGAGGGGAGCCCAGATCCCTGTTTCTTCTCCCCTGCAGAGCGTCCCCTTTATTGGTCATCGATCCCTAGAGCTCCGGCTCTTTCTCTCCTTGGGGTGAGAAACTGTTGCTAAGAACAGTTTCTTTCCCATGCATGCATCTGGGCTTGGCATTCATCTGCCTCTTCTCCCTCCTCCCAGGTTAGGGATACCTGAATCCAACCTTCCCAGGGAATATGGGGATGGGGGTTGGAGATGAATTCAGGGCCAGATGTAAGGTAGATGGGGTGGAAGTATATGCGGGAAAAGGCTAAAATGGTACTGTGTTAAAAGTGGGGTGAATTATTTAAGAGGAAAAAAAACTAGGCCCAGGTTCTCCTTAACCATGTGGCTTTCCCAGGGCAGAGGGTGGCCCCTCCCTACTCAGAGGCCCAGCAGAGACTGACCTTTGACCCCCACCCCAGAGACCAGTGAACCATTAACTCCTCTCTGTGGTGAGCCTTCCCACACTGGCCCCACCCCTGACCCCACCCCAAGGCAGGTGGGCTAGGAGTGGGTAAGTGTCCATCTCAGCCTTCTATGTGACGTGGCCTCTGTTCCACCTGGACACCTGGAGGCTCAGTCTGGATTTCCCCCTCCCTGACTCAGGAACTGCTTAATTTCCACATCAAGGCCTAATAGGGGACCTGAGGTGACAGCTCTCACGTTGCCAGTGGGGGTGAGGCCCTGGGGATTGAGGGGGGAATAGAGAGGTGGGGCAAAGTTGAGAGGTGGGGTTTAGAGGACAAGGGATGGACACTCCGCTCTGGATGAAGTATGGGGAGAGCTCCGAGTCAGGGAGGTGCCCTAGGAACTGGCAAGCCGGAGGCTGCTCCTGCAGGAGGCAGTGTGGAGGGAGGAAGGCTGCAGTAGGGGCTGCGGCTGGATTCGGTGTGGGGCAGGTACAGGGAGCTCTGGCTCCCCTGTGGCCCTGAGCTGGAGAGCAGAGCAACAGCTCCAGCCCAATCCTTGTTCTTCCAGGACACTGTCCTCAGGATGCTTCGGGGAGAATAGGAGCCAGAACCAGAGCTCCTGAGCCATTTCCCCTGCAATGATGGGGTCCCCAGTGAGTCATCTGCTGGCCAGCTTCTGTGTGTGGGTTGTCTTGGGCTGGGTAGGGGGCTCAGTCCCCAACCTGGGCCCTGCTGAGCAGGAGCAGAGCCATTACCTTGCCCAGCTGTTTGGCCTGTACGGAGAGAACGGGACATTGACTGCAGGGGGCTTGGCAAGGCTTCTCCACAGCCTGGGGCTAGGCCGAGTTCAGGGGCTTCGCCTGGGACAGCATGGGCCTCTGACTGGACGGGCTGCACCCCCAACTGCAGACAATTCCACGCACAGGTACTGACCCCTTCCTCTACCCCACAGGGTCAATCCCCCAGCTCTCTCAGTGCTTGCCCCGAGTTGCCTTGTTCTGGCTTCCTCATGAGATCCCTGGAGTTACAAATTCTTCAGAACCCAGCTCCTTGGTATCTTCTCAAGGCCTCTCATGCCTCTATTGCCTTCTCTATTGTTTTGTTTTGTTGAGGCAGGGGTCTCACTTTGTCACCCAGCTGGAGTGCAGTGATACATTCACGGCTCACTACAACCTGCACCTCCCAGGCTGAAGCCATCTTCCCACCTCAGCCTCCCAAGCAGCTGGGACCACAGGCACACACCACCATGCCCGGCTAATTTTTTAAATTTTTTGTAGAGAAAATGTTTTCGACATGTTGCCCAGCCCAGCTAGTCACAAACTCCTGGGCTCAGGGATCTGCCTGCCTTGGGCTTCCAAAGTGCTGGGACTACAGATGTAAGCCACCACCCTGGCCCTCTGTTGCCTTCTAATTCTCTCCTCCAAATCTCTAAGCCCTTAGGTTTCATGCTGTTAGTCCCAATGTTCAGTGTCTCTGGGCTGACTTGGCTCCAAATTCACAGCCCTTTTTCTTTTTTTTTGAGACAGAGTCTCACTCTGTCACCCAGGCTGGAGTGCAATTGTACAATCTCGGCTCACTGCAACCTCCACCTCCCGATTTCAAATGATCCTCCTGCCTCAGCCTCCTGAGTAGCGGGGACTAGAGGTACACACCACACCCAGCTCATGTTTGTAATTTTAGTAGAGACAGGGTTTCACCATATTTGTCAGGCTGGTCTTGAACTCCCGACCTCAGGTAACGTATCTGCCTTGGCCTCCCAAAGTACTTGGATTACAGGCGTGAGCCACCGTGCCCAGCCATTCATAGCCCTTTCAGTTGTCCTCCTTTTGTTTTCTGTCACCCCAGAGGCAGAATATGGATAACTCTCAGATCTTCCTAAGGATGACATTCCATGGTTTCTGCGTCCCAGGATCTCCAGTCAGCGGCTGGTTCCCCCTTCTCCCCTAAGCTCCCTGGGAGCCTCTCAAAGCGGGTCGATAGGACACAAGGGAGGCTGACCTGCTATCTCATCCATTCCAGGCCGCAGAACCCTGAGCTGAGTGTGGATATCTGGGCAGGGATGCCTCTGGGTCCCTCAGGGTGGGATGACCTGGAAGAGTCAAAGGCCCCTCACCTACCTCGTGGGCCAGCCCCCTCGGGCCTGGACCTCTTTCACAGGCTTCTGCTGCTGGACCACTCATTGGCTGACCACCTGAATGAGGATGTGAGTCTGATGGTCTCTAGAGGGGGAAGGAGCCATGGGATCGGATGGGCTGAAGTGTTTAAATAATCAGGAGTTGGGCCAGGAGGGGTGACTCACATCTGTAATCCCAGCACTTTGGGAGGCTGAGGTGAGTGGATCACCTGAGGCCAGGCGTTGGAGACCAGTCTGGCCAACATGGTGAAACTCCATCTCTACTAAAAAATACAAAAATTAGCCGGGTGTAGTGGCAGGCACCTAGAATCCCAGCTACTCAGGAGGCTGAGATGAGAGAATCCATTAAACCTGGGAGACAGAGATTGCCGTGACCCAAGATTGCGCCATTTGCACTTCAGCCTGGGCAAGAAGAGTGAAACTCTGTCTCAAAAAAATAAAAAATAAAAAAGGCCAGGCCCAATGGCTCACACCTATAATCCCAGCAATTTGGGAGGCCGAGGCGGGTGAATCATCTGAGTTCAGGAATTTAAGACCAACCCTGTCTCTACTAAAAATACTTAGCCAGGTGTGGTGGTGCATGCTGATAATCCCAGCTACTCTGGAGGTTGAGGCAGGAGAATTGCTTGAACCCAGGAGGCAGAGATTGCAGTGAGCCGAGATCGTGCCACTGCACTCCAGCCTGGGCAACAGAGTGAGACTGTGTCTCAAAAAAAAAAAAAAAAAAAAAAAAAAAAAAAAAAAAAAAATCCCATTGTGGCTTTAGGGAATGTTATTTCAATAGTGAGCTATGTTCCCTTTGGGATCAGAACAGGTGAACCCATATTCAGAGCTCCAGGACCCAGTTTAGGGTCACAGTTGGCAAAGCAGAGACTGTAGAGAAGCAGCCCAGGGTAGAATCTGGATTGTCATCTGGAGAGGAGACCTGCAGGGAATGGATGGCTGTCTTCATCCAGAAAGACAGAGAATGCAGACAAAGCTGCTCTAACCTGATGGGGGTCCAGTGAGTGCCTCATCACAGGAAGCATTCAAGCTGAGACCGGATGAACATGGGACAGGGATGTTGAGAGGGAGGTTGGATGGCATTTCAGGTCTTTTCCCTTTTAAGATTCTGGCATGGAGAACTCTAGTTTTGGAGCTTCCTTTATCAAATCAATGCGATGATTGAAATGATCAGGGTTTGGCGGGGGAATGAGGACGATGCTCACTAGCACCCAGTTTGTACTGAATTGAGTGTCTGTATTGGATTGAATATCCACTAATAATAAATACACATTGATTTATAAGTACCCTTGCTCCAGTCCCCACGGGACCTGCTAGTAGGAGCAAAGGGGACCCTAGGAGAGACCCAGGAGTCTATGCAATGGAAGGACAGGTGTAAAATATCACTTTTTTTTTTTTGGCGGAGTCTGCTGTTACCCAGGCTGGAGTGCAATGGTACCATCTCGGCTCACTGCAACCTCCACCTCCTGGGTAAAAGCAATTCTCCTGCCTCAGCCTCCCAAGTAGTGGGATTATAGGTATTCACTACCATCCCCAGCTAATTTTTGTATTTTTAATAGAGACAGGGTTTCGCCATGTTGGCCTGGTCTCGAACTCCTGACCTCAGGTGATCAGCCTGCCTCGGTCTCCCCAGTGCTGGGATTACAGGTGTGAGCCACTGCACCTGGCCAGGTGTTAAAAGATCTGAGTCATAGTTCCTGGCGATTCTCCAATGTATGACCCTCGACTCCCCTAGTGTCTGAATGGCTCCCAGCTACTGGTCAATTTTGGCCTGAGCCCTGCTGTTCCTCTGACCCCTCGTCAGTTTGCTCTGCTGTGTCCAGCCCTGCTTTATCAGATCGACAGCCGTGTCTGCATAGGAGCTCCAGCCCCTGCACCCCCAGGGGATCTACTATCTGGTCAGCAAGTAGGAGTGGGTGGGGGGCACCCCGAATCCTGGAAGTGGGGCCCATGCCAAGGAAGGAGGCTTACTGGGGTCCTGCCACTCCTTGGAGTGTTCTCTCTGTCCTACCTTACGTATGGAACCCTCCTCTGGCCCTGGTCTAACTTCGGCCCCTGATTCTCCCTAGCCCTGCTTCAGAGTGCCCTGGCAGTCCTGTTGCTCAGCCTCCCTTCTCCCCTATCCCTGCTGCTGCTGCGGCTCCTGGGACCTCGTCTACTGCGGCCCCTGCTGGGCTTCCTGGGGGCCCTGGCCGTGGGCACTCTTTGTGGGGACGCACTCCTACACCTGCTGCCACATGTATGTGAAACCCCTTCCCTGTACCCCTGTCCCCAGTGGAGGATGGCCTCCTTGGCTCTAAGGTGTCCCCAGCTGTAGGGCATCCCCTCTCCCTTTCTATCAGCTCTCGCATCCTACTCCCGGACCCTGGCTTCAGCCCATGGCTGCCTTGTAGCAGAGCATATGAGCAAAGGCTTGCCACTGCCCATGCGTGAAGGGGCTGCTGTCGGGTATAGGGGCTTCCAGGGTCTGCCCTGACCTTTTCTCTGTCAGGCACAAGAAGGGTGGCACACAGGACCTGGCGGACTACCAGAGGAGGACCTGGGCCCAGGGCTGTCTGTGCTCGGAGGCATCTTCCTGCTCTTTGTGCTGGAGAACGTGCTGGGGCTTTTGCGACACCGAGGGCTCAGGCCAGTGAGTTATACTCTTCTCTTCCTTCTGCTGAGACCAGAGTCCCAGTCAAGAACTGGCCCAAAAAGCCAGAAGGTGAGGAGCAGTGTGTGCTCCTGGATCTCTGACATTTGCCTGGTGTGCAGGGCCTATTGGCTAACAGGGAGTGGGTAGGGACTCCTTAAGCACAGAGCCAAGACTTCTGGCCAAATCTCGTCCTCTCCTGATCTCAAGTCAACAAAAAACAGAGGGGAGGTGCCAACCTGGGAAGAAGGTAGAGGCCAAAGAACATCCCAGGTGCCAGAGGTGGAACCAGGTGTTCATCTTCCCAGCTTGTGCCCTGGCTTCCCCTTAGTCCCTGGCTCTGCTGCCTCCTCCAGCGGAAGGAATGCCTTCCTATTTCAGAGATGCTGCAGGCGAAAACGAAGGGACCTGGAAACACGAAACCTGGACCCAGAGGATGGCAGTGGGATGGCCCTTCAGCCCCTACAGGCAGCTCGAGGTGACAGGAGAAAATTTGAAGAGTAGGTTCCTAGCTCACAGTCCTTACTTGCAGCCACCAACACTGTCCTGTGCTTCTTACCACAGAGCCAGGGGCTCAGGGCCAGAGGGAGCAGAACCACCAGCACCCACCAGCCCCAGCCCCTCCTGGGCACCAAGGCCACAGTCATGGGCACCAGGGAGGCACCGATATCACGTGGATGGTCCTCCTGGGAGATGGTCTACACAACCTCACTGATGGGTTGGCCATAGGTGTGAGGGGTGGGAATGGAGGGAGGCAGGTCCGAGGGGAGGCCAGGGCTCCGAGTTATCAGCTGGGACTAGGAGAGGGTCATCAGGAGGACGGGGAGAGGATGGGAGCACCATGGAACACAGGAGCCTGCTTCTGGGGAGACTTTTCTTCTGGAATGACAACTTCCAACCCTGCTGGCCCCAGGTGCTGCCTTCTCTGATGGCTTCTCCAGTGGCCTCAGTACCACCTTAGCAGTCTTCTGCCATGAGCTGCCCCACGAACTGGGTAGGAATGGCAGGAGTAGGGTGGGGTGGACACCAGAGAGGAGACAGCTCTAAGGGGTACAGCTTGGAGACTGGCGGGTGGCATGGGTGAGGGGCAGCCCCAGTTGACTCCCTCTCATCCTGTCCTCTCTCTCCAACAGGTGACTTTGCCATGCTGCTCCAGTCAGGGCTGTCCTTTCGGCGGCTGCTGCTGCTGAGCCTTGTGTCTGGAGCCCTGGGACTGGGAGGCGCAGCCTTGGGGGTGGGGCTGAGCCGGGGCCCTGTCCCCCTCACTCCCTGGGTGTTTGGGGTCACTGCCGGGGTCTTCCTCTACGTGGCCCTTGTGGACATGGTGAGAGATGTCGGGTAGAGCAGAGAAATGAAGGGCAGTGGGGAGCAGGCATGGAGCAGAGGGAGGCAGCAGTCCTTCCGCCTCCACCACCAGCTCCTGGAAGGGCGTCAGACCGCAAGCCCGCAAAAGTCTGAGAAACAAGGGGCTGAGGTGTTTGGGTGGGGGCTGGCGATGCTTTCTGACACCCTCCCCCTGGTGTTGAGAGGTCAGGGGCAAGGCCAGAATCCTGACATCCTCCCTCCTTTTCTTTTAGCTGCCAGCCCTGCTTCGTCCTCCGGAGCCCCTGCCTACGCTCCACGTGCTCCTGCAGGGGCTGGGGCTGCTGCTGGGGGGCAGCCTCATGCTTGCCATAGCCCTGCTGGAGGAGCGGCTACTGCCTGTGGCTGCTGAGGGCTGACAGGGCCAGTGGAAAGGGGTCAGGGTTGCCCTTCCTTCCCCCCAACCACAGGAATGGAGGCGGGACACAGGGCCAGTAGGAGCAATAGGATTTTAATAAACAGAACCCATCCCAAAGCCATGACTACGACAGTTGTACTTGCACCAAAACAGCATAGAAAATCAGGGTGTGGTGGGAGAACCCGAAGCCAGTTGGGGGAGGATGTGAACATGAGTAGGGGCCTGGAGGGTGCAGGGTCATTAATCTGCAGGGAGAGCATTGTGCTTTAGCCCAGGGAGGGGAGGGGTGGGGCAAATGCACCGAGGTCCCCACTTTTTCCTGCTGCCCTTAACACCCTGGGGATGCAGGCATCTGGGCACATCTGCCCCTTATTGCTGCCCACCAGCGTTAAACACCCCCGATCCCAACACTAGCACCACAGGTGGTTCTGGGGCAGGGAGGCAGGAATGGGAAAATTGCTTAGAGAAAGATTCCACTAGAATCCAGTGAATTGTGCTCAGTTCTCTTTACTTCCTACAACCGAGTACATGGGTCACAGGGTGGAGGGTGCAACAGGACGTGGAACATGCCCCTCCGTGCCCCCCAACACACACCTGCACACAGGATGGTGGTGTCTGCAGCATCACAGGTCATGCAGGGCATGGGGAAGGGGAGGTTCACGCACACATAGATGCCCACAGCGGGTACCAGACAGAGAACACCCCTGAATATACACAGCTGTACACGGGGAACCCCCAGGTCCCCACCCCAACCCTCTCCCCTGTCTTGCTGTCCCCCGCAGGGGAACTATATTGCTTTGAGAGAGCCACCCCGGGGGCTGCTCTGCCAGGCACCCTCCCCTCCCACCCACCCCCATTTTGGCACATCTGCAAGACACACAGCAGCGAGAGTAGGCACCCTCCCTCCCAGGCTTCTGCGGCCTGGAGCTGGGGAAGGGGGCAGGAGACTTCATCCTCCATCCTCCCTAACCCTTCCCAAACCCCTGCCGAACCCACTCCAGCCAGGACCCACCCCCACCCCAAACACACATACAAAGCTGAGCTATCCAGGAACACAAGGGGAACAAGGAGATTGTCTGGGGAGGGAGTGGAGGCAGCGGGGGAAGAAGACTGGAAGCAGAGACCTCCCCCTTGCGGGGGGAAGACTGGCACAACAGCTACTTTAGTGCAATTGGAGAGGGTGCCCAGAGTGAGGGGTGGAGAAGGGAGGGAAGGTGCTCCCCTACTTCCCTGGGGGCAATGTCAGGCTTCCAGATCCCCCAGGGAAAGGGCCTAGCAGGAGCGGGCGAGGGCCAAGGTGGATCCTCTGGTTACCCGCCACCCTCTACCCTCCCAAATGCAGTGACAGTGTCCCCCTCACACCTAAGTGGGCAACAGCAGCCTTAGAGTCAGTACCTTCAAGTAATTCAAAGAGCAGACCCTCCCCACCCCAGCTTCACCCCATCTCTGGGATTTGGTCGCTTCTCTAGGGGTTGGGTTGGGAGGAGGGAGCCCCCAAGGCAGACCCTTCCCTCTCTACCTCCCGCTTCCCAGACCACTGGGCTTGGTCCTCAAAGATTCCTCACCTCCACCCTTGCCCAACCTGGGTCAAGGCTGCAGAAGGCTGGAGCCACCACAATGAGAGGGGAAGGGGCTGCTTTGTTCTTTATCCCTCCTTCTTACAAGGTAGGGCTCAAACTAGGCGGGATGGGGGCCCATACTGGTTTGCCCCAGGAGGAGGGTTTCTGGGCTAGGGTCTGTAAGGCTATTTTCCTTTGCGGTGGGAAGGGGAGGCAGGGGATGAACACTGGGTATGGGAAGGGGGTGAGAAATGGCTGAGAGGGAAGGAGGAAGGGGCCTCCCCGCTGGAGCAGTCACTGGAGTCATTTAGACAAAAACACTCATGTGCGTAAGATACACAGTGTGCGTACTCAGCCCCACCAGCCTGGCCCTAATCCCACCTCTCAGGACCCCTTCCAAGACCCTGGAGGAGGTTTTGGGGGTATAGCTGGAGACCATTCACTCGGGCCCCATCCACCCCACCCCCAGCCTCTTCTCCTCTTCTAGGTCCAGGGAGTAAGAAGGTGCTCGGGTGGGCAGACAGTGGTGGAAACAGTATTGAGTTTTCCTTTGGTTACATATTGAAGGCAAAGGTGAGCTGGACTTACAGTCAAAACGGATAGGGGTGAGGAAGGAGGAGGGGCCATGGCTGGGGTTGGAGAGGGAGGTAGGCCCTCCTCAGCCCCTCCACCCCAAGGAACACGTCTACGTGGGGTGGCAGTCCCTCAGTCTCGTCTCTCCCACCCCCCACAGCACCAAACAAAAGGAGAAGCCCCCTCCCCCAGGGGCTGCTCCCCACCCCAACCTGGGCTGTACATTCAGTGGTTTTCAGCAGTCCTATGGCTCAGGGGGCCACGGGGCAGGGGAGGTGGCCCATCAGTCGCAGTGGACAGTGGCAGTGACCCGGGTCTGCTGGTCCATCCTGGGACCCACAGTTTGTGCCGTTCGTCTTTCTGAAGGATAGTACACGGCCCTACCAGAGCCACCGCCCAACCAGGAACAGCTCTCCAAAAATCAGAAACTAAAAACTGGCTCTTTCCATCTCACCCTCTGATTCACACATCCGTTTCCCTGTCTCCTATGTCACCCTCGCTCTGTTTCCTTTGCTGGGACCTGGGGTTGCTCCCAGGGTCCTTGCTTAAAATAGGCCTTTTCACAAAAGTGCTTATTACTTGAAGCAAGTGCTTTAGAGCTGCGGTGGGAGAGGGGGGACGGGGAGGACAAAGGGAAGGCGCTGTTCCCCCCCATCCCCCTGAAGATTGGGGGGCATTCTGCCTGTTTTACTTCTCCACACCCGTTTAAGTCAAAGAGGTTTAAAAAAAAAATCTTAACATTTAAATAAATATTCAGTGGCCATGAGAATGGTCAAAATGCTTCAAAAAACACTAGGGCTGGGGAGCCCGGGGTGGGGCGTGGAGTTTCCTTTGGCATAAGGAGAGGAGGCTGCTTGTCCCCCCAGGCTTCCTCACAGCCACATATGTAGGGACAGAGGACTCCCCACCACCTCCCGGCACTGCTGACAGTGCACGGAGGGCAGCAGGGAGCAGTCAGCCCCCAGAAATCTCATCTAGCAAGACAGCGGGGCTCCTGACAGATACTCAGATGCTTCCCGCCATCGCCAAATGTCAAGAAAGGAGAACACGACTCACACCCCACAAGTTCTCTCTGGAGGACCCATCTCCCCGCTCCCCTTGCCCCCCACCACCTAATTCCCAGCACCAAGATGAGAGGGAGGGGGTGGAATGGGAAGATTTCAGGAGAGAGAATTGAAGAGAGGGTAAGCTTTGCAGAGCCAGCAGGGTTGGGGATGGGGGCTGCAGCCCTTAAGAGAGGTCACATTGATTGTCGTATAGGGAAGGACATGGTGTGGAGGGAGGTGGGCAAGAGGGGCGTCACAGGCCCTTTGGCTTTGAAAACAAAAATAAAAACTAAAAGCTGCACAATCCTTCTCACCAATCATGGTCATTTGGAAGCCTTGAAATGGTTTAGGAACTGAGGGTTGGGAGAAGCAAGACGCAGAGAAACGGGATCAAAAGGGACCATCAAAAGATAGGGACTTGGAAAACACCCCAAGCGTCTGGAAACCAGCATGAGGTATGGTTAAGGGTATCCACTGGGGAGGGAGGGGGTCCCTGGGACGCCCCCCTCCCCTCAGCCCACCCTTGGCAAGGGTGGCGAGACATTCAGGGGACACAACTGAAAGATGGGCAAGACTGTGAATAAAGCAAACTTGGGTAGGGGAGGGAGGCTGAAGGATCCCCCCCAGGGGGAGACCCTGTACGGTGTAAACGAAGCCTGTCCAGTTCTCAGGGGACAATACTGATGGCAGCCAAACTGGGCAAGGATGCACTGTGGGGGCAGAGGGGGCATGACCTCTATTCAAGTTCTGTGTCTTGGCCCCTGGCTGAGGTATTGAGTGTGAGGAAGGGAACACTGGGCTGCAGGAGTGGGTCCAACTGTCCAGGAGGCTGCACTAGGAGATGGGTGGACAGAGCACTTAAAGGGACCAGGGCCAAATTCAATGCTACATTTAGAGAGAAAACTGCCCCCTCCTCACTCCAGCCCAGTTTGGCTTTTGGGGTGTGACTGTTAGAAATCTTACCAGTGCAGTCCCTAGCTCGATCCCATCTCTCCTCCCTGCTGGGAAGGCAGGGACCAAGCCCCAGTACCTATTCATCTTTCTCTAGGTCAGAGCTTCTTCCTCACACTGGAGGGGAAGCCTGGGTCCCGAGTAGCCACGGTCCCTTGTTGGCCCTGCCCCTCCTACCATCTTTGGCTTCAGATCAGGAGTGACTGGGGCAGTGGGTACTCTTGGACATAAAGGAAGGTGGAGGTGGAGGCAGACAGGGAGCACAGAGAAACTGTGGGATCAGGGGCACAGGAGGAAGAACATGGTCCCTCCCTCCAAATACATGCAAACACATGCCTGAAACACAGAGGACATACTAGGGCTGTGGTTTTGAAATGGGCAGGAAGTTAACTTGTGTCTTCCCCTAAAGGATAAAACGCTTACTTAAAAATTCATGACAAGCCTCAAAGTTCAAGGAAAGGAGAGCTAGGGTGGGAATGGCCAAAGGCTCTGCCCTCCCAAAAGAAGATAAAAGAAGCAAGGTTAAAGTGCGTGGTTAGGGGCCAGGCTAGGAGTGGGAAGGAAGGGGAAAGGGGCAGGCTGTGGGGGCAGAACCAGCCCTTGATTTGCATATGAGGAGCCAGGGGAGAGTGCAGGATTGGGGCCCAGGTACAGTAGTTGCTGCTTCAAGTGTTTTGCATTTGGACTTTAGGGGTGATAGGGTACAAAGTGGGGAAAAAGCTCCAGGCCCCAGTGCTAAATATCCTCCCCCCTCATCCTCTAGCTGCCCCTGAAGGGGGAGGGGGACACCCCCAGAGTGCTCACACAGTACCAGAAATTAAGGCTTCTCACTGCTGCGGGGATGGAGGGACCGGCCGAGCAGGGAGGCAGTGATGGGTATGGAAGAAGAGGGGATCTGCCTGGCAGTAGGGGCAGGGAAGAAGGGGGACACAGAGAGGAGTCCCCAGGGAAGAGTGGGGGTAGCTGGCAGCAGAAAGAGGGAACCAAGAGATGGAGTCAAAGAGTGGGGGAGCCAGGCATTTAGCAATCATTTTGGGACACTTGGCAGAAGGGGTCACCCTGGGGGTGCCAAGGGCCTGGGGTGCTCCCTGTCAGTCCCAGACCCCTGCCAGGCCAAGATGGTGTGGCAAAGGGGTGAGCAGCTGCTCCCCAGGGCTTTCTTCCCCTCTGCCCCCTCCACCCAGTCGTGTTCTCCTTTAAAGTGCCCTAAATGTTTAGACTTTTTCTAAATAAATAGAATTAGATATCAAGCCACTGGCGGGGAAGGGACACTGGAGGGGGCTACTCAGAGTAGCAGCCGTCTAACCCAATGGCACCGGGCCGCTCCTGGCTGTAGGGGCAGGAGGCCCCGTGGGGCAGGGCGCCGCAGCCACCCACCGTCTTGGCGGCTGCAATGCCGCAGTTCTTGAGCAGGCTGAAGCTGAAAGGACTGACGGCGTCCTTGGGTGGGAAAGGCTTCATGGTGGAAAGGATCAAGGCCAGGCAGTCTGCCACATCTTTGTTGGGAGCACAGGCCAGTGCTGGGGTGTGACCTGCAGGGCCAATGGGGAGAACTGAGGCAGAGTCCTGTATCCCAGCCAGCCTCCCCCAGGCCCTGAAGTCTCTTCTCTATGGAGGAAGTCAAGGCAGGCAGGTACCCAGCAGGGGCAGAATCCAAGGGTGACAAGGGCCCAGGAAGGCTGACAGGCAGATTCTCTAAGTGCCAGCTAAAGGGAGGGCATGGGAGACAGAGCCTGGGTGTGGAGTCCTCCTGACCCTGCAGGCTCCCCTCTGAGACTCCAGAGTACTGGTGTGGACTCCCTGCTCTGAAGAGTTCCCTTGGGTAGAAAATCCCATGTAGAGCAAGATTAAGAAGTCACTCTTGAAGAACGTCTCTGACCCAAAACCCAGGAGAGGCAGGGGGCTCCGGACCCCACCCACCTTCTTCATCCACAGCCAGCACTGTGGCCCCACGACTCAGCAGGGCCTGCACCACAGAAGCTAGACCATTCCGGGCAGCAATGTGGAGTGGCCTTGGAAAAAAGGAAAAAGAAGGAGCTTGATGCTAAGTTGCCCTTCCACCTCCAGACAGCGTGGCAAGGGTGCTGAATGAGTATTATCGGCTCCAGAGAGCCCCTTAACAACGGCTACTCTTTTGTCACCCACCAGCCTCCCCCAGCCCGGAGCCCCCTTCCCCAGGCACTCACATCTGCAGCGCACTGTTGGTAGCATTGATAAGGCCAAGGTCTTGGGTTTCTGCCAGGATCATGAGGGCACATTTCTCATGGCCCTGAGAAAGGGGAACAGAGAGTGGAGACTTGTGAAGTAGAAGTGTGGCAGGCTGCAAGGCAGGAATTGGGAAGAGTGACAGGAGGACAAACAGCTGCCCCACCAGTTGGATAAGCTGGACAATCCTCACTTCTGGCCCAGTCCCCTCTGCAACCGAGACCTACCCCGCTTCATCAAGCTCTGCCCCTTACGCAGGCAGACCCCTAATCGCTTCCGGCAGTACCTTGCTACAAGCCAAGTGGAGGGCCGTGTTCTTGTTCTCATCCAACACAGTAAGGTCTGCCTTCCCTCGGTACAGCAGAAATTCTACAAGAGAAATGTGACAGAGGAGCTGACGCCTCCCTCCAGAGCAGCAGCCACCCCGGCTCTCCACTCTCCTCTATCTGCAAACACTCTGCATCCCGTCCACAGATGTCCAAAGACAACCCTCCTGCTTTCTGAACCCCAGCCCCAGCTAGCAGGCAGGGCTGACCCATCCTGCAAACGCCCCAGGGGAGCTCCTCCCTTCCACACGCGGCCTCTACACACCCACAGCAGCGGTCTGCCCGTTCTCAGCCGCCGTCATGAGCGCAGTGCGGCCAGTGTGGTCAGTGGCGTTCACCTCGGCTTGGTGCTGCAGCAGCATCCGGAGCCCAGAGACATTGTCCGCGAAGGCAGCGGCGTGAAGGGGGGTCCTGTGAGGCGGGGATCAGGGTAGATTAAAATAGGGATGAGTCTACTGCTGGAGCAGAAAGAGGAAGCCACAGGCAACCGGGCTTCTCCCCAAGTCTTCCGTCACTCACCGTCCTTTGGCATCTCGGCTGTTCACAATCTTGGCACCCAGAGCTCCCAGCAGCATCTCTGTGGTGCTGTCCTGGTTATTAATCCTAGAGGAAGAGGGAGGAGGGTCATCAGGAAGGACAAGGGAAGTGGACTACCTGTCCTAAGCTCAGGTCATGGGCCCTCGAGAGAAGGGCTGATGCAGCAGAAGGCACTTACACTGCACAGTGCAAAGGAGTGAAGGGATTTCCTTCCAGGTATGAAAACGGGCTGTGTTCAAGTAACAACTCCAGACAATCTTCATGTCCTGGGCATGAGGAAGAAATAGTGATGGAGAAAAACAGCAATGGTCCCTGTCTGTCCTGTGTCTTGACACTACATTCCACTTCCAGGTTGAGATCAACCCAGGTCCCTCCCACAACCCACCCATCCTCCTCTACACACACTCCAACACACACTCCCGTGCCTCTAGAGGCCCCAGGCTAATACCAGTGTAGGAGGCCCAGTGCATGGGCGAGTATCCGCTGTAATCCACCCCGGCATCCAGGGGGTCTGTGGAAAGGGCGGCCTGCAGCAGGGTCCGCAGTACTGCAGTGTGGCCACAGGCTGAGGCCAGGTGAATGGGCGTGCGGCCCTTGAAGTCTCGGCACAGGACAAACGCGTCATGGTCCAGCAGGGCAGCCAGGCAATCCTCACAGCCAGTCACTGCCTGTGAGTAACATGGGGAGTGAGGGGGATGAAAAGCTCCTCCTTTTCCACTGGCTGGGGTCTGGCTCAGGAGTAAAAACCACTTCCAGGGCTCCAATCCTTGTCTTTATAGCAATGATGATGATTATTTTTTTAAAATACAGTCTCGTTTTGTCATCCAGGCTGGAGTGCAATGGTGTGATCTTGGCTCACCGCAACCTCTACCTCTCAGGTTCCAGTGATTCTCCTGCCTCAGCCTCCTGAGTAGCTGGGATTTAGGCATGCACCACCATGCCCAGCTAATTTTTGTATTTTTAGTAGAGACAGAGTTTCACCATGTTGGCCAGGCTAGTCTCAAACTCCTTACCTTAGGTGATCCGCCCGCCTTGGCCTTCCAAAGTGTTGGAATTATATAGACATGAGCCACCGTGCCCAGCCCTTTACAATGATTCTAAGTGTTAGGGACCCACATCTTCCTCCTTGACTCTCTCTATGCTAACAGACAATCAGGATGCTGAGAGTTAACACTGGAGCTCTGGAGTGAAAGACTAAATGGAGAGAAGAAGGAGACTAAGGGATCAAAACATCTTATGGGAGGAGAAGGCAGCTTAGGACAGGTGGTCGTGTAAGAGGATCTAGGTGGTGGCAACATTATGTGATGGGATGGGGCCAGCAGGGTATCCCAGGCAGAGTCTTACAAAGCACAGATATTGGCCAGGAGCAGTGGCTCACGCCTATAGTCCCAACATGTTGGGAGGCTGAGGCAAGTGGATCACGAGGTCAGGATATTGAGACATCATGGCTAATGCGGTGAAACCTTGTCTCTACTAAAAATACAAAAATTAGCCAGGCACAGTGGCACACGCCTGTAGTCCCAGCTACTTGAAAGGCTGAAGCAGGAGAATTACTTGAACCCAGGAGGTGGAGGTTGTAGTGAGCAGATATCGTGCCATTGTACTCCAGCCTGGGTGACAGAGCGAGACTCCATCTCAAAAATAGTAAAAACAAACAAACAAAAAACAGGCCAGGTGCGGTGGCTCACACCTGTAATCCCAGCACTTTGGGAGGCCGAGGCAGGCAGATCACCTGAGGTTGGGAGTTCGAGACCAACATGGAAATTTTTGTATTTGTATTTCTACCAATTTTTGTATTTGTAGAAATACAAGGCTGTGTGCAGTAGCTCACGCCTATAATCCAAGCACTTTGGGAGGCTGAGGCGGGTGGATCACAAGGTCAAGAGATCGAGACAATCCTGGCCAACATGGTGAAGCCCCGTCTCCACTAAAAATACAAAAATGAGCTGGGCATGGTGGTGCGTGCCTGTAGTCCCAGCTACTCAGGAGGCTGAGGCAAGAGAATTGCTTGAACCCGGGAGGCAGAGGTTGCAGGGAGGCGGAGGTTGCAGGGAGGCGGAGGTTGCAGTAAGCCGAGATCGCGCCATTGTACTCCAGCCTGATGCCTGGTGACAAAGCAAGACTCTGTGTCTCAAAAAAAAAAAAAAAAAAAAAAAAAAAAAAAAAAGAAATACAAAAATTCTACTAAAAATACAAAATTAGCCAGGCATGGTGGCACATGCCTGTAATCCCAGCTACTCGGGAGGCTGGGGCAGGAGAATCACTTGAACCTGGGAGGTGGAGGTTGCAGTCGCCGAGATCACACCATTGTACTCCAGCCTGGGCAACAAGAGTGAAACTCCATCTCAAAAACAAAACAAACAAACAAAAAGCACAGATATCAGGGAAATCAGCTGGGGATATCAGGGACTCATCCTGGAGCAAGCACAAGGCTCAATAAGACCTTGGGCAGAGCTCATGGTGGCTTATGCCTGTAATCCCAGTACTTTGGGAGGCTTAAGGTTGGGGAATCACTTGAGCCCAGGAGTTCAAGACCAGCTTAAGCAAGATGGCCAGACCCCGTATCTACAAAAAATACAAAAAGACTCTGTGTCTCAAACAAAAAAAAGAAATACAAAAATTCTACTAAAAATACAAAATTAGCCAGGCATGGTGGCATGTTCCTATAGTTCCAGCTGCTCAGGAGGCTGAGGTAGGAGGATCACCTGAGCCCAGGAGGTGGAGGCTACAGTGAGCTGTGATAGTGTCACTGTACTCCAACCTGGGCAATGGGAGTAAGACCCTATCTCAAAAAAAAAAAAAAAAAAAAAAAGACTGGGCACAAAATCCTGGCTTGCCTCCTAGACAATAACTAAACAATAGCACACTCTACTGCTGGTGAGTCCTATGCTCCCACACTGAGGCCCACATGCAAATGATCCCCCCAGGAAGCTCACTCACCCCGCGGTGGAGGGCGGTGCGGCCCCGGAGGTCAGCAGCATCAGCTGTGGATCCTTTCTCTAGCAGCAGATGTACACAGTCCACATGGCCATTCATGATGGCCAGCATCAGTGGGGTCCTACAGAGGGAGAGGAGGTGGAGTGAGGGTCCCATAAGGACTGGAAAACCTGCACCCCACCCTGGCCCACACTCACTGTCCATAGGCATCCATGACATCTGTGATGTCAGCTCGTTCCCCACTGTCGATCAGCAAGTGCAGGGAGTCAGTGTGGCCAGAGGCAGCTAGGGGAAAGGGACCCCGTGTCAGGGCAGGGCCAGGAGGAGGAAGGGAGGCCAGGTCAAGCCTAAAGGACTTGGGGTCAATGTTATGGGAAGACCTGGGGCAGGGAAAAATCTTTGAGGATAGGAAGCTATGAATCAGGGCTTGAAGTTTCCATTCTCCTCACCCTATTCCACTTCCAGCCCCATCCCCATCCAGGAGGGATCTGGCATGGCAAGGGTAGAGCAACAGCCTGAAGTGGGCACTAACCAGCAGCGTGCAGGGGCGTCCACTTGCGCTTGCGCTCCTTGATGAGGGCAGAGGCGCCGTGGGCCGTAAGCACCTCCACACACTCAGTAGAGCCGCGCTCCGTGGCCAGGAAGAGTGCGGTCCGGCCCTTGTGGTCCCTTACGTCCAGATTCACCAGCGTTTCCGCCAGGGTCTTCAAGGCTTCACAGTGACCGTTGTAGGCCTGGCGGGGTGCAGGCAACCAGAGCACATAGCTCGGGACATTCCCTGCCCCTTCTCTGCTCCTCCCTGCCCCTTCTCTGCTCTTGGGGCCCATGGAAAGCTCAAGGCCTTAGTTGTCAACAAGCTCCTTGGACCCCTTGAGCCTTCTGACCCTGAGCTGTGCTTATCCCCTCTCCCACAAGAAGACAGAAGCAAGGATAACTTCACAAGTACTGGCATCTTTGCTTGGGCCTGTGAGCAGGTAGGACAAGGAAGGCAAGAGAAAAAGACGTGGGACTCACAGCTAAGTGCAAAGGGCTGACTGGAATGGTGCTCTCCACATCCTCCAGGCAGTTAAAGGACATTTCTAAGAGCTGCAATGGACAGGAAAGTAGGTGCTGACTCTGGAACTCCCAAGATAGTGCCCCAGTCCCCAGCTAGCAGCAGTCCCCGCTAAGCTTCTGGATCTAAAGACCACATTTGATCGAACCACCCTTGGTTTCCGAATCCACCAACCCTCCGTGCCCTGTCCCAGCCTCCCCTCCCGCAGGCCGGGCCCAACACATACCAGTTCGAGGTTCTGTCTGTTGCCATAGGCGGCTGCATAGTGCACAGCTGTGTAGCCCTGCTTGTCCCGCAGGGAGGGGTCTGCACCGTTATCCAGTAAGAACTCCAGACAGCTGGGGAGCCGGGGGTGGATTGTGAGGCAAGGACAGACCCAGCCCAGGAGGGCACAGTTCCAGGAGGGCCAGAGGAGAGGACCAAGGGAACGCCTCCAAGCATACCTGGCTACCGTGCGTCCTCAGCTCTAGGTAGGTTCTTTATATCCTACCCATTCTTCAATCCCAGCTCCAGACCCACTTTACCTTCTCAAGGTCTGCCCTGAACCTCTCTGGCTTCAATGCCCTCCTTTATCCTCTGAACGCTCTCCTAGAGAACCTAGAGCATGATGTTCAGTTATCAACCTTCTGCTGACTGACACTTTCCCCAACCTCCAGGCATGCCGAGCCCTGCCCTAGGACATCTTTTCCTCCCAGCCCATCTGAACAAGTCCTGCTCATCTCAAACTCAGTCCCAGCATCTCTCCTCGGTAGCCTTTCCCAGTCTTCCCTGCGGAAGGTGCCTTTTCCTCTGTACTCTCTTGGCAGCCTTCTCATACCTTAGTGGTAGTTGTAGTGGTAGTAATAATAACAATAATAAAGTATTTAGCACTTACTGTCAAGCACAGTTCTAAGTACTTCATTTATATATATATATATATATATATTTTTTTTTTTTTTTGTGAGACGGAGTTTCGCTCTCGTCACCCAGGCTGGAGTGCAATGGCGCGACCTCGGCTCACCGCAACCTCCGCCTCCTGGGTTCAGGCAATTCTCCTGCCTCAGCCTCCTGAGTAGCTGGGATTACAGGCACGCGCCACCACGCCCAGCTAATTTTTTTTGTATTTTTAGTAGAGACGGGGTTTCACCATGTTGACCAGGATGGTCTCGATCTCTCGACCTCGTGATCCACCCGCCTCAGCCTCCCAAAGTGCTGGGATTACAGGCTTGAGCCACCGCGCCCGGCCAGTACTTCATTTATATTAAATAATTTAATCCTAATAAAGATTCTATAAAGTAGATACTAGTTGGCCACAGGCTGGTTTCAATCTCCTGACCTCGTGATCTGCCTGCCTCGGCCTCCCAAAGTGCTGGGATTACAGGCATGAGCCACCGCTCCTGGCCTAAAGTAGATACTATATTTTTATCCCTACTGTGAGTGATGAAATTGAGGCACAGAGAAGTGAAGTAACCTCTGAAGGTAACACCTGAGCCTCTTCGATTTTAGTGTCCTTTCTTTTTTTTTTTTTTTTTTTTTTGAGACAGAGTCTTCACTGCACTCTGTGCAGTGGAGCGATCTCAGCTCACTGCTACCTCCACCTCCCAGGTTCAAGCGATTCTCCTGCCTCAGCTGTCGAGTAGCTGGGATTACCGGCACCCACCACTATGCCCAGCTAATTTTTTTATATTTAGTAGAGATGGGCTTTCACCATGTTGGCCAAGCTGGTCTTGAACTCCTGACCTCATGATTTGCCCACCTCAGCCTCCCAAAATGCTGGGATTATAGGCGTGAGCCACTGCACCCGGCCTAAAAAAATAAATCTTTTTTTTTTTTTTTTTTTTTTTTTGAGACAGAGTTTCGCTCTTGTTACCCAGGCTGGAGTGCAATGGTGCGATCTCGGCTCACCGCAACCTCCGCCTCCTGGGTTCAGGCAATTCTCCTGCCTCAGCCTCCTGAGTAGCTGGGATTACAGGCACGTGCCACCATGCCCAGCTAATTTTTTTGTATTTTTAGTAGAGACGGGGTTTCACCATGTTGACCAGGATGGTCTCGATCTCTTGACCTCATGATCCACCCGCCTCGGCCTCCCAAAGTGCTGGGATTACAGGCTTGGTCCACCGTGCCTGGCCTAAAAAAATAAATCTTAAAAAAAAAATTATTTATTCATTTATTTAAAATAGAGATGGTGGCCTGGTGTGGTGGCTCATGCCTGTAATCCCAGTCCTTTGGGAGGCCTAAGTAGGCCAATCACTTGAGGTCAGGAGTTCATGACCAGCCTGGCCAACATGGCAAAACCCTGTCTCTACTAAAAATACAAAAATTAGGCTGGGTCAGCCGGGTGTGGCGGCTCAAGCCTGTAATCCCAGCACTTTGGGAGGCTGAGGCGGGTGGATCACAAGGTTGAGAGATCGAGACCATCCTGGTCAACATGGTGAAACCCCGTCTCTACTAAAGATACAAAAAATTAGCTGGGCATGGTGGCACGTGCCTGTAATCCCAGCTACTCAGGAGGCTGAGGCAGGAGAATTGCCTGATCCCAGGAGGCGGAGGTTGCGGTGAGCCGAGATCGCGCCATTGCACTCCAGCCTGGGTAACAAGAGCGAAACTCCGTCTCAAAAAAAAAATAATAATAAAAAAAAAAATTAGGCTGGGTATGGTGGCTCAAGCCTGCAATACCAGCATTTTGGGAGGCCGAGGCAGGAGGAGTGCCTGAGCTCAGGAGTTAGAGACCAGCCTGGGCAACATGGTGAAATCCTGTCTCTACTAAAATATAAAAAATTAGCTGGGCGTGGCCACGTACACCTGCAGTTCCAGCTACTTGGGAAGCTGAGGCAGGAGAATTGCTTGAACCCAGGAGGTAAAGGTTGCAGTGAGCTAAGATCATGTCACTGCATTCCAGCCTGGGTGACAGAGCAAGACTTCTCCATCTCAAATAAATAAAATAAAATAAAATAAAATAGGGATGGGTCCTCACTATGTTTTGGCCAGGCTAGTCTCATCCTCCTGGGCTCAGGCAACCCTCTTTTTTTTTTTTTTTTTTTTTTTTTGAGACGGAGTTTTGCTCTTGTTACCCAGGCTGGAGTGCAATGGCACAATCTTGGCTCACCGCAACCTCCGCCTCCTGGGTTCAAGCAATTCTCCTGCCTCAGCCTCCTGAGTAGCTGGGATTACAGGCACGCGCCAACATGCCCAGCTAATTTTTTGTATTTTTAGTAGAGACGGGGTTTCACCATGTTGACCAGGATGGTCTCGATCTCTTAACCTTGTGATCCACCCGCCTCGGCCTCCCAAAGTGCTGGGATTACAGGCTTGAGCCACCGCGCCCGGCCAAAAGCAACCCTCTTACCTCAGTGTGGGGATTACAGGCATGAGTCACTCTGCCTAGCTAATTATTATTATTTTTTTTTAGAGATTGGTTCTCACTATTCTGTCCCGGTTGGGGTGCACTGGCTGCTCATAGGCATGATCATAGTGCACTACAGTCTCAAACTCCTGGGTTTGCACAATCCTCCTCCCTTACCTGCACCTGCCTCCCAAGTAGCTGGCAATAAAGGCATGTGCCACCGTGCTCAGCAAAAAAATAAACTTTTTGTTTTAGAATATTATTAGATTTATAGAAAAATTGTGGGTTGGGCATGGTGACTCACATCTGTAATCCCAGCACTCTGGGAGTCTGAGGCAGGAGGACTGCTTGAGCCCAGGAGTTCAAGACCAGTGTGGGAAATAGAGAGATCCCTGTCTCCATAAAATAAATAAATTTAAAAAAAAGAAAAAGAAAAATTGTGAAGAAAGTACAGGGAGTTCTCACATACTGTACACCTAGTTTCCCGTCATTAATATCTTACCATATGTGTAAGCAGCCTTTTATTTATTTTTCCCAATAGATTCTTAGCTTTCAAAAGACAGAAATTTGGGACAATTCATCTTTTAATTTTAATTTTTGGGCCAGGCGCGGTGGCTTACGCCTGTAATCCCAGCACTTTGGGAGGCAGAGGTGGGTGGATCACGAGGTCAAGAGATCAAGACCATCCTGGTCAACATTATGAAACCCCGTCTCTACTAAAAAAAAAAAAAAAAAAAAGCCGGGCGCGGTGGCTCAAGCCTGTAATCCCAGCACTTTGGGAGGCCGAGGCGGGTGGATCATAAGGTCAAGAGATCGAGACCATCCTGGTCAACATGGTGAAACCCCGTCTCTACTAAAAATACAAAAAAAATTAGCTGGGCATGGTGGCGTGTGCCTGTAATCCCAGCTACTCAGGAGGCTGAGGCAGGAGAATTGCCTGAACCCAGGAGGCGGAGGTTGCGGTGAGCCGAGATTGCACCATTGCACTCCAGCCTGGGTAACAAGAGCGAAACTCCGCCTCAAAAAAAAAAAAAAAAAAAAAATTTTGGAGATGGAGTCTCACTCTGTCGCCCAGGTTGGAATGCAGTGCAGTGGGGTGATCTTGGCTCACAACCTCCACTTCCCTGGTTCAAGCGATTCTCCAGCCTTAGGCAACTGAGTAGCTGGGATTACAGGCACCTGCCACCACGCCCAGTGAATTTTTGTATTTTTAGTAGACATGAGTTGCACTACATTGGCCAGGCTGGTCTCGAACTCCTGACCTCATATGACCTGCCTGCCTCGGCCTCCCAAAGTGCTGGGATTATAGGCGTAAGCCACCATGGCCGGCCTATTTTTAATTTTAATTTTATTATTTTGAGACACAGTCTTGCTCTGTTACTGAGGCTAGAATACAGTGGTGTGATCTCGGCTCACTGCAACCTTTGCCTCCTGGGTTCAAGTGACTCTCCTGCCTCTGCCTCCCAAGGAGCTGGGATTACAGTCTCACACCACTATACCTGTTTATTGTTTTTTGTTTTTTTTGAGGTGGAGTTTCGCTCTTGTTACCCAGGCTGGAGTGCAATGGCGCGATCTCGGCTCACCACAACCTCCGCCTCCTGGGTTCAGGCAATTCTCCTGCCTCAGCCTCCTGAGTAGCTGGGATTACAGGCACGCTCCACCATGCCCAGCTAATTTTTTGTATTTTTAGTAGAGACGAGGTTTCACCATGTTGACCAGAATGGTCTCGATCTCTTGACCTCATGATCCGCCCGCCTCGGCCTCCCAAAGTGTTGGGATTACAGGCGTGAGCCACCGCGCCCGGCGTTTTGTATTTTTAGTAGAGACAGGGTTTCACCATGTTGGTCAGGCTGGTCTTGAACTCCTGACCTCAGGTGATCTGCCCACCTCAGCCTCCCAAAGTGTTGGGATTACAGGCTTGAACCACCATGCCGGGCCTCGTCTTTTTTTTTTGAGAGAGTCTCACTCTGTTGCACAGGCTGAAGTGCAGTGATGGGATCTCAGCTCACTACAACATCTGCCTCCTGGGCTCAAGCGATTCTCCTGCCTCAGCCTCCCAAGCAGCTGGGATTACAGGTGCCCACTACCATGCCTGGCTAATTTTTGTATTTTTAGTAGAGACGGGGTTTTACCATGTTGGCCAGGCTGGTCTCAAATTCCTGACCTCATGATCTGCCCGCCTCGGCCTCCCAAAGTGCTGGGATTACAGGCGTGAGCCACCGCGCCCTGCCAGGCCTCATCTTTTATCCTTAGTATCTAGCACAGTATTTGGAACCGAATATGTAAATATTCAATTAATGCTTGTGGAATAAACAAATGATTTTTTACATTTAGCTTCTCCGATCCTCTCAAAAAGACCATCATTCCTTTAGGGAAGGAACTATGTCTCACACTTTTGGGGTTTCTTGTCCTCAAACTCCTGAGCTTCAATCTCATACTTTTGTCTTTGCCCACTCTAGACTAAACCAGAGAGCTGAAGACACATTGCTGGCTGACCAGCAGGATAGCAGCAGTGTAGGGTGGAGGTTCAGAGTAAGAAGGAGGACAGTAGGGCCAGAGCTTGCATGGGTGGGAAAGCACATCCCAGGGGCCCTCTCTGCTACTCACAAGAAGGCCTCCTTCCTGCGGGACTCCTTCAGTGGCTCGTCCTCTTCGGCATCATGGCTGGAAGGTGTGTGGGGTTCCGCTCTAGGGAAGAGAGAGAGAAAGTTAGGGTGGGGCTAAGGGAGGTAAACGAGGTTGAGAAGGTCCAGACCAATAGCCTCACCTCCGATAAGTGTCAGAAGCAGCAGCATAGTGGAGGGGAGAGCAGCCTTTACAGTCGGCCTCGTTGACATCTGCCCCAGCAGTCACCAGTGTTACTGCACACTGGTAGCTACCGTTAGCAGCTGCATAGTGCAGTGGGGTCCTGGGGAAGAAGTGAAGGAGGGCAGAGAAGAGAATCAGAGACAGATCCAAATGCAATCTGAGGTGCAGCTAAACGCTGCTTTGTAACATTCTCCTTACTTAACTCTCCAGTTTCCACCCCTTCCTCCCTCTACCATTTGTTTCTCCATCGGGTATTCCCTATGTATACCCCTGCACATTAGCACACCTGCCAAATTTGTCTCTCCTCCTCAAGTCAGCTCCACTGCTCAACAGCAAATTAAGACATTCAACATTCCTAAAAGAAAGATATGTTAACAGAGTTACAGCCTCAAAGGGAAGCCACAGGCCCAGGGTGGGGCTAAAGAAGGATGGAACTAGCAAGCCCTTTCTGCTGTGACTGTTCTATGGTGAGAGGGAGAATAGATCTGGGCAGGCAAGAATGAGGGGCTCAGACCTTTGCCCAGCTCCCTGCTTAAAGCATGCGAGAGAGAAAGACAACTCACCCTCCAGAAGCAGCAGCATGAAGACAGGTACGGCCAAGGTTATCAGGTGTATTGATGTCAAACCCAGCTGAAAGGACATGCTCATTGCTGAGTGAAGACACAATGCTGTACAGCTGACCTGGAGGCACAGACCAGCCACAGGTCACATCTGAGTGTTCAGCAGGGAGGGAAAGGCCTTTGCTCTCCTATACACCTGACAATCCCCAGCCCATCGGCACATACCTGAGGAAAGAAGCTTACGACAACAGTCAGAGAATCCAAAGAGAACAGCTAAGTGCAGGGGGAACATGTCATGGATGCCACGCCTGGAGAGAAGTTGCGGGACTCAGTCCTTGGGTCAAGGAGGGACAAGGTAAGACCTCTTCTGTGACCCACCAACACCCTATAGTCAGGGGAGGAGGTTCTCCAAGGTGCCCTCTGGGAAACTTCTCTGTGCCTCCATGGCTGATGTGAGCAGTCTGTGCAGAGGTGGGCAGCCCAGAAGTGGGGTCGGGGCCCTGACTCACCGGGCGGTATCTGCGCCATTGGTCATGAGGGTGCTGATGAGCAGTTCGTGTCCGTAGCGAGCAGCCACATGCAGTGGCGTGTTCCCAAATTTGTCGGCACAATCGATCTCACTGCCTGCGAGGGGATGCACACACACAGCTCAGGTGGACCTCAGGGGTAAGACCACTCTCACAAACTAGCCACCACATGAGTGCCTACTATGCATCAGGTGCCAGGCCCAGCTTTCTACATGTTTTATCCTGTTTCTAAGCCTTAGGAGACTGTGGCCATTTTCACAGGTCCCTTGGTCAGAGTTCCAAGGTCAGAGTTCCTCTATCCTACTGGAAGAGGGTAGAAGGAAGCTAGGGAGATTTTAGAAATGAGTTCCTTAGGGGAAGAGGGGAAGACAGCACAAAGTTTCCCAGGTCCATACCATTCTGGATGAGGATCTGAGAGCGTGTGAAACGGCCATGGATTGCAGCCATGTGCAGAGGACTTTTCCCTTCTTTGCTCTGTGGAAACATGGTGGGGTTTTTTTGTTGTTTCTGTTTTTCCAGTGCAAAGCACAGAGAATGCCCTATCCCGAAGGACATATCTCTAAAGACAAAAGGGTCATATGGCACCTTCTTAGCCCACTCTCTCCTGAGTCCCTGGCAAGGTCTGATCACCCCAGGAAGCAAGTGGATAATTCCCCAAGAAAGCTATCCAGATATAGTCAGGACCCCAAGAGCCAGGTTTCGCTCCCCACTGGTCTAAGCTTTATCCCTTCAGGCACCTGGTAGTTGACATCAGCCCCGTTATTAACCAACAGCTCCAAGCAGAGCGCGCCATTGGTGGAGACTGCAGCCACATGCAGCGGCGTGAAGCCCTTGTCGTTCGGCTGGTTGACATTGGCTCCAGCATTCACCAGCTCAATAGCCACAGCATCCTGGCCCAGGTAGCAGGCGATGTGCAAAGCTGTGTTTCCAAAAGCGTTGGGCTCATCGATCTGGATATTCAGGGGTGAGAGTAAGGCGATATCAGTTTAAACAAAGTAGAAGCCAGCACATGTAGCCTGCATATCCCAGAAATCCAACGACTGCCTCAGTTCCCCTTGGGTTTCTGACCCAAGGTACTAAGGTACTGGGGGGACTATGGCTAAGGTAAGCATTATTCAGAACCTCTCTGCCACACCTTCCAAGCTCCCAAAACCACACCAACAACCCAATACCTCATATCTCCGTAACAGACCCTATAATCTCCTACTCCCTGCCCAGAGTCCCCAATCCCAGTGCTGAGCGCCCTGACCTCCGCTCCCATCCGAAGCAGGTATTTCACCACTTCAATCTGGCCACTGGCAGCAGCTGTATGGAGCAGCCCGTAGCCCTTGCGATCCTTGCAGCCGAGGTCTGCTCCCCGTGCCACGAGCAGTTTCAGGACCTCCAAGTGCCCTGAGCAAAGAGAAGGCATTCTCAAGGAAGTAGAAGGTAAACTCTAAGGCCCTGTGCGCCTCTCTTCAAAGGCTGCAACCCCGTAACCCTGCCCTAGAAATTCTAAATGTCAAATTTATTTATTTACTTATTTCATGTAACAAGAATCTAGTTTTAGCTGAATTAAATGTCAAATTTCTGATTTTCCCGTGTGTTCTCTCTCACCTAGGAAAGCTGCCCAGTGCAGAGGCTGCCGCTCCTTTTTGTCACAGACATTCAGGCTGGCCCCCTTGTTGAGAAGCAGGTTCACTGTCTGTATCAGGACATGAAAAATTCTTGTTCAGAGCCAGACTCATGCCCTCAACCTACCTAAGAGCAGAGGCCTCATCTCCTGAAAAGGATGAGGCAGCCTAATGCCTTTTTCCGTGAGCAAAACTACCTGGAAGACTCGAGGGAACAGCAGAGGCAGACACTAAGGAGGAGATACTAGAGAGATTTGGAACTTTGAGGGAAACAAGGGAGTCTCTTCAGGTGATTTGGTGGTTCTTAAACTCTTGTAAGTCTTTGCAAAGGTGCTGAAAGACATAGACTCTCTTCAGAAAGGCATGTATGCAAATATTTTCCACACAAAATCCAGGTTTTATCAACTTCCTGAACTCCAAGTTAAGAATTTTAATCTAGTCTAACCATTCATTTACTGTGTGAGCTCAAGTGTTTATATAACCACCCGGGCTGCTTCTCCTTCAGGTTTGAGGACCCAGAAACAGGGAAAGGTTAAGTAGGAAGGTAAGAAAAGGGAAGGGAAGGTGGGAACAGTCCTCACCTCAAGATGCCCACTATGCACTGCATGGTGCAAAGCACTGCGTCCACTCCTGTCAGCCACGTTGAGGCTGCTCAACAGGGGTGCCAGAGCCTCAGCACACTTGGTGGCCCGGTTGGCAGCAGCCACATGCAGCGGTGTCTGCCACAGCTTGTCCCGGGCATTCACATCTGCTGAATGTGCCAGCAGCAGCCCCAGCACCTTCTGTTGAGGGGCAGGGGACAAAAGAGAGAGTGGGAGCAGGAGGTAAAACAACAGGAAATAGAAGGAGGGATAGGTCAGCATAGCATATATGGCCCCGTATTCCCCAGCACAGTCTCTTCTCATTTTTCCAACATACCTAGACTCTCAATACCTACTTCCCATCTTCTGGATCTTCTTAGAGCTTAAACTCTTCCTTACCTTGCTGAGGAAAACAGGGACCCTTTGCTCTTCTTCAAGCCACCTAACTCGTTAACCTAGACCCTGAAAATCTTCACTCACACTGAAACATGTTCTTTTTTTGCAAAATAAAATTCTTCACTCACACATACATCCATTCCCAAACAAATCCACACATGCAGAGCCACACATCCCAACCCCCAACTACTTCTAGGAAAACTAAATGCTCTTGCTATCCATGCCTTACCCTGAACATGTAGCCTCCTCATAGGCACCAAAATTATTTTCAGTATCTCAGTAAGCAAACAGCAGTTCCTTCGCAAAACCCAGGGTAAAATGCGCCCCCTAACCACTACCCATCGCATTCTCAGTGGCCTTGGCCCCCCACCCCCCGGTGGTTGAAGCCAAGGAAGTGATGAACTGAGGAGGAGGCCCCCTTTCCCTCTCTTCAGGGCTAATAGGGTTAAGGACCCAACTGATGAAATATGTTTGGCCCCTGTGCTGTCAACTTTCAAGTTGCTTGAGGGCCAAGGTGCAACAGATTATTATACCCATCCCCCATCACAAGGAAAGACATCTCAGTGCCCAGAGGGGGATCAGACTCAAGGTGGCCCCCCAGGGAGGGATGAGTCACTCAGGCCTGGCAGCAGGGCCCCCGCAGTCTGCCAGCCCAGTGTTAAGCTCTCCCTGAGTCACATCAGCTGGCAGCGCTCAGCCCCCTTACCAGCCAGTTCTAGGGGTAGGAGGGAGGGGCCAGGATTTGATCTCCTCCCTACCTGGGGTAGAACAGTTTGTAGGGCTGAGGACTGAGGCTCCTTAACCCTTAACCTCCACCTTTAAGCAACTCATCCTTTTTGAAAGGGTGAAAGAAGGTGAGGGTGCATACCTCGTTTCGGGAGGCAGCAGCACGATGAAGAGGAGTCAGCCACAGTGTGTCCTTAGCGTTGACATTAGCACCTGTGGGGATATAATTCCTGTTTTGATGGAAGGCGGGGAGGGGGTGGGAAGAAAGCCAGTAATCAGGCCAGAAAATCTGAATGGAGCTGGAGTCTCGCCTGGACCGAGCAAGGGATACCAATCCTTGAATATCAAAAAAGACTCCTCCCCTTCCTTCCCTCCCTATGTGCCACACCTTCTAGCTCCCCACTTTCACCTGACATCAGTAGCAACTGGAGGATGGGGACATCGCCTACGTAGGCAGCAGCATGCAATGGAGTTCGCCTCTCTTGGTCCTGGGAAGGCAGAAAAGAGGGACTGTGGGTGGGGGATGGGGGGCTATCAAGGACCCCAGCCCAAGCCTCAGAGCTCCAGGCCCTTCCCCACAACCTCTTCCCATAGTTTCTGCAGCATCCTAAGTCCCGGTACTGGGAGTCAAAGGCAAGCACCTAGGGAGGGTGGAGTCAGGGCCAATGGGCTGAGAAGCCGGCTCCTTTTTCCAGGAGGGGTGGGGGCGCTGCAGACTCCGGTGGTTCAGAAGAGAACAACGTTCCTGGGCATCCCCAGCCCAAGTGATCTGGGCTCCAAGCCTGACCTGCTATCCATCCCCAAATGCAGAGCAGGCTTTCACTCCAGGATGGAAAGAACTGCGGCCTCTTCTGAGCAGAGGAGACACGGAGCCGCCCCACCGGTGGGGAGGGGTCCAGAACACGGGAGCCAGGATTCCGATCTCGCCATCCTCCCTGCTCCCAACTCACCAGCACATTGATGTTCTCCTTCTGCGAGAGTAGGGAACGCACTTCCTCCACATCTCGGCTAAAGATGGCCTGGACCAGGGGCGGCTGCAGGGAGAACCGGCATTCAGGGAGCGGGCTGGAGCCGGAGCGGAACCGGGGTGGGGGTGGGGGAGCACCCAGGTTTGTGGGGGGGCGTCCGTGGAGGGGCTCCGTTCTGGGGATTCTGGCTGCAGCGGGCTCCCGCGGTGCCTCCGCCGGTTGCCAGGTCCCCAAGGACACCGGCTCGGTAGAGGGGAGCGCGGCATGGGGCGGGGCGGGAGCTGCGGGAGCCCCGGGCTCGGGCCCAACCTAGGCCGCACATCCCCGGGCTCGCGTGGCGGCGACGCCGAGCCCGGGAAGGAGGAAGCGGGGAAGGGCAGGAGGGCTGACCTGGTCCGTGATGCTGAGGATCCCCATGGCCCGGCCCGGGCTCCGTCCGCATCGAGCTCCCGGCGGCGGCGGCGGCGGCTCCACCGGGGACACGGAGCGGCCCAGGCGGCGGCTGCGGCGGCGGCTGCGGGGAGAGCGCGGCCCCGCCTACCGGGGGGCGGGCGAGCGGGAGGCCGCAGCGCTCTCTGGCGGCGGTCCTGGGCCCGACGCTCCCCGCGCAAACCGACCCGGACCGCCGCACTCTCCGCCCCACCCTGGCGGCCCCAGCAGCCCCTGCACCCCCGAACGCGCGCGCCCGCTCCCCGGTTTCCGCAGCCGGCCGCGCAATCCTCTCCGCTCCAGTCTGGCGGCCCAGGGGGTTCTCCACAAGACCCTAGCGGAAACCTGGGCCTTGGTCCCGCTATGCTTTCCAATCTGAGGACCGTACGGCTGGCCAGATCTCACCCAGCCGACGATGCTCCCGCCCGAGCTAACTCCTCCCGTCAGCTATTCCACACCCCGAAATCCCCCACAGACTAGGGGGAACTGGCAGGTCGGGAACTGAGAATGAGGTATGGCAATAGCCCCAGAGGGAGGGAAGACGTGTATCTCCACTGGCGGAGGGGTGAGTTTGGCAGAGAAGAAATAGCAGAAGTGCTCAAACTGCAGAGAAACCCCAAGGAGGATTCTACTGCAGAAAACACCCACAAAGAGGCCATGACAACTGGCAGGTGGAAGAGGCCGCCAAGACTAACAGAAGGGGCATTTTCCAACTCCTTAATGACTCCATTGCAAGGTGAAAGTGGAAAACACTCAACAAAAATTTCCCCCTAGAACAGCATGCGGTGCTTCCCCTCCTCCAATGGAGAGGCTGGAGAGCTGTCAGTTAGAGAAGGAATGAATGGAAGTCATCCCGGCCCAGAAACGGAAAAAAAAGGAAGACGAAAAGTGGAGACTGAAAAATTGGTACAATTTATAAAAGGTGATCCAGAGTCCTGTTCAGTTTCACAACTCAGTACATTGAAGGGAACATGTAATGGAAGAAGTGTAGCATGCTGGCATCCTGTCAAGTCTTTATATATAAAAGGCCTCCCTTGCTGGGAGAGGAAAAAATAAAAATACATTCTATTTCATTTTATTATTTTTTTGTGACGGAGTTTTACTCTCATCACCCAGGCTGGAGTGCAGTGGCACAATCTTGTCTCACTGCAACCTCTGCCTCCCGGGTTCAAGTGATTATCCTGTCTCAGCCTCCCGAGTAGCTGGGATTACAGGCATGCACCACCACGCCCAGATAATTTTTGTATTTTAGTAGAGACGGGGTTTCACCATGTTGGTCAGGCTGGTCTCAAATTCCTGACCTCAGGTGATCCATCCGCTTCAGCCTCCCAAAGTGCTGGGATTACAGGTGTGAGCCACCGTGCCCAGCAAAAATACATTTTAAAAAAAGCCTTCTCAGCCAACATGGTGAAACCCCGTCTCTACCAAAAACGTAAAAAATCAGCCGGGTGTGGTGGTGCGTGCCTGTAATCTCAGCTACTTGAGAGGCTGAGGCAGGAGAATCGCTTGAACCCGAGAGGTAGAGATTGTAGTGAGCTGAGACAGAGCCACTGCACTCCAACCTGGGGGACAGAGCCAGATGCCATCTTAAAAAAAAAAAAAAAAAAAAAAAAAGCCTTCCCTTTGATTTCCTGCCAGAAAGATACTTAAGACACTAGTAACATTCCTTTTTCCTGTAGTGAAAAACTGCCTTACAGGAAATAAGGAATGAGAGGGAAATTTACCTATCGTATACACACACACACACACACACACACACACACACACACACACATTTATATATATACACATACACACACACACACACACACACACACAATTTTTTTTAGAGAGTCTCACTCTGTCACCCAGGTTGGAGTGCTGTGACCCGATCTCAGCTCACTGCAACCGCTGCCCCCTACCCCCCACCCCCACGCCGAGTTCAAGCAATTCTCTTGTCTCAGCCTCCCAAGTAGCTGGGATTACAGGCGCCTGCCACCATGCCCGGCTAATTTTTGTATTCTTAGTAGAGACGGGGTTTCAACATTTTGGCCAGGCTGGTCTTGAACTCCTGACCTCATGATCTACCTGCCTCGACCTCTCAAAGTGACGGGATTAGCGCAATCTCAGCTAACCGAAACCTCAGCCTCTTGAGTAGCTGGGATTACAGGCATGGCCACCACACCCAGCTCATTTTGTATTTTTAGTAGAGACAGCAGAGTTTCTCCATGTTGCTCAGGCTGGTCTTGAAATCCTGATCTCAGGTGATAGGCCCGCCTCAGCCTCTCAAAGTACTGGGATTACAGGTGTAAACCACGCGCCGGGCCTAGAATTTTTTTAGTTTTTACAGTATTGAAAATAAAAGTTGGCCAGGCACAGTGGTTCATGCCTGTAATTTCAGCACTTTGGGAGGCCCAGGCGGGCAGATCACAAGGTCACAAATTCAAGACCAGCCTGGCCAACATAGTGAAACCCGGTCTCTACTAAAAATACAAAAAAACTAGCTGGGCATGGTGGCACATGTGTATAATCCCAGCTACTCAGGGGCTGAGGCAGGAGAACTGCTTCAACTTGGGAGGTGAAGGTTGCAGTGAGCTGAGATCGCACCACTGCACTCCAGCTTGGGCAACAGAGTGAGACTTTGTCTCAAAAAAAAAAAAAGAAAAGAAAAGAAAGAAAGAAAAGACAAGTTAAACTATTGCCCAGGCAGGGCGCGGTGGCTCACGCCTGTAATCCCAGCACTTTGGGAGGCCAAGGCGGGTGGATCACGAGGTCAACAGATCTAAACCATCCCAGTCAACATGGTGAAACCTCGTCTCTACTAAAAATACAAAAAATTAGCTGGGCATGGTGGCACATGCCTGTAATCCCAGCTACTCAGGAGGCTGAGGCAGGAGAATTGCCTGAACCCAGGAGGCGGAGGTTGCGGTGAGCCGAGATCGCGCCATTGCACTCCAGCCTGGGTAACAAGAGCGAAACTCCGTCTCAAAAAAAAAAAAAAACAAAACAAAACAAAAAAAAACTATTGAAAAAACTATTGCCCAGTATGGTGGCTCAAGCCTATAATCCCAGCACTTTGGGAAGCTGAGGTGCATGGATCACCTGAGGTCGGGAGTTCGAGACCAGCTTGACCAATATGGAGAAACCCCACTTCTACCAAAAATACAAAATTAGCCGGGCATGGTGGCGCATGCCTGTAGTCTCAGCTACTCGGGAGGCTGAGGCAGGAGAATCACTTGAATCTCGGAGGCAGAGGTTGCAGTCAGCCAAAATCATACCATTGCTTTCCAGCCTGGGCAACAAGAACGAAACTTTCTCAAAAAAAAAGTTAAAATGTTGCTTAGGAGCAATCATTCTGTGATTCTGTGCACACACAAAAATTAAAAATAAATGAAATATTTCTTTAAACTTACCTCTTCCAGGAAGTCTCCCCTGGTTAACAGGCTCTTTTCTTTTTTTAGTTCTCCTTAACACTTACATACTTAGTTTATACTGCCACAGTCTGGTTTAAATTGTACACCTTTGTTTCTCATTTCACTTTTTTTTTTTTTTTTTTTTTGAGACGGAGTTTCACTCTTGTTACCCAGGCTGGAGTGCAATGGCGCGATCTCGGCTCACCGCAACCTCCGCCTCCTGAGTTCAGGCAATTCTCTTGCCTCAGCCTCCTGAGTAGCTGGGATTACAGGCACGCGCCACCATGCCCAGCTAACTTTTTGTATTTTTAGTAGAGACGGGGTTTCACCATGTTGACCAGGATGGTCTCGATCTCTCGACCTCGTGATCCACCCGCCTCGGCCTCCCAAAGTGCTGGGATTACAGGCTTGAGCCACCGCGCCCGGCTTTTTTTTTTTTTTTTTTTTTTTTTGAGACAGGGTCTTGCTTTGTCGCCTACACTGGAGTCTTTTGCCTAGGCAGGAGTGCAGTGGCACGATTTCGGCTCACTGCAGCTTCAGCCCCTAACATGGACAATAAAATTTTTCTTTTTCTTTTTTTTTTTTTTTTTTTTTTTAGTTATGTTAACTTTATTTAATAGGCTGGTAGTCTCAAAAATCTTTCTCTTCACCGGGCACGGTGGCTCACGCCTGTAATCCCAGCACTTTGGGAGGCCGAGGCGGGTGGATCACGAGGTCGAGAGATCGAGACCATCCTGATCAACATGGTGAAACCCCGCCTCTACTAAAAATACAAAAAATTAGCTGGGCATGGTGGCGCGTGCCTGTAATCCCAGCTACTCAGGAGGCTGAGGCAGGAGAATTGCCTGAACCCAGGAGGCGGAGGTTGCGGTGAGCCGAGATCACGCCATTGCACTCCAGCCTGGGTAACAAGAGCGAAACTCCGTCTCAAAAAAAAAAAAAAAAAAAAAAAAATCTTTCTCTTCATCAGATATTTGCAAAATTTTTGGCCTTTGAACTTGAACCTGGAGCTTTACTCCATCTATAATATGATTTTCCTGTTGTAGTGTATTCTGAATTTCTTCTGAAGAAAACTGAACCCAACCCAAACCTCTGTGAAAACCAGTCTCCTCCTTGTCAAAAGGTACCATACGCTTTCTTTTTTTTTTTTTTTTTTTTTTTTTGAGACGGAGTTTCGCTCTTGTTACCCAGGCTGGAGTGCAATGGCGTGATCTCGGCTCACCGCAACCTCCGCCTCCTGGGTTCAGGCAATTCTCCTGCCTCAGCCTCCTGAGTAGCAGGGATTACAGGCACGCGCCACCATGCCCAGCTAATTTTTTGTATTTTTAGTAGAGACGGGGTTTCACTATGTTGACCAGGATGGTCTCGATCTCTTGACCTCGTGATCCACCCGCCTCGGCCTCCCAAAGTGCTGGGATTACAGGCGTGAGCCACCGCGCCCGGCTCAATACGCTTTCTTATATGGCCAAACTGTACAAAGTGTTCTCTCAGCTGACTGGACGCCACGGTCCAAGGAATTTTTCTCACAAAAGCAACTGGCCGACTGATATTTCTACACAGTGCCACAGCACCACTCGCTGCTAAGGCCGCCATCATTAGACTCAAATTGTTTTTATTTTTTTTATGAAAAAAATGATTTTGAGCTTTCTGAAGGCAAAGGTATATGTTAAACAGTTGTGTTTTGTTTTGTTTTGTTTTGTTTTGTTTTGTTTTGTTTTTTTGGCTCCAGCATATCAGTATACAGAAACAGGCATTTAATATTTGGTGATTGATGATGATGATGTTGATGAAGAAGCAGAAACGTAACAAAGGATCAAATGGATATGGATGTTGAAACTTGGCTATTGGGTATGATGGGCCTTCCAGAAAAGGCTAAGCTAGGATATGGCCCAGAGGATAGGAAGGAGGGGCATACACGGTCTCCATTACCCAAAATAACTCTTGGTAACCTGAGGAATTGGAGTCAGGGCTTGAGCTAGGGTCACGTGCCTGGGTCTGGCTAGAGGATGGAGGTGAACAAGAGAGGCTGCCAGCCTGGTTCTCTGGGCAACTGGAGGGAGGAGGAAGGGCTAGAAGAGTTATTTTTAATATTATTTAGAGCACCGAAAGAGGATTTCCCAGTAGGGAAAAAAAGGATGTAAGGTAGGTAACACTGATACTTTCAGGGCTCAGGGAGACACGCAGGGTGTGGGAGAAGGAGGCCAGAAGTGGTGAGAAAAGCCTCTTAGGTGGACAGTCCTTCTGGATTGAACAACTGCATTCATATTTGGGTAACTGTAGTCAGATGCCTGCCTATTTTTAAGTCTCAGTTTTCCTTCTCCTAACAATGTGAGGACTAAATGTGAGGATTCACCCTATGTACAGCCCTGTACTAACTGGTTGGGAGGTCAAAAATGAGAAGTAATGGTGTCAGCCAGGTGCAATGGCTCACGCCTGTAATCCTAGTACTTTGGGAAGCCAAGGCAGACGGATTGCCGGAGCTTGGGAGTTCTCGACCAGCCTGGGCAACATGATGAAACCCTGTCTCTACTAAAATACAAAAAATTAGCTGGGTGTGGAAGCATGCACCTGTAGTCCCAGCTACTCAGGAGGCTGAGGCAGGAGAATTGCTTGAACCTGGGAGGTGGAGGTTGCAGTGAGCTGACATTGTGGCACTGCAGTCCAGCCTGGGCGATAGAGTGAGACTCTGTTTCAAAAAAAAAAAAAAAAAAAGAGGTAATGGTGTCTCTTTATGAGGAGATTATAACTTAGTAGATGAACATACATATACATGTGAAAGAACTACAGAATAGAGGATACATGCTAGATTACATGGCACTATGTGTTTGTTCAATGTTGAAGGAAGGGTTCAGTCAGGGGGGTCTTCCTGGAGGAGGTGTGTTTTGAGTCAGTACTTGAAAGAAGTTGTTGAGGTTGAATGGTGGAGACATGGGAAGGAAATCAGTTGTTTCCAGTACAGGTAATAAACTAGGAAAGGTTTAAATGGCAGTACTTAGTTAAACTAATTAGTAGGGGCACAGCAAGTAAATTGGCTTGGCAGGCCTACTGGACCTTGGGGATTCTGTTAACAGTCAACTTCGTTAAGGCAGAGTGATAGTGAGGTGACAGTTCAGTTATGTGTCCCAGTTAATTTCTGTCTTTTAACCAACCAGATCCTTACTCCTCATTCAAAGCAGCTGTCTCACATGTATAAGCCCTTAGAGGGAGGGTGGGGCTGGAGTGGGATTGGAAAGAGTAAATCTGTCCTTTTATGTCATGTGCCCATCTGAAGGTGGCTCCAGATTACCGCTTGTGAACTGGAAGGAGATACCATACTACGGTAGTAAAGAGGAGGACTGGGGGATGTGGACATTTTAACAGGCTCTCTCTGGAGTGCTGAGGGGAAAAGAAGAGACCTTAGGAGACAAAATAAGTGAGATCATCCTCCAACTTGGGGTTTCCTGGAAGAGGATAAAATGAAAGGGCTTGGTGGCTCACGCCTGTAATCCCAACACTTTCGGAGGCAGAGGTGGGCGGACAATCTGAGGTCGGGAGTACGAGACCAGCCTGACCAACAAGGAGAAACCCTGTCTCTACTAAAAATACAAAAACTTAGCTAGGTGTGGTGGCACACACCTGTAATCCCAGTTACTCAGGAGGCTGAGGTAGAAGAATCACTTGAACCCAGGAGGCGGAGCTTGTGGTGAGCTGAGATCACGCCATTGCACTCTAGCCGGTGCAACCAGAGTGAAACTCTGTCTTTAAAAAAAAAAAAAAGGGGGCCGGGCACGGTGGCTCAAGCCTGTAATCCCAGCACTTTGGGAGGCCGAGGCGGGTGGATCACGAGGTCGAGAGATCGAGACCATCCTGGCCAACCTGGTGAAACCCCGTCTCTATTAAAAATACAAAAAATTAGCTGGGCATGGTGGCGCGTGCCTGTAATCCCAGCTACTCTGGAGGCTGAGGCAGGAGAATTGCTTGAACCCAGGAGGCAGAGGTTGCGGTGAGCCGAGATCGCGCCATTGCACTCCAGCCTGGGTAACAAGAGCGAAACTCCGTCTCAAAAAAAAAAAAAAAAAAAAGAGATCAAGACCATCCTAGTCAACATGGTGAAACCCCGTCTCTACTAAAAATACAAAAAAAAATTAGCTGGGCATGGTGGCGTGTGCCTGTAATCCCAGCTACTCAGGAGGTTGAGGCGGGAGAATTGCCTGAACCCAGGAGGCAGAGGTTGCGGTGAGCCAAGATCATGCCATTGCACTCCAGCCTGGGTAACAAGAGCGAAACTCCGTCTCGAAAAGAAAAAAAAAAAAAAAAAGAAAATGGCTTTTGGTGATCACCCAATGGCTCTTGCTTACATGAAATCCAGAGAAGATGGGCTCAAACTTTTTTTTTTTTTTTGAGACAGAGTCTCCATCTGTCACCCAGGCTGGAGTACAGTGGCACAATCTCCACTTACTACAACCTCTGCCTCCCGGGTTCAAGTGATTCTTGTGCCCCAACCTCCTGAGTAGCTGGGACATGCACCATCACACCTGGCTAATTTTTTTGTTTTTGGTATGTTTTGTAGAGACAGGGTTTTGCCACTTTGGCCAGGCTGGTCTTGAACTCTGACCTCAGGTTATCCGCTTCCCTCGGTCTCCCAAAGTGCTGGGATTACAGGCGTGAGCCACCGTACCCAACCGATGGGCTCAAACATTAAATCAGTCCATATCCAATGGAAGTCCCCAGATTAATGCCAAACTCAAGGAGTAGGGGTATTGAAGGATTTATAGTGCTTCCAGAACCACCCTGTGCCTAGGTCAGATGTCTCTTCCACACTAATTAGACCAGCATTGCAACACAATCTTTTTGTTTGTTTTGAGACAGGGTCTCACTCTCATCACCAAGGCTGGGAGTGCAGTCGTGTAATCACGGCTCACTGCAGTCTCAACCTCCTGGGCTCAGGTGATCCAACTCAGACTCCCAAGTAGCTGGGATTACAGGTATGTGACACCATGCCTGGCTAATTTTTTTGTAGAAACAAAGTTTCGCCATATAGTTTGAGACAGGCTGGTCTCAAACTCTCAGGCTTGGACGGGTGCTGTGGCTCAAGCCTGTAATCCCAGCACTTTGGGAGGCCGAGGCGGGTGGATCACGAGGTCGAGAGATCGAGACCATCCTAGTCAACATGGTGAAACCCCGTCTCTACTAAAAATGCAAAAAATTAGCTGGGCATGGTGGCACGTGCCTGTAATCCCAGCTACTCAGGAGGCTGAGGCAGGAGAATTGCCTGAACCCAGGAGGCGGAGGTTGCGGTGAGCCAAGATCGTGCCATTGCACTCCAGCCTGAGTAACAAGAGCGAAACTCCATCTCAAAAAAAAAATACAAAAAAACTATCAGGCTCAGGTGATCCACTCACCTTCGCCTCCCAAAGTGCTGGGATTACAGGTATAAGACACCACGACTGACTACAGCAGTCTTTATTTACTTTACCCCCTGCCCCTCTCCACAACCACCACACACAGCACTTCTCAGGCAAAGCATTCCTGAAAGTGGAAAGTCAGGGAAATAGTGGGGCTCAAGAGGCACAGGCCCCCATGAGGGGTGGGGAGCTTAATGCGGGGCTCAGTGGTTGCTCTGTGCCCTGTGGAACCACCGGTTGGTTCTCCAGGTCCAGCCCAGCCCCATGACATTGCCCACCCAGCAGAGCCCTGACCCACTCACCTGCCAGGGCATACCCCCTGGGCATGATGGGATTGGTGAACCCTCCAGCCACGATGCCCTCAGGGAAAGCATTCCTGAAAGCATTCCTAAATCTTGACTGAAGATTTAGAAAGCAAGCAGAGGAAATGCTTGTACTGTAATAGCATCAACTTGAAATTCAACAGCAGGCACCACCATTCTCTTGCACACACCTAATTCTAGTCTCTCTAGTCTCTCTCTCTCTCTGTTTTTTTTTTTTTTTTTTTGGAGAGACAAGATCTCACTATGTCACTCTGTTGCCCAGCCTGGTCTGGTCTTGAAATCCTGGCCTCAGGTGCTTCTCCCACCTCAGCCTCCCAAAATGCTGGGATTACAGGCATGAGCCACTGCATGTAGCGCAATCTCTTTCTAACTGCTTTCTTTCTTCCTCTCCTTTTTTCTTTTGTTTGCCTCACTTTTATCAAGCGCATTTTCTTTCTTTTTATTTTTTGAGACAAAGTCTCACTCTTATTGCCTAGGCTGGAGTGCAATGGTGCCATCTTGGCTCACTACAACCTCTGCCTCCTGGGTTCAAGAGGCAGGAGAATTGCCTGAACCCAGGAGGCGGAGGTTGTGATGAGCTGAGATCGCGCCATTGCACTCCAGCCTGGGTAACAAGAGTGAAACTCCGTCTCAAAAAAAAAAAAAAAAAAAAAAAAGAGATTCTCCTGCCTCAGCCTCCTAAGTAGCTGGGATTACAAGCATGTGCTACCATGTCTGGCTAATTTTTGTCTTTTTAGTGGAGATGGGGTTTCTCCATGTTGGTCAGGTTGGTCTCGAACTCTCAGCCTCTGGTGATGCGTCTGCCTTGGCCTCCCAAAGTGCTGGGATTACAAGCATGAGCCACCACACCCAGCCAAGGGCATTTTTTCTCCTCCTTGAATCATGAAAAGTAGCATAGTGATATTTAATTGCCTGGGTTTCTGTCCATGAGGTCTCACTCTTCATCAAGTGCATACTTTTCAGACAAAGATGGTTCTCTGTCCTAAAAATGTCTGATTCTTCCTACCTCGACTTTTTTCTATAAATATTAAAGGTAAAAACTATGCAGTTGTAACCCAGAGCTTGGAATGTTAATTTCCTTTCCCAAAAATGTAGAACACAGGACTAAGCACTTGTGGAAGCTACAAGTAATGAACAGTACTTTTTTTTTTTTTTTTTGAGACAGAGTCTCACTGTGTCGCCAGGTGCCAGGCTGGAGTGCAGTGGCACAATCTCAGCTCACTGCAACCTCCACCTCCTGGGTTCAAGTAATTCTTCCGCCTCAGCCTCCCAAGTAGCTGGGACTACAGGCGCACACCACCACGCCCACCTAATTTTTTTTTGTTTTTAGTAGAGACGGGGTTTCACCATGTTGGCCAGGATGGTCTCGATCTCTTGACCTCGTGATCCGCCCGCCTCAGCCTCCCAAAGTGCTGGGATTACAGGCTTGAGCCACCATGCCTGGCCAGTGCTTCTAACTATAGTCAAGGCCGAATATGATAAAGGTTCTTGTGATGGTTAATACTGAGTGTCAACTTGATTGGATTGAAGGATGCAAAGTGTTGTTCCTGGGTGTCTGTGAGGGTGTTGCCAAAGGAGATTAACATTTAAGTCAGTGGACTGGAAGAAACCGACACACTCTCAAGCTGAGTGGGCACCATCAAATCCACTGCCAGCGATGCTAGAAAGAGAAAGCAGGGTTGGGTGCGGTGGCTCACACCTGTAATCCCAGCACTTTGGGAGGCCGAGGCAGGCGGATCACCTGAGGTCAGGAGTTCGAGACCGGACTGGCCAATATGGTGAAACGCTGTCTCTACTAAAAATTAGCCAGGCATGATGGCGTGCGCCCATAGTGTCTGTAGTCTCAGCTACTTAGGAGACTGAGGCAGGAGAATTGCTTGAATCCGGGAGGTGGAGGTTGCAGTGAGCCAATATTGTACCATTGCACTCCAGCCTGGGTGACAGAGTGACACTCGGTCTCAAAAATAAATAAAATAAATATGACTTCCTAACGCTGCATAAAAAGAAAAGAAAGAAAATAAATAAATAAATAAATAAATAAACAAACAGAAAAAGCAGGCAGAAGAAGGTGGAAGAAGCTGTCTTGCTGAGTCTTCCAGCCTCCATCTTTCTCCCGTGCTGGATGCTTCCTGCTCTCGAACATCAGACTCCAAGTTCTTCAGCTTTTGGACTCTTGGACTTAACACCAGTGTTTTGCCAGGGGCTCCCGGGCCTTTGGCCACAGACCGAAGGCTACACAGTCGGCTTCTCTACTTTTGGGGTTTTGGGGCTTGGGCTGATCCAACATTGGCTTCCTTGCTCTTCAGCTTGCAGACGGACTGATGTAGGACTTTACCTTGTGATCCTGTGAGGCAATTCTCCTTTAATAAACTCCCTTTCGTATATACATTTATCCTATTCGTTCTGCCCCTCTAGAGAACCCTAATATAGGCTCTAAGAAGGGCGTTCAGAGGATCTGCAGATGCGCGCTGTAGACACGCCCACGAAGTCGTCTCTGTACCTACGTCTCGGGTCCTGTGACCACAGGCGACCTCAGTCCCGTGAACCATCTTTGCAGCTTCTCAAACGCACACCCCAGCGCCCTTTCTCGCCAGAGGTGTGAAACTACATCTCCCGACAGGCGGCGTTGTCCCCTTCCTTCCTCCCTCTCCCAGGCCCGAGCCATGGCAACGGCATGACGTGGGGTACCGTGAGCTGAGGGAGCAGCGGTCCCGGCTTCAGTTGTAGCCTACCCGGCAGCCTGGACAGGAGCAAGGCGAGAGGTGCTGCAGCCTCCCGCCGCCCCTGAGCTGGGGGGCCCCGAACCAGCCCGGCGGGTGCCTACTACCGCTCCTCCTTTGGAGTGAGGAGGGCGCAGCCGGTGTCAGAAAGGCGCAGGCAGGGTCGCGCGCATGGCCTGGGCGGGCGCGCGGCGGGTCCCGACTGGGACGCGCGCGGCGGCCGAGCGCTACTGCTGCCGGCTCTCGCTCCGCCCGGGCGCGCGCCCGGCCCCGCCCCCAGGCCCTTCGCCGCCGCCGCGACCAATGAGGTGAGAGGGAGGCGCGGGCGTCAGCGCCTGAGGGCAGGGGGTTGCTCCAGACGCCGGGGTTCCGCGGTGGAGGGGTGCTGTATACTGGGATGCAGGCGCGGCGGAGACCGACAGCAGTCATGCCCTGGGAGCTAATGTAGAGCTTTGGAGAATGCTTTTGCAAGTTGTACGAGAAGGGAAGTCCTCGGGGTGAGTGTCCAGTCTCTTCTTGGCCCTCACCGGCGCCCTAGCTATATAATGAACCCAGGGGGGCCCCGGGGGCGGTGATGCTTCCTGAGAGTCTTAGCTTGCGGCAGTAGCGTAGGCCCAGTCAAAGGCAACAGGCGCTTCCCGCACATCCCGTTTTTCTCATTCCCCACCCCCAGTCGTGTCCTCAGCTGCCCTCGACCTTTTGCACTCGTGACTCCCTGGCCAGCGAGGGCCTAGCGGGCTGCAGCAGGTGCTGGGTGTGGGGTAAGGTTGTCTGAACGACCTTCGTTTGGGATGCACTCTTCTTCCCCTTCACCTGGAAATGATAGAGGATTACAAAGAACTGTAAGGTTGCCTCCTCTTTCCTTTGGCCTTAGGTTTCTGACCTCCTGCAGCCTCCTCTTGCCTCGGGCTGCCCAGATCTTGACGGCTGAGGCTGCCTTACCTTCCAGCCGTTCCTTCATGGGATTTGCTGCCCCCTTCACCAACAAGCGAAAGGCTTACTCGGAGCGTAGAATCATGGGGTAAGCATCCTCTGCCCTGCATCCTTCCACTTCCCCTTTCTCTCCAAATAACCATGTCCAGGCAACAATGTCAGGGTATCATTGGTGGGCAAGATTTATCCCTAGCCATCCTCCTCCACAGCTACAGTACTGATCCAAACCTTCCCTGCCAGCCTCCCGACCTTAATTTTTCCCATCTTGGCTGCTGTGCATGGTGCATTAAGTGAAATGAGACTAGGGTTGGACTATACCTTAAGACAACAGGGTGTAGCTGGGTGCGGTGGCTCACGCCTGTAATTCCAGCACTTTGGGAGGCTGAGACGGGCGGATCACTTGAGGTCAGAAGTTTGAGACTAGCCAACATGATGAAATCTTGTCTCTACTAAAAAAGTACAAAAATCAGCCTGGTGTGGTGGCGGGCACCTGTAATCCCAGCTACTGGGAGGCTGAGGCAGGAGAATCGCTTGAACCTGGGAGGCAGAAATTGCGGAGAGCTGAGATTGCACCACTGCACTCCAGACTGGGCGACAGAGCAAGACTGTCTCAAAAAACAAAACAAATATGTGGGGAACGCTCCCGTGTGAGACCCCTAAAAGGCGTGAGTCTCACTATACGGTGAGTTTGATCCCAAACACAGTTTCCTACTGGAGGCAGTCGAGCTATCCGGAATATAGGAACTGAAAGATGAATGATCAGTTTCTAATATCAACTACAATATCGTTTGGGCCTAAAACTATGCATTGCTGCTAGACCGAGTTACCCCCTGCCGGCAACCGGTTCCTGCTTTTAACCTTTTTATGACTTTAAGTATAATCCTTAAACCTTACTTACCAGACTGCCTTGCACCTTAGATAATGGTTTAACTGTCAATATTTGCAAAGCAAATGCCACCATAAGGGATGGCTTTGATTCCTGACTCAGAGATTCCTGAATGGGGAAATTGAGTTGAGTTAGAAGTAGACAAAGGAGAATCCGGTTAAAAGATATTCTGATAAGCAAAACCAGAAAAACTTTTCACATCTCAGTTCTAAAACAAGATCAAACCGGAGATACCTGCAGCCAGGAGGAATAATGTCTGGATGCAAACAAGCTTTGTGATTACAGGAAATTCTGTTACTTTTTACAACCACTGATTGTGTATTTGACTTTTCAATTGTATAGGCCATGTAAGGTATACATTTACATTTCGTCTTGCAACCATTGTGTATCTGATTTCTCTATTGTATAGGCCATGTGAGGCATACATTTACATTCCTCTTACAATGACGTAAACCAGAGCCAAGAAAGTGTATTTATTCCTGGCCTTTGAAAAATAAAATTTGCTGTTTAGGCACAGCCTATCAGCCCTCCAGACGCCTCGCTTTCTCTCTCTCTGTCTTTATTATTTTCTCAGGCGCACTCCCTCTTCCAGGTATTGGGACCCTCTTGCAGGTCGAGAGACCCCCGGGCAGACGTGCCTACCCGTCCGGACGGTCCACGACACAAATAAGACAACGTGGTGTATTTTTCTGGGTGGCCATTAAAATTTTTTTTTGTGGGTACATAGTATGTGTAAATATTTGAAGCATAATCTTTTTAATATATTTTGAGCATAATAGCTAACTTATCAAGCACTTGCTACATGCTAGCAGCTTGACTTAAATGTTTTACATATATTTTTCTCATTTAATCCTTACAACAAACCTATAAATCAGGTGAGAAAATGAAGACACAGGTAATTTACCTAAGGCCACATTGTTAGAAAATTGTTAGAGCTGGGATCTGATCCTTGTGTGATCACCAGTAAAACTGACAGCCTCTCTGTTCTCCCTAGATGGTCCCTCTTTTTTTTTTTTTTTTTTTTTTTTTTGAGACGGAGTTTCGCTCTTGTTACCCAGGCTGGATTGCAATGGCACGATCTCGGCTCACCGCAACCTCCGCCTCCTGGGTTCAGGCAATTCTCCTAACTCCGCCTCCCTAGTAGCTGGGATTACAGGCACGTGCCACCATGCCCAGCTAATTTTTTTTTTTTTTTTTTTTTGAGACGGAGTTTCGCTCTCGTTACCCAGGCTGGAGTGCAATGGCGCGATCTCGGCTCACCGCAACCTCCGCCTCCTGGGTTCAGGCAATTCTCCTGCCTCAGCCTCCTGAGTAGCTGGGATTACAGGCACGTGCCACCATGCCCAGCTAATTTTTTGTATTTTTAGTAGAGATGGGGTTTCACTATGTTGACCAGGATGGTCTCGATCTCTTGACCTCGTGATCCACCCGCCTCGGCCTCCCAAAGTGCTGGGATTACAGGCTTGAGCCACCGCGCCCGGCCCCAGCTAATTTTTTTGTATCTTTAGTGGAGACGGGGTTTCACCTTGTTGACCAGGATGGTCTCGATCTCTTGACCTCGTGATCCGCCCGCCTCGGCCTCCCAAAGTGCTGGGATTACAGGCTTGAGCCACCACGCCCGACCTAGATGGTCCCTCTTAAAATAAAAATAATGCAAAAGTATTCTGTAAACTGCAAAACATAAGGCAACAGTATCATAAGGATTTGCACCTTTGCTTTTGAGAAGTTATTCATCCAGGCTTATTTGGGATCTGTAGTTCCTGAAGGGGTATGGTTAGTGGGCAAAGGTATGAATTAGGGGCCTATAGCAAGGAGGAACCTGACCCAGCTGGCAGTTCCTTGGCTGTGATTCCTCTTCTTCTAGGTATTCAATGCAGGAGATGTATGAGGTGGTGTCCAATGTCCAGGAGTATCGCGAGTTTGTGCCCTGGTGTAAGAAGTCTCTGGTGGTATCCAGCCGTAAGGGTCACTTGAAAGCCCAGCTGGAGGTTGGCTTTCCACCTGTCGTGGAACGTTACACCTCTGCAGTTTCCATGGTCAAACCTCACATGGTCAAGGTGAGGCCTGTATGGGAGGGATTGATAAGATTTTTTCTCTTTAGCACTTTTATATTGAAGTGCTATTTTGGCCTTTGTAATGACTCTATCTCGATGTGTCAAGTAATTCCCTAATACCAGAAAAAAAGAAAATGGTTTTCAATTCCTTTGTATTGTATCCTATACTTAGTAATGTTATTTAACTACCTGATTCTCCTATTTTAGGCTGTTTGTACTGATGGCAAGCTCTTCAACCACTTAGAGACCATTTGGCGATTCAGCCCTGGTATTCCTGCCTATCCCCGAACCTGCACTGTGGACTTTTCAGTGAGTCAGGAGGCTGTGTAGCAGACAACTAGGACTGGGTATGGGGAAGGGCTGGGGTGCTGTGTCAGGGTTATTTATTTTTTTGAGATGGAGTTTTGCCCTGTTGCCCAGGCTGGGAGTGCAATGGTGCAATCTCGGATCACTGCAACATCTACCTCCTGGGTTCAAGCAATTCTCCTGCCTCAGCCTCCCAAGGAGCTGAGATTTCAGGTGCCCACCACCATGCCCGGCTAATTTTTCTGCTTTTAGTAGAGACAAGATTTCACCATTTTGGCCAGGCTACTCTCAAACTCCTGACCTCAGGTGATCCATCCACCTTGGCCTCCCAAAGAGCTGGGATTACGTGCCTGGCTGGTTATTCTTTAAGTATAGATAGCACTTAATATTCCCCAAGTCACAGTTTCCACAGGTCTGAGCTTGTATCAGACTTGTAATCTGTGCTCAGTCTCAAGTTAGGGCCCTTAAGGGGATTCAAGGAACTGGAGCCAGCAGGGGGAGGAAAGGCACTGAGGAACGGTTAACCTTGCATTTGGCCAGGGACTATCCAACGTTGTCTAGAAGAGTTTCTGACTGTCTCTTATCTATTCCCAGATTTCCTTTGAATTTCGTTCTCTGCTGCACTCCCAGCTGGCCACCATGTTTTTTGATGAGGTTGTCAAACAGAATGTTGCTGCCTTTGAGCGTCGGGCAGCCACCAAGTTTGGTCCAGAAACAGCCATCCCCCGTGAACTAATGTTCCATGAGGTGCACCAGACTTGAGGCAAGGGATTGTTCTCTAACCTCCCTTCTATCCCTCTTCCCTATCCAATTCTTTTTTTTTTTTTTTTTTTTTTTTGAGACGGAGTTTCACTCTCGTTACCCAGGCTGGAGTGCAATGGCGCGATCTCAGCTCACCACAACCTCCGCCTCCTGGGTTCAGGCAATTCTCCTGCCTCAGCCTCCTGAGTAGCTGGGATTACAGGCACGCGCCACCATGCCCAGCTAATTTTTTTTGCATTTTTAGTAGAGACGGGGTTTCACCACGTTGACCAGGATGGTCTCGATCTCTTGACCTTGTGATCCAACCGCCTCGGCCTCCCAAAGTGCTGGCATTACAGGCTTGAGCCACCGCGCTCGGCCCCCTATCCAATTCCCTTATTTATTTGGTTTGGCTCCTGCTCCAGTTTGAGAGGAGTCTGTGTTCGTAATACTGTTTCTCCTCTCAATTCCCTAGAAATTGGGTTCTATGCTGGCTGGAAAGGTAGGGGGAAACAGAAGACAAAGGATGTGGAAATGAGATGTGCCTAGGAAAGGGTCAGGCCCATCATGGGAGCATCATGTGCCTGCAGACTTTTCACTATGAATTAGAATAAGGACTATGTGGTTGTCTCTGGGCCTTATTAACACACCTTAGTGTCTGACCAGGGCAAGAGAGTAACTTAGTTCTAAGGATTGAATAAACTGACCTTTTCTTCCGGCGTAGAGGTACTGAGTGGTAACTTTTACCCTGCCTGATATTCCTCAGGATAAAAGACAACCTGCCTCCAGCCTGAAATACATAAAGCCTCATTTTAAGACTGTAAGTCCATGCTGCCTGGCTACTAGAGAGCAAGGGGCTTTCTTACCATCAGTGCCGAGGAGAAAAGTGCTAAACGGGGTTGTCTTTGTACTCTCAAGTTGTACCTTATTCTTCCACTTGGCCTGAATTTTTATAAAATTTCAATAAATTGTGACAGTGTGAAATTTGGCTTTATTATATTGTTTCTTGGGATAATAATGCAGATATAGTAGAGTAAAAGAAAGCTATGGCTTCTTTCCCCGGGGGAGTGAAGTTGTAAGAAGGCCTCTTGGACATAGTGTCCCTGCTAACTATAGTAGCACATTCTACAAGCCAGGACCTAGTATCCACCCCCCCTTGCCTATTTATAGACTTTTTCAGAAGGTCAGTTGCAGCAGGGATATCAGAACAGAATCATCTGGTCTCGGACCTCCCATATATGTGATGCCCTCAGGACCACCTCTTATTTTTGGGACCTCCTTCAGGGAAGCTGAAAAGATCAGGCACTCCAAGAAGTACCAGAGCCCTCTAGTGGCTTAGGTCCGGAGGTACCTGAGGTAGCCATAATAGCCCATTTGTCCTTGATAATTTGTTCCTTTCACTCAGTGGGCTAGACCAGTTCTTGGATTAGTCACATGAGAATTGACAGTCTCAGCTATAGCCCTTGTTATATGTTACCTTACAACAAAATTAGCAAGATTAGGGTTTAAACATCAAGGACTTCCTAACCTTGAGGAAGAACGGAAGTGTCCTTTGGAAATCTCTCAGGAAGGCTTTCCTCTGCTTAAGGTAAAACAAAGCCAAACCTACCTAAAGATAAATGGATGTAGAACACTACTTATAATCCACTAAGTTCAGGATCGTGGTAGCCAGATTCTTTTTTTTTTTTTTTAAGACGGGGTTTCACCATGTTGATCGGGCTGGTCTTGAACTCCCGACCTCAGGTGACCCACCCACCTTGGCCTCCAAAGTGCTTGGATTACAGGTGTGAGCCACCACGCCTGGCTGGTAGCCAGATTCTTTACCTCATAATAAAGATTCTTCCAGGCCTTATTTAATAGCAGGCTCAAGCATTGTTAATAAAAACATTTATTTTGCATTTTATACAGAACAACCTGAAGTCTGCACCATGACTTGACAGTTACCCAGGGGTTTACAGTGTGTCCAACTCAAGTGCGGTTCTGGGACTGGGGATCCACACAAACACAGGCAGGAGTCTGGAGAGAAGATAGGGGCACAGCAGGAGTGTATCTCAATCCTTTCTCAAAGAAAAGGCAGTAGAACATTGAGTTGCTGAAAACCTGTGCAAATGGGGCTTCTAAAACAAACATTGTACTGTGAGCTCTCAGGGAAGAGGGAGAAAAAGGATGCTGATAAATAAGGAGGCATCTTCTTGAGGCAGGGGATGAGGAGGGAGGCTTACTATTTTAATGCCCTCAGCCCCAGTACCTGATAATCAGAGGAGACCATGTTCAATCTTGAATCAATTCTCTGTTCAAAAAGAGGTGCTAACAACCCAGGGACTAGACTCTGAAAATAACATGCTGGTTATTCCTGAGTCCCTGCTCTATGCCTCACAGCATATTAAAAGATGGGGGTCTGGGGACTGGGGAGGCCAGAGGGTAGTGGCTTTCATTCTATGGAAGTAAAAAACTTAGTTCACATTAAGCACTGATAAAACCCAAGGACTGGGACCACAGATCTGTTGAGAGGTCTCTAGTACGGACCAAGAGGGGAGGTCCAGAACATCCTCAGCTTGAGGTGCAATAGGTGTAAAGTCTGGGAGGAGGTGAGTATTAAAGTAATGGGAAACAGAACACTCCCAGACCTTAATTTTAATTGGATAATTTTAAAAAAGAAATCAAACATTGGGTGCCAGTCACAACAAATGCCATGCCTTTTATGGTCACTTGGTCACATAAAAAAATTGCCAAAGCATGTCCAGCAAACCAATAGGTCTTGCTAGGAGGTGTTTGAGTGCATGGGAGAGGGCCAAGGGGCTTGGTACAGCTGACTATCCATCATGATTCCTATGGAAACAGAAGGGGCAGAGTCCTGGTTTACTGGCTTATTGAGGGCTTGGCAGAGAAGAAGCAAAAGCTCCAAAGTGATTGCAGATTCTCTGTAACCAGCTTTGACCCATGGAAAGAGGAGCCAGATTCTCACTCTAGAGATAGTGGGGGGGCCAAACCTAACTCATACCACATGCATTAGTCCTGGCCATCCTCCAGGGCCACCCCTATGATGGGCAACTCATACCAGGCAGGGAAGAGGGCTGATTAGGGAACAAGGGATCATTTTTCATCTTTTAAAGTCTTAATTTATATTTTAACCTCAAAGACATTATCAGTGCCTCAGATATAATTTAATCTTAAGTCTTTAAAGGCCCCCTGAAACAAAAGTATACTCTTTATTTAGGCTTCCTCACTTTCTAGTAGTCACTTTCTCCCAGTCTCCGGTTTTACCCTGACTTAGAGTCCACAAACTTCATCAGACCCTCTGTGCTCATGGACTTGGGCCTTTCTAGAGGGAAGCCTAAGGCTCGGCTCCAGATGAGCTGTGCCAGTACACCCAATGCGCGTGACACCCCAAACAGGACCGTGTAGTAATTCATTTCCGTCATTCCATAGTACTGTAAGGTAAAAGAGAAAAAGGTTTTGTGTAAGGCAGAGGCAGTGACATGTACAAGTCCTGGGTGATAGAAACCTTAAAAGCTCAATTATCCCTTTTTCTCCAAGGACTTACCCACTCAACCTTAAATAGAAATGACACTGCGAAAAGTATAGCAATTGGGATTCTGAAAAGAGAACAACCCCAACCCCAACCCTGTCATATTAACTTTATCAAAAGGCTCTGTGAGGGAGGTCCTTGCTCTGATAGGAGTTAGTTGACTTTGTGCATGGCAGATAACAATAGGGTTTGGTACAAAATAGAGGGAAAAGAGGGAAAGGAGGACTTACCTGAAGCAGCACCCCACTGTGAGCATCTACATTGGGCCAAGGGTTCTTGGCCTTACCCTGCTCTAAAAGGACATTGGGCACAATCTTGTATAGCTGAGCAACCAACTTAAACATGGGGTCATTAGGCAGGTGTTTCAGAGCAAACTCTCGCTGACAGGTATATCGTGGATCAGTCTTTCTTAGTACTGCATGGCCATAGCCTGGAACAACCTGTAAAGAATGAGGAAAAAAGTATTCTCAGTAGAAATTATTTTATTTTTTGAGACAGGATCTCGCTCTGTCACCCAGGCTGGAGTGCAGTGGCATGATCACATCTCCCGGCAGCCTCCCAGGCTCAGGCAATCCTCCCATTTTAGCCTTCCAAGTAGCTGGGACCAGCACACCAATACACCTGGATTTTTTTTTTTTTTTGGGGGGGGTAAAGATGGGGTCTGGCCGGGCACAGTCACTCACACCTGTAATCCCAGCACTTTGGGAGGCCTATGCGGACAGATCACCTGAGGTTGGAAGTTCGAGACCAGCCTGATCAACATGGAGAAACCCTGTCTCTACTGAAAATACAAAATTAGCTGGGCGTGGTGGCGCATGCATGTAATCCCAGCTACTTGGGAGGCTGAGGCAGGAGAATCACTTTAACCCAGGAGACAGAGGTTGTGGTGAGCAAAGATTGCGCCATTGCACTCCAGACTAGGCAAAAAGAGTGAAACTCTTGTCTCAAAAAAAGAAAAGAAAAGAAAGATGGGGTCTCTGTTGCTCAGGCTAGTCTCAAACTCATGGGCTCAAGCCATCTATCCACCCTGGCCTCCCAAAGTGCTAAGATTATAAGCCTGAGCCACCACACTCAACCTATTCTTATTATTTATTTATTTTTTTTAGAGACAGGGTATTACATTGTTGTCCTGGCTGGAATACAGTGGCTATTCATAGCAGTGATCTTAGCACCCTGCAGCCTTGAACTCCTGGCCTCAAGCAACCCTCTTGCGTCAGCCTCCCAAGTAGGTGAGAATACCGGGGTCCATGCCATTGTGCCCAGCTAGAAGTTATTTTCTAAATAAATTCTTCTAGGTAGATAAATGGAAAAAGAAAAAAAAAATCTCTAATTTAGAGACCTCTTTCATTCTTGTCTTCTTGAGATGGAGTCTGGCTCTGTTGCCCAGGCTGGAGTATAGTGGCATGATCCTTGGCTCACTGCAACCCCCGCCTCCTGGGTTCAAGCAGTTCTCCTGCCTCAGCCTCCTGAGTAGCTGGGATTCCAGGCGCCTGCCACCATGCCCAGCTAATTTTTTGTATTTTAGTAGAGACGGGGTTTCACCATATTGCCCAGGCTAGTTGCAAACTCCTGAGCTCAGGCAATCCACCTGCTTCGGCCTCTGTAAGTGCTGGGATTACAGGCGTGAGCCACCACGCCTGGCCCATTCTTTTCTTCTTAATTCTTCCAAATTGCAGAACTTGGGTCTTGGTTTCTTTCCTAGTCGTTAAGCATCTCTGCTTACCCGTCCTGAGTTGAGTGTGTTCCAGATGTAGTCTCGTAACTTCTCATCTGACACATCTTTGCCAACTTCCTTCTGTAGCTGTGTTAGCCAAACAAGCACTTCCTATGGGAAAGGTTTAGGGAAAAAAGGAATGTTAATACATATGCCAGGAGAGAATGCCAAGATCAGAAACAAAGGATGGGGTAAGGAAAACATGTATTGAGAAAATAAAAAGAATAGTCTTACCTGGTTTGCCAGTCCATGGAGAGGTCCTGCCAGCCCGTTCATGGCTGCTGCAAAGGACAGGTAAGGGTCTGAAAGGGCACTGCCCACCAAGTGGCTGGTATGGGCACTTACATTGCCGCCCTCATGGTCACTGCAGGGAAGAAGGGAGAGCCAAGGGGAGAAGGGGCAGATTATGGAAGCCTTGCTGTTCTCTTATTTGTCACTTACTAGCCTAGTTATGGGCTCATGCCAGCCTATACCCAGTCAGTTATACCTAAGCTCTTGTATAAGACATCCTAAGACCAGGCGCAGTGGCTCATGCCTGTAATCGCAGCACTTTGGGAGGCTGAGGTGGGTGGATCATAAGATCAGGAGTTCAAGACCAGCCTGGTCAAGATGGCGAAACCCTGTCTCTGCTAAAAATACAAAAATTAGCTGGGTGTGGTGGCACGTCCCTGTAGTCCCAGCAGCTTGGGAGGCTGAGACAGCAGAATAGCTTGACCCTGGAAGGTGGAGGTTGCAATGAGTGAGATCCATGCCACTGTATTCCAGCCTGGGCAACAGAGCGAGGCTCTGTTTCCAGAAAAAAAAAAAAAAAAAAAAAAGGGCCGGGCGCGGTGGCTCAAGCCTGTAATCCCAGCACTTTGGGAGGCCAAGGCGGGTGGATCACGAGGTCAAGAGATTGAGACCATATTGGTCAACATGGTGAAACCCCGTCTCTACTAAAAATACAAAAAATTAGCTGGGCATGGTGGCACGTGCCTGTAATCCCAGCTACTCAGGAGGCTGAGGCAGGAGAATTGCCTGAACCCAGGAGGCAGAGGTTACGGTGAGCCGAGATCATGCCATTGCACTCCAGCCTGGGTAACAAGAGTGAAACTCCGTCTCAAAAAAAAAAGACCTCCTAATCTTGGCTGGGTACAGTGGCTCATGCCTGTAGTCCCAGCACTTTGGGAGGCCAAGGCAGGTGGATCACAAGGTCAAGAGATTGAAACCATCCTGGCCAACATGATTAAACCCCATCTCTACTAAAAATACAAAAATTAGCTGGGCGTGGTGGTGCACACCTGTAGCCCCAGCTATTCGGGAGGCTGAGGCAGAAGAATCACTTGAATACAGGAGGGGGAAGTTGCAGTGAGCCGAGATTGTACCACTGTACTCCAGCAGTCTGGTGACAGGGGCGAGACTCCATCTCAAAAAAAAAAAAAAGCCGGACGTGGTGGCTCAAGCCTGTAATCCCAGCACTTTGGGAGGCCGAGGCGGGTGGATCACGAGGTTAAGATATCAAGACCATCCTGGTCAACAAGATGAAACCCCATCTCTACTAAAACTACAAAAAATTAGCTGGGCATGGTTGTGCGTGCCTGTAATCCCAGCTACTCAGGAAGCTGAGACAGGAGAATTGCCTGAACCCAGGAGGCGGAGGTTGCGGTGAGCCAAGATTGTGCCATTGCACTCCAGCCTGGGCAACAAGAGTGAAACTCCATCTCAAAAAAAAAAAAAAGGGCCGGGCGCGGTGGCTCAAGCCTGTAATCCCAGCACTTTGGGAGGCCAAGGCGGGTGGATCACGAGGTCAAGAGATCGAGACCATCCTGGTCAACATGGTGAAACCCCGTCTCTACTAAAAATACAAAAAAATTCGCTGGGCATGGTGACACGTGCCTGTAATCCCAGCTACTCAGGAGGCTGAGGCAGGAGAATTGCTTGAACCCAGGAGGCGGAGGTTGCGGTGAGCCGAGATCACGCCATTGCACTCCAGCCTGGGTAACAAGAGTGAAACTCCGTCTCAAAAAAAAAAAAAAAAAAAAAAAAGGCATCCTAATCCTATTACCAGCTTTTGTTCACTAATCCACAGAACTAGAGAGGTTACTGGGTTACTGGTTGATGACGCCTGTATGCTCTGCTCCCTGACGCCAACCCTAGCTTTAATAGAAACTGCCCAAAGAGGGAGCTCCTGGAAAGCTGAAGGACCATCTAATGTGAACAGCTAGTACCTTTTCCCAGCCAGAAGCACCATCTTTTTTTTTTTTTTTTTTTTTTGAGACGGAGTTTCGCCCTTGTTACCCAGGCTGGAGTGCAATGGCGCGATCTCGGCTCACCGCAACCTCCGCCTCCTGGGTTCAGGCAATTCTCCTGCTTCAGCCTCCTGGGTAGCTGGGATTACAGGCACGCACCACCATCCCCAGCTATTTTTTTTTGTATTTTTAGTAGAGACGGGGTTTCACCATGTTGACCAGGATGGTCTCGATCTCTTGACCTTGTGATCCACCCGCCTTGGCCTCCCAAAGTGCTGGGATTACAGGCTTGAGCCACCGCGCCCGGCCCCAGAAGCACCATCTTGTTCTTAGCATGGTTATGGTAATTTCTTTAGGCCTCCTTACCTTCCTTACTAGACCCCTTTCTTGCCTTGTATCATCCTTTATGCCACATTTCTGTCTCCTTGCTGCCTACCATCTGTTCCCAGAAGATAAGAACATAGAGGAGCTTTAAAAAAAATTTCCCACCAATTGAGGCATCTGGTGGCTGTGACTGCTGGGCCTAGCTTACCTGTGGATGGTGAGGTATAGGCGCATGAGCTCAGTGAACTGAGCATCAGTATAGCCTAACATGTTGGTGAAATTGTGGGACCAGTCCAGCTTAGAGTCAATGGCCCCAATACCACTGCCTTCTCTGTAGAGATTTCGGTAGATCTTTGCTGCAACACAAGGTAGCTTTGCGATTAGATCCATAGAGTCTTCATAAATCAACTGACAGGAGAAGAACAAGATGGAGAAAAAAAAGGAAACATCAGCAAAGAAGAATTAGGCAGGGATATTGTCTGTTCTCCATGAACTGGGACATTTGGGTTGATGGTTAGTTACATAGCGGGTTGTTTAGAGTATGTTTGAAAGCATAGGATAACAGGCCGGGCGCGGTGGCTCACGAGGTCGAGAGATCGAGACCAACCTGGTCAACATGGTGAAACCCCGTCTCTACTAAAAATACAAAAAATTAGCTGGGCATGGTGGTGCGTGCCTATAATCCCAGCTACTCAGGAGGCTGAGGCAGGAGAATTGCCTGAACCCAGGAGGCGGAGGTTGCGGTGAGCCGAGATCGCGCCATTGCACTCCAGCCTGGGTAACAAGAGCGAAACTCTGTCTCAAAAAAAAAAAAAAAAAAAAAGAAAGTATAGGATAACAATCATAACCATTTAACTGAATAACTATTATGACCCAGGCACTAAGTGATTTGTAATACTATCTAACGTACACTAAAACGTTATTCCCGGCCGGGCGCGGTGGCTCAAGCCTGTAATCCCAGCACTTTGGGAGGCCGAGGCGGGTGGATCACGAGGTCGAGAGATCGAGACCATCCTGGTCAACATGGTGAAACCCCGTCTCTACTAAAAATACAAAAAATTAGCTGGGCATGGTGGCACATGCCTGTAATCCCAGCTACTCAGGAGGCTGAGGCGGGAGAATTGCTTGAACCCAGGAGGCGGAGGTTGCGGTGAGCCGAGATCGCGCCATTGCACTCCAGCCTGGGTAACAAGAGCGGAACTCCGTCTCAAAAAAAAAAAAAAAAAAAAAAAAAAACGTTATTCCCAATGCTTACTACTACAAAGTATATAATGACTGCCATTTTACAGATGAGGGAACTAAGGCTCATAGTATCATAGTATTAGGTTAAATGCTAAAGTCAGGTTTGAACTCTGATATGTTTTTTTGTTTTTTTTTTTGAGACGGAGTTTCGCTCTTGTTACCCAGGATGGAGTGCAATGGCGCGATCTCGGCTCACCACAACCTCCGCCTCCTGGGTTCAGGCAATTCTCCTGTCTCACCTTCCTGAGTAGCTGGGATTACAGGCACGCGCCACCATGCCCGGCTAATTTTTTGTATTTTTAGTAGAGAGGGGGTTTCACCATGTTGACCAGGATAGTCTCAATCTCTTGACCTCGTGATCCACCCGCCTTGGCCTCCCAAAGTGCTGGGATTACAGGCTTGAGCCACTGCGCCCGGCCTTCTGATATGTTTTTGAGACAAAGTTTTGCTCTTGTTGCCCAGGCTGGAGTGCAATGGCATGATCTCAGCTCACTGCAACTTCCACCTCCCAAGTTAAGCGATTCTCCTGCCTCAGCCTCCCGAGTAGCCGGGATTACAAGCATGCGCCACCAAGCCTGGCTAATTTTGTATTTTTAGTAGAGATGGGGTTTCTCCATGTTGGTCAGGCTGGTATTGAACTCCCGACCTAAGGTGATCTGCCCACCTCTGCTTCCCAAAGTGCTGGGACTACAGGTGTGAGCCACTGCACCCAGCCCTCTGATATGTTTAATCATGATCTTTTTCACTATGCCATGACTTTACATTTAATGTGTTAAGACATTAGGTTTTGAGGCCGGGCATGGTTGCTCATGCCTGTAATCCCAGAACTTTGGGAGGCTGAGGTGGGTGAATCGCTTGAAGCCAGGAGTTTGAGACCAGCCTGGCCAACATGGTGAAACCCCGTCTCTACTAAAAATACAAAAATCCGCCAGGTATGGTGGCACAGGCCTATAATCCCAGCTACTCGGGAGGCTGAGGCATGAGAATCTCTTGAACCCGGGAGGCGGAGGTTGCAGTGAGCCACGACTATGTCACTGCACTCTAGCCTGGGTGACAGAGCAAGAAGATTCTGCCAAAAGAAAGAAAGGAAGAAAAAAAAAAAGACATTAGGTTTTACAGCAGGGCACAGCGGCTCATGCCTATAATCCCAGCAGTTTGGGAGACTGAAGTGGGCATTTCACTTGAGGTCAGGAGTTCAAGACTAGCCTGACCAATATGGTGAGACCCCCATCTCTACTAAACATATAAAAATCAGCTGGGCATGGTGGTGGGTACCTGTAGTCCCAACTATTGGGAGGCTGAGACCGGAGAACTGCTTGAACCCAGGAGGTGAAGGTTGCAGTGAGCCGAGATCACACCACTGCACTCCAGCCTGGGCCACAGAGCAAGACTCAGTCTCAAAAAAAAAAAAAAAACACACACACACACACAAAAACAAAAAACCAAAACCAAAACAAACCAAAACAAACTGATGTCTTTTCTTTTTTTTGAGACTGAGTCTTGCTCTGTGGCCCAGGCTAGAGTTGAGTGGCGCAATCTCGGCTCACTGCAACCTCCGTCTTCTGGGTTCAAGCAATTCTCTGTCTCAACTTCCCGAGTATGCGGCTTTACAGGTACCTCCACCTGGCTAATTTTTTTTTGTATCTTTAGTAGAGTCGGGGTTTCACCATCTTGGCCAGGCTGGTCTTGAACTCCTGACCTCCTGATCCACCCGCCTCAGCCTCCCAAAGTGCTGGGATTACAGGCATGAGCCACGGCACCCAACCGACACTAGGTTTTAATAATTAATTCTCTGTTCCATCTTCCAAAGAAAATACACTATATGTGCCAAGGGTCAAACACTAAGTATTCAATTATTATTTAATAACAAAGGCTTCCATTCTTGTTTTGTTTTGAGAAGGAGTTTCACTCTTGTTGCCCAGGCTGGAGTGCAATGGTGCATTCTTGGCTCACGGTAACCTCTACCTCGTGGGTTCAATCGATTCTCCTGCCTCAGCCTCCTGAGTAGCTGGGATTACAGGTTCAAGCCACCAAGCCCAGCTATTTTTTTTTTTGTATTTTTAGTAGAGATGGGGTTTCACCATGTTGGTCAGGCTGGTCTCGAACTCCCAACCTCAGGTGATCGGCCTGCCTCAGCCTCCCAAAGTGTTGGAATTACAGGCGTGAGCCACTGCGCCTGGCCAAGGCTTCCATTCTTTAAGCACTTACTGTGCAATGGTACTGTGCCAGATATATTATTTGCAGTATTACCTTTTCTTTTCTTTTTCTTTCTTTTTTTTTTTTTTGAGACGGGGTTTCGCTCTTGTTACCCAGGCTGGAGTGCAATGGCGCGATCTCGGCTCACCGCAACCTCCGCCTCCTGGGTTCAAGCAATTCTCCTGCCTCAGACTCCCTAGTAGCTGGGACTACAGGCGTGTGCCACCATGCCCAGCTAATTTTTGTATTTTTAGTAGAGACGGGGTTTCACCATGTTGACCAGGATGGTCTCGATCTCTTGACCTTGTGATCTACCCGCCTCGGCCTCCCAAAGTGCTGGGATTACAGGCTTGAGCCACCGCACTCGGCCTACCTTTTCTTTTCTTACAATAATCCTATAAGGTAACATATACCTCATTTTATAGGTTAGGAAATTGGGGCTTAGCTAAGGTACCTTGCACAAGGTTACTCATGTAGGTAAGAAGCATTACCTAGCTTACATTAACTTATGCCACTTTTTTTATTTGAGACAGAATCTTGACCTGTCGCCCAGGCTGGAGTGCAATGGCATCCAGCTCACTGCAACCTCCGCCTCCCAAGTTCAATCGATTCTTGTGCCTCAGTCTCCTGAGTAGCTGGGATTACAGGAGTATACCACCATGCCCGGCTAATTTTTGCATTTTAGAGACAGGGTTTCACCATGTTGGTCAGCCAGTCTCAAACTCCTGACCTCAGGTGAACCATCTACCTTGGCCTCCCAAAGTGCTGGGATTACAGGCGTGAGCCACCGCACCTGGCCCATGCCACTTTTTAAGAAAATAATAAATAAAAAGCATGTATTTTTGGATTTTCTTTTGAGACAGAGTCTTGCTCTGTCACCCAGGCTGGAGTGCAGTGGTTCTATCTCATCAGCTCACTGAAACCTCAGCCTCCTGATTTCAAGCAATTATCATGCCTCAGCCCCCAAAGTAGCTGGGATTAATTTTTGTATTTTTTTGTAGAGATGGGGTTTCACCATATTGGCCAGGCTGATCTCAACCTCCTGACCTCAAGTTATCTATCTGCCTCGGCCTCCCAAAATGCTGGGATTATAGACATAAGCCACCACGCCTGGGCTACTAGCAAAACTTGATCTGTCAGCTACTTTACAAATTTGACTAAGTTTAACAGCTTAAAACTACTTCACAATTAAATAGCTGGTTGCATCAGAGCAATCAATCTTCTTGTTCTGAGTGACCTTAAGTCAATCAGAGAGGCCTAGAAGCTAGTTAAACTCTTCAAGTCAAGAGATTACTCATCTAGAGTTAGTGGAAGAAATGTGTGCATAAGATCATCCTCTTAAGGTATATGTTAAAAAAGCTCTTTAAAAGCTCAATAAGGCTGGGCGCCGTGGCTTACTCCTGTAAACCCAGCACTTTGGGAGGCCGAGGCAGGCAGACCATGAGGTCAGGAGTTAGAGACCAGCCAGGCCAACATAGTGAAACCTCGTCTCTACTAAAAATACAAAAATTGGACAGGCATGGTGGTGGGCACCTGTAGTCCCAGCTACTCGGGAGGCTGAGGCAGGAGAATCGCTTGAACCAGGGAGGTGGAGGTTGCAGTGAGCCAAGATTGTGCCATTGCACTTCAGCCTGGGCAACAAGAGCAAAATTCCTTCTCAAAAAAAAAAAAAAAAAAAGTTCAATAACCAGCTAAATGCTGTCACATAATTCTACTTAGATAGCTCATAATTACATTAACCAAGGCAAAGAACTGAGCTGAACTAGTGTGGCTGACCTTTGGAAGAGATACAAGATGTGGCAGCAAGAACACCAAGCCCTACTTAAAATTAAAGCAGTTCCTGGTGCTAATGTTTGCACAATGTGAACTTATTCGAGACACATCCTAAGGCTGACAAATACATCTGTTTGCTTACAAATAATCTTGGAAAGATTAGCAAAGTCTTGTAATACAACATGTTTACCTTCGAGCCTTAGATAGTATCTCATAAAGAGATGATGGCAAGTCAAGTAATGACTGTACGCTGAAATACAGGTCCTGCTAAGCAGGGGAATACAAAATTCATTTTAGTGATTCAATAAAGGATAGTGTTAAGCATGCAGCGTATCTGGGTGCCTAGGAAGTATCTTATAGGCATCTAACATAAAGTATCAAGAAGCCTCCTACCTCATGATAGTAAAGATAAGTAAAACTGTAAGTAGTAACAGACACTTTTCTTTTTTTTTGAGATAATCTCTCTGTTGCTCAAGCTGGAGTGCAGTAGCACAACCATGGCTCACTGCTGCCTCTCGACCTTTCAGCTCAAGCAATGCTCCCGCCTCCTGAGTAGCTAGCTGAGACTACAAGTGCATGCCACCCTGCCTAGCTAATTTTTAATTTTTTTTGTAGAGACAGGGATCTCACTATCTTCCCCAGGTTGGTTTCTAACTCCTGACCTCAAGTGATCTGCCCACTTTGGCCTCCCAACATACTGGGATTACAGGTGTGAGCCTCTAAAATGAGGCTGGGTGCAGTGGGTCACGCTTTTAATTCTAGCACTTTGGGAGGTTGAGGTGGGAAAATCACCTGTGTCTAGGAATTCAAGACCAGTCTGGGCAACATAACAAGAAGACAGCAAGATGTTTGTTTAGACAGCTAAATAAAAAATTAACTAGGCATGGTGGTATGTGCCTATAGTCCTTGTTACTTGGGAGGCTGAGGCAGGAGGATCACTTGAGTCCAGGTGTTTGACATTACAATGAGCTATGATTGCACCACTGCATCCTGGCCTGGGTGATAGAGATGTATTTCTAAAAAAATAAAAATAAAAATAAAAATAAAAACGGCTGGGCATGGTGGCTCACACTTGTAATCTCAGCAGTTTGGGAGGCCAAGGCAGGCAGATCACTTGATGTCAGGAGTTTGAGACCAGCCTGGCCAACATGGTGAAATCCTGTCTCTACTAAAAATATAAAAATTAGCCAGGTATGGTGGCATGTGCCTGTAATCCCAGCTACTCGGGAAGCTGAAGAAGCAGAATTGACTGAACCTGGGAGGCGGAGGTTACAGTGAGCTGAGACTGCGTTACTGCACTCCAGCCTGGGTGACAGAGCGAGACTCCATCTTAAAAAAATAAACAGGCTGGGTGCGGTGGCTCACGCCTGTAATCCCGGCACTTTGGGAGGCCGAGGCAGGTGGATCACGAGGTCAGGAGATCAAGACCATTCTGGCCAACATGGTGAAACCCCATCTCTACTAAAATACAAAAAATCAGCCAGGCGTGGTGTCATGTGCCTGTAGTCCCAGCTACTCAGGAGGCTGAGGCAAGGGAACGGCTTGAGTCCAGACTATACCACTACATTCCAGCCTGGTGACAGAGTAAGATTCCATCTCAAAATAAAATAAAAAAACAAACAAAATAAAAATAAAAAAGAAAATGAAAAGCAAAATATTAAGATTATATGACCTTTTGTACCTGCTGATGTGTGCAGGTACATATATACACATTCATTTCACCTAAAGCATTTATAAGTCTTTATAATTAAATCTTTTAGGAGGTGTGAATATGTATATTTTGCATCATTCTGATACTAGCCCCCTAATGCCAACCAAGTTAATATCATTTTTTTTTATATTTCAGAGACGGGGTTTCACCATGGTAACCAGAATGGTTTTTATCTCCCGACCTCGTGATCCGCTCACCCTGGCCTCCCAAAGTGCTGAGATTACAGCTCACTGCAACCTCCACCTCCCAGGTTCAAGTGATTCTCCTGCCTCAGCCTCCTGAGTAGCTGGGATTACAAGTGTGAACCACCATGCCCAGCTAATTTTTATATATATATATATATTTTTTGAGACGGAGTTTCACTCCTTACCCAGGCTGGAGTGCAATGGTGCGATCTTGGCTCACCACAACCTCCGCCTCCTGGGTTCAGGCAATTCTCCTGCCTCAGCCTCCTGAGTAGCTGAGATTACAGGCACGCACCACCATGCCAGCTAATTTTTTTTGTATTTTTAGTAGAGACGGGGTTTCACCATGTTGACCAGGATGGTCTCTATCTCTTGACCTCGTGATCCATCCGCCTTGGCTTCCCAAAGTGTTGGGATTACAGACTTGAGCCACCGCGCCCGGCTAATTTTTGTATTTTTAGTAGAGATGGAGGTTTCACCATGTTGGTCAGGCTGGTCTTGAACTCCTGACCTCGTGATCCGCCCGTCTTGGCCTCCCAAAGTGCTGGGATTACAAGCATAAGCCACCGTGCCTGGCCAATTTTCCTAAAGAGTCTACATTTTTTTTCCCCTCCCTTCATACTCAAGTTCTTTGACTCCCCATCACATACCCTTTAAACCACCCAAATTTCCTACCTCCCAGTACTTGGTTCGGCTGATACCCTCTGAATAAGCTCGGGCAAAGTTACTTTCACTGTTGAGGGCTGTAACGGCTGCACTGAGCTGAGACATAGGGTGTAGATTGGTGGGAAAGTTGTCCAGCATGGTGACCACATGGGAAGGCAGAGCTGCCCTCTTTGCCCACTCTTTTGAGAGCCAAGATACCTGTGGAAAGAGACAGTGCTCAGAATACCAGCAAGGACAAGGAAGGAGAAAAATAAAAAAGGACAGTGACATCTGAGTAAAGAAAACCCAAGACAGTTCAACCCAATCCATTTACACACCAGAACTCTGCTCTGATTTCCTCCCCTGACTACACATCTCTATTAACTACCATCCTTGACCAGATTAGCATTAATTATCTGAGATTTGAGAAACGAAATGAAGAAGGGGAATGAGAAGAGCTCATAACATCCTTCTGCTTTACCTGTTCTTCTGTTGGGATCTGTCCAGTTACCAGCAGCCAAAATAAGCCCTCGGGCAAGGGTTCTTCCCCACCCTTAGCCTTGGGCAGCAGTTTTTGGCATTCAGGGATACTATAGCCTCGGAAACGGATGCCCTTGAGAGAGAAGAGAGAGAATTACAACTCAAGTTTTATTTATTTTATTTTTTATTTTTTTATTTTTACAACTCAAGTTTATTAGTCTGGAAGTTACACAACTGACTGGTCCTACTCATCACACCTTACAACAAGTTAGAGTAGAACTTTTGAACATTAATTATTATTTTTGTAGAGGTAGGGGACTTGATATTTTGCTCAGACTTGTCTTGAACTTCTGGCCTCAAGTAATTCTCCCACCTTGGCCTCCCAAAGTGCTAGGATTACAGGGGTAAGCCACCATACCTAGCCCAGAATAGAACTTTTAAAGCCTAAAGCTTCACATAACTTACCTCTGGTTTTGTACTTTTATTTTTATTAGTTGATATATTTAAAAGGTAAACTGGTTCTTCAGTTATTCCATACATCTGTGTTCTCTACCTAAGCTAGGTGCTCTGTTTTGTGTTTACCCTTATTGGTCTAATCCATGGTTTGCATAATCATTGTACAAACTCAATGAGTATTAGTAATTGACATGAAGATATCTTACCTCATCAGGATCAAGAACTGATGTTTCATAGACCAATCCCTTCATGCCTCTCATGCCACCATACATCTAAAGAGGATAAAGAAAAAAGGAAGCAGCAGCTGTGGCTAGTAGTCAGAATGATTCAGTCTAGAACTTGTTAGAGCTTCATGGGATCTGGGAGATAAAATTTATTCTCTGACCTGTAAGACGTCACTTGGTGAGAGATGTATGAGGAGTCAGCTTACTAAAGAATTAAACTTTGTGGCTGGGCATGGTGGCTGACGCCTGTAATCCCTGCACTTTGGGAGGACGAGGCAGGTGGATAACCTGAGACCAGGAGTTTGAGACCAGCCTGGCCAACATGGTGAAACCCCAACTCTACTAAAAATAAAAAATTTTGCTGGGCATGGTGGTATATATGCCTGTAATCCCAGCTACTTGGGAGGCTGAGGCAAGAGAATCGCTTGAACCCAGGAGGCAGAGGTTGCAGTGAGCCAAGATCATTCCATTGCAGTCCAGCCTGGGTGACAAGAGAGAAACTCTGTTTCAAAAAACAAAAAACAACAACAAAAAAAGGAAACTTTGTGGCCAGGTGTGGTGGGGCTCATGCCTATTATCTTAGCACTCTGGGAGACTGAAGAGAGGATCACTAGAGCCTCTCATAGTCTGTCAGTCAGGCTGAAGTGCAGGGGCAGGGGCGCAATCACAGCTTACCATGCCTAGACTTGCAGTCTCACTCAGGTGATCGTCCCACTTCAGCCTCCTGAGTAGCTGGGATTACAGGCATATGCCACCATGTCTGGCTAATTTTTTGCATTTCTTTCTTTTTTAAGAAATGGGGTTTTGCCATATTGCCCAACCTGGTTTTTTTTTTTTTTTAGCCAGTCTCACTGTGTTGCCCAGGCTGAAGTGCAATGGCATGATCTTGGTTCACTGCAACCTCTGCCTCCCTGGTTCAAGCAATTCTTCTGCCTTAATCTCCCAAGTAGCTTGGATTACAGTTGCTTGCTACCACACCTGGCTAATTTTTGTATTTTTAGTAGAGACAGGGTTTCACCATATTGGCCAGGCTCATCCTGATCTCCCTGACCTCAGGTGATCTGCCCAACTCAGTTGTAGGCATAAGCCACTGCACCAGGTCTGGAAACAATTTTTTTTTTTTTTTTTTTTTTTTTTTGATACAGAGTTTCGCTCTTGTTACCCAGGCTGGAGTGCAATGGCGCAATCTCAGCTCACTGCAACCTCTGCCTCTCGGGTTCAGGCAATTCTCCTGCCTCAGCCTCCTGACTAGCTGGGATTACAGGCACGTGCCACCATGCCCAGCTAATTTTTTGTATTTTTAGTAGAGACGGGGTTTCACCATGTTGACCAGGATGGTCCCGATCTCTTGACCTTGTGATTCACCCACCTCGGCCTCCCAAAGTGCTGGGATTACAGGCTTGAGCCACCGCGCCCGGCCTGGAAACAAAATTTTTAAAGTTGAGAAGTCACTTTCTTTCTTTCTTTCCTTCCTTCAATGAAATTTTTCAAGTTGAGAAGTCCCTCCCTCCCTCCTCCCTTCCTCCCCTCCCCTCTCGTCTCTTTTCTTTTCTTTTTTTGGAGATAGGGTCTCCCTCCATTGCCCAGGCTATAGTGTGGTGGCATAATCATTGCTCACAGCAGCCCTAAACTCTTGGGCTCTTAGGCTCAAGCAATCCTCCTGCCTCTGCCTCCCTAGTAGCTGGTACTCCAGGGGCATCCCACCATGTCTGGCTAATTTTTAAATTTTTCTTTCGTAGAGATGGTGTCTTCCTTTGTTGACCAATCTGGTTGTGAACTCCTGGCCTCAAATGATTCTCCATCTGCAGCCTCCCAGAATGCTGGGATAACAGGCACACCCAGTCTACTACCTTTCCTTTTTTTTTTGAGACGGAGTTTCGCTCTTGTTGCCCAGGCTGGAGTGCAATGGCGCGATCTTGGCTCACCGCAACCTCCGCCTCCCGGGCTCAGGCAATTCTCCTGCCTCAGCCTCCTGAGTAGCTGGGATTACAGGCACGCGCCACCACGCCCAGCTAATTTTTTGTATTTTTAGTAGAGACGGGGTTTCACCATGTTGACCAGGATGGTCTCGATCTCTTGACCTCGTGATCCACCCGCCTCGGCCTCCCAAAGTGCTGGGATTACAGGCTTGAGCCACCGTGCCCGGCTAGTCTACTATCTTTCTTTAATATTTCTGCCTCTGAAAAAAAAAAAAAAAAAAAGAAAAAGGCCGGGCGCGGTGGCTCAAGCCTGTAATCCCAGCACTTTGGGAGGCCGAGGCGGGTGGATCACAAGGTCTCTTGACCTTGTGATCTCTTGATCGAGACCATCCTGGTCAACATGGTGAAACCCCGTCTCTACTAAAAATACTGAAAATTAGCTGGGCATGGTGGTGTGTGCCTGTAATCCCAGCTACTCAGGAGGCTGAGGCAGGAGAATTGCCTGAACCCAGGAGGCGGAGGTTGCGGTGAGCCGAGATCGCGCCATTGCACTCCAGCCTGGGTAACGAGCAAAAACTCCATCTCAAAAAAAAAAAAAAAAAAAAAATATATATATATATATATATATATATATATATATATATATTTCTGCCTCTGTTTGATTCCTTTTCTTACTGTATTTCATTTTTTTTTCTCCTGCCCACTTAACCACTCCCCAACATACCCTACCCTCAAATTCCAACCAATCAAAGCAAACAGAATGAGTTCTATTCTAGGAGAAGAGGATGGAGACCAATAGTTAAAAACTGTTAAGAAACTATCACCTGAGCTGCTCAGAATCTGAAGGTTGGGGAAAAGTTATCCTAAAGCTAAAGTCATCCTAAAGCTGTCCTAGAGGGCCTATGGGATAGAATGCTTTTGAATAGCCAGTAGAGAGAATGGTACTTTTGTTGAAGCACATTACAGAGCTACTTTTCCCAGCCGAAGCCACACAACTCTTACCATGTCCACAGTGATTTGGCCCACCACTGTCTTGCCATGTTGTTGCCGGAAGGTCTTAATTCTGGCCTGCTCCTTAGGTATCAAGTCAGCCAATATGTCTTTCAAATTCTAAAAAGAAAAGTAGAAGGACTAAGCAAAGGTCTAAACGTTTGTTAGATTTCCTGCAAAGCAGGTATATGAAGAGTTTGCTTTATAGAAGCTGGCTTTTTTTTTTTTTTTTAAGACGTAGTCTTGCTCTGTCACCTATGCTGGAGTGCAGTAATGTGATCTTGGCTCACTGCAACCTCTGCTTCCCTGCTTCAAGTGATTCTTCTCCCTCAGCCTTCTGAGTAGCTGGGACTATAGGCACCTACCACCACACCCGGCTAATTTTTTTGTATTTCACTGTGTTAGCCAGGATGGTCTCAATCGACCTCAGGTGATCCACCCGCCTTGGCCTCCCAAAGTGCTGGGATTACAGGTGTGAGCCACCACGCCTGGTTGAAGCTGGCTTTCTTTATCTGCCAGGAAAGTCTAGCCAACTACTCTGCATAAATGAGTGTAAAAGAATTAGGAAGGGGGGAGGAAGGAATGGGGATTTAATGTTTAATGGGTATAGTTTCTTAGTTTGGGCAGATAAAAGTTCTGGAGATGGGCCGGGCGCGGTGGCTCAAGCCTGTAATCCCAGCATTTTGGGAGCCCGAGGCGGGTGGATCACGAGGTCAAGAGATCGAGACCATCCTGGTCAACATGGTGAAACCCCGTCTCTACTAAAAATACAAAAAAAAATTAGCTGGGCATGGTGGCGCGTGCCTGTAATCCCAGCTACTCAGGAGGCTGAGGCAGGAGAATTGCCTGAACCCAGGAGGCGGAGGTTGCGGTGAGCCAAGATTGTGCCATTGCACTCCAGCCTGGGTAACAAGAGTGAAACTCCATCTCAAAAAAAAAAAAAAAAAGTTCGGGAGATGGATAGTTGCACAATAATGTAAACACACTTACTGCCACTGAACCATATACTTAAAAGCGATTAAAATAGTAAATTTCATATTATGTATATTTTACACTATTTAAAACATTTAAAAGAATTAGGCAAATGATTGATATTCCCATCTCATTATATAATGGAGTAAATTATTCTTAAATAGTAGTATAATAATAATGGCAACTATAACAATAACAATAATAATAAACAGTCTCAGGAAATACTCAGGATAAATAAGAGGCCAGGTGGTTGCCAAATCCTCTGTCCCCAGGTCAGGGTGCCCAATGATTCTTAGTCTTCTTTTCCAAACCTTACCGTGGAAGAAGCACTGGCATGCCGAGCAGCAAGAACAAGACAAGATGCATTCTGCAAAGCAAAAAAGAAAGCCTTACATAACTCCCTCCTTTGTACTAACAAGAAGGAATTACAGTGACTCAACCTCTTTCTCTTCATCTTAGCCTCTTAGGGCAATTTTATATAAGAAAGCTGTAAAAGGCCCTCAACAGTTTGGAAAGAGTTACCACTATGGAGACAGCAAGAAGTTTAACTCTGCTTTTTTCATCCATAGCTTCACTAGCATTCCTTGAAGACAGTTTCTTTCTCATCATCTGGCTTCCAGAGCTGGGCAGTATCAATATTTCTGAGTAACCCCCAAGAAAACAAATGAGGAAACTGAGTAATTATTTAACACGGCTGGTAAAGATCTCTCCTGCACCTAGCCTTTTGACAGAACTTCTTTAGTCTAGGAAAGACCACAGGCAGAGGGCAGCCTTTCACAACAGTACTTCTGACCCTCCTGGAAAAAGCACAGACTATCTGCAAAGAAGCTAACTCATTAGCAGAAATGGAAACTTGCAACGTTTCTAAGAGTGTCAAAAGAAAATAATTAGTTTGGCTATGCGCAGTGGCTTATGCCTGTAATCCCAGCACTTTGGGAGGCCTAGGCGGGTGGATCACCTGAGGTCAGGAGTTCAGGACCAGCCTGGCCAACATGGTGAAACACTGTCTCTACTAAAAACACAAAAATAGCTGGGTGTGGTGGCAGGTGCCTGTAAGCCAGCTACTCAGGAGTCTGAGGTGGAGAATGGCTTAAACCTGGGAGGTGGAGGCTGCAGTGAGCTGAGATCATGCATTGTACTGCAGCCTGGAGACTGGGCAATAGAGCAAGACTGTGTCTCAAAAAAATAATCATAATTAGCTTAGCTAGCTTCATGCTTTTCTATGTGTACAGGTAGTTTTCTTTCTTCCTCAAAGAAAAACTACATCTATGAGAAGATTGTCAAGTTGCAATAAAAGTTTAACACCAACTTTGTGGGTTTTTTTTTTTTTTTGGAGACAGTTTCTCTGTTGCCCAGGCTGGAGTGCAATGGTGCAATCTCGGCTCATCGTAACCTCTGCCTCCCGAGTTCAAGTGATCCTCTTGCCTCAGCCTCCCAAGTAGCTGGGACTACAGGCTGGCGCAACCATGCCCGACTAATTTTTTATTTTTATTTTTAGTAGAGACAGGGGTTCACCATGTTGGCCAGGCTGGTCTCAATCTCCTGACTTCAGGTTATCTGCCCGCATGGGACTCTCAAAGTGCTGGGATTATGGGCATGAGCCACCGCACCCAGCCGTACACCAATTTAGAAATAAAATGACCAATCAGATTACGAAGAATAAGGCCTGAGGCAAGGAAATTAACTTTTCTGTGCTAGATTTTTTTTTTTTTTGAAGATGGGGTTTTACCATGATGGCCAGACTGGTCTTGAACTCCTGACTTCAGGTGATCCACCCACCTTAGCCTCCCAAAGTGCTAGGATTACAGGTGTGAGCCACCGCGCCTGGCCTCTATGCTAGATTTTGAAAACAAATTGAGATAATAAAATTAGGCCTAAATTTCCTGCTCTATAAAATGGTGCTAATACTCACCACACAGCTCACAGGATAGTCCTGTGATAATTCAATTACAGTGGATGTAAAAGTACTTTGCAAACTTAGAAGATTACACACACAAATAAACTAATCCCGGAGCAAGTCTGCACCTTTCCTCCCTTTGTCAAAAGACCAGAGATACCTTTTCTAGTAACTACTGCACTGCTCTCTGTGCAAAATATTGCTACATGCCCAGGGTGATGAGTTCTATCGGGCTGAAGGCTTTTTAGAATTTTTTATTTTTATTTATTTATTTATTTATTTATTTATTTATTTTTTTGAGACGGAGTTTCGCTCTTGTTACCCAGGCTGGAGTGCAATGGCCTGATCTCGGCTCACCGCAACCTCCGCCTCCTGGGTTCAGGCAGTTCTCCTGCCTCAGCCTCCTGAGTAGCTGGGATTACAGGAACGCGCCACCATGCCCAGCTAGTTTTTTTTGTATTTTTAGTAGAGACGGGGTTTCACCATGTTTGCCAGGATGGTCTCGATCTCTCGACCTTGTGATCCACCCGCCTCAGCCTCCCAAAGTGCTGGGATTACAGGCTTGAGCCACCGTGCCCGGCTATTTATTTATTTATTTATTTTCTGAGACAGAGTCTCACTCTGTCACCTAAGCTGGAGTGCAGTGGTGTGACCTTGGCTCACTGCAGCCTCCATCTCCTGGGTTCAAGTGATTCTCGTGTGTCCGCCTCCTGAGTAGCTGGGATTACAGGCACGCGCCACCATGCTTAGCTATTTTTTCTATTTTTAGTAGAGACAGGGTTTTACCATGTTGTCTAAGCTAGTCTCAAACTCCTGACCTCAGGTGATCCACCCACCTCAGCAGTTTTTAGAATTTTTTTTTTTTTTTTTTTTTTTGAGACGGAGTTTCGCTCTTGTTACCCAGGCTGGAGTGCAATGGCGCGATCTCGGCTCACCGCAACCTCCGCCTCCTGGGTTCAGGCAATTCTCCTGCCTCAGCCTCCTGAGTAGCTGGGATTACAGGCATGCGTCACCATGCCCAGCTAATTTTTTGTATTTTTAGTAGAGACGGGGTTTCACCATGTTGACCAGGATGGTCTCGATCTCTCGACCTCGTGATCCACCCGCCTCGGCCTCCCAAAGTGCTGGGATTACAGGCTTGAGCCACTGCGCCCGGCAGTTTTTAGAATTTTTAAAATGTATTTACCCTATTTCTGCTGGGGTGGCGAGGAGGAATGAAAAGAGGCCCCTTCAGAAAGGTTGCTAATTTTTTTTTTTTTTTTTTTTTGACAGGGATTTCCTCTACTGCCCAGGCTGGAGTATAGTGGCATGATCATAGCTCACTGTAGCCTTGAACTCTTAGGCTCAAGTGATCCTCCCACCTCAGCCTCCTGAGTAGCTGGGACTACAGGGGCACATCACCAAGCCCAGCTAATTTAAAAAAAAAAAAAAAATTTTTTTTTAGAGATGAGGTTTTGCTATATTGCCCAGGCTGGTCTCGAACTCCTGAACTCAAGCAATCCTCCATTCTCAGCCTCCCAAAGTGCTGGGATTACAGGTGTATACCACTGCACCCAGCCGGAAAAGATTACTTTTAAAAGAATCAATCCATAGCTAAATTCAGAGAGCACAGACCAAGTGCTAAAGCAAGTATGTTCCTAAAGCAAAGGAGGAACACCTCTACTTGTTACCAGGGCTGTCCTTAACTCCTGCTCTTAACTTCCGAAAGAGTCTTCTCTCTCTCACTGAGGATCACTTGAGCAAAAAATAGACACCACAAATAGCGCTTCACAGTCCTTGGACCATACATGGGGCAAATGGGAAGCTGAACCCAGCACTGAACATGTAACTTTACCCTATTATAGAGGCAATCTCATTATATAATTGAGTAAATTATTTCTTAAATAGTAGTATAATAGCAGCTATAACAAAAGCAATAATAATAAACAGTCTCTTGTACCAGAGACTACATCAGCCCAGCAGGAAACCTTTTAATTGTGGGTGGTAGTTTGCTGCAGTGATTTTTAAAAAAAATTTTATCTTTTAAACTTTTTTATAGAGACTAGGGTCTTGCTATGTTGCCCAGACTGGTTTCAAACTCCTGGACTCAAGCAATCCTCCTACCTCAGTCTCCCATAGTGCTGAGATGACAGACATAAGTCACTGCAACCAGCTGACTTTTTTGTTTGTTTGTTTTTTTATACAGAGTCTTGCTCTGTTGCTGAGGTTGGAGTGCAGTGGCTCAATTTTGGCTCACTGAAACCTCCACCTCCCAGGTTCAAGCGATTCTCCTGCTTCAGCCTCTGGGTAGCTAGGACTATAGGTGTCCACCACCATACCTGGCTAATTTCTGTAGTATTTTTTTAGGGGAGATGGGGTTTCATCATGTTGGCCAGGCTGGTCTCAAACTTGACCTCAAGTGATCCATCTGCCTCGGCCTCCCAAAGTGCTAGGATTACAGGTGTGAGCCACCGTGCTCCACAGACTTTCTGGTTTTTTTTTTTTTTTTGAGACGGAGTTCCACTCTTGTTACCCAGGCTGGAGTGCAGTGGCGCGATCTCAGCTCACCGCAACCTCTGCCTCCTGGGTTCAGGCAATGCTCCTGCCTCAGCCTTCCGAGTAGCTGGGATTACAGGCGTGCGCCACCATGCCCAGCTAGTTTTTGTATTTTTAGTAGAGACGGGGTTTCACCATGTTGACCAGGATGGTCTCGATCTCGTGACCTCGTGATCCACCCACCTCGGCCTCCCAAAGTGCTGGGATTATAGGCGTGAGCCACCGCGCCCGGCGACTTTCTGTTTTTTTAAAGAGGCTATAGGGAACATACTCTGAAAGAAGTTGAAGTCTCTCCATAATTTTTCCATTTCTAAACCATCTTTAAGTTACTATAATGGTTGGCCAGGCACAGTGGCTCACATGTAATTGGAGGATGGGCAGATCACTTGAGGTCAGGAGTTAAGAGACCAGCCTGGCCAACATGGTAAAACCCCAGGTCTACTAAAAATTGTTTCTACTACACTTCTCTACCACTTACTGTCTGTGTAACTCTAGCCAAATCATTTACCTTTCTGTGCCTCAGTTTTCTCATCTGTATAAGGGGAATAATAATAGTGTCTACTTCAAACGATTGTTATGAGGATTAAGTGTGTCAATAATTAGAAAGCATTTAAAATTGTGTCTGGCACATCCCAAGTGCTATGTGTTTGTTATATAATAAATATAATAGTCACTTTCTAGCACCCTTCAGTGTCAAGTTCAGTCATGTTTTTTTGCTAAACCTGAAGCTTAGAAAAACCAGAGAAATCAGAGGAATGTTAAAGGCAGCAATTCATTGATAAGACTGCTCAAATGGGTAGAGTAGGAAAAATTCAACTTAAGGCAACTCTATCTAATGATGTAGAGTACAGAGCACTTGATTTGGAGTTAGGAAAGGAAATCTGGGTTCTAGTCCTAGCTCCATTACTAATAAGCAAAACAATTAACTACTATTTCTCTTCTCATTTCCATAATTAAGGTAACACTTAAACTACTTAACTCAAGAGTCTGAGTCTCAGGCTCCAATAAGGACATATATGCAAAAGTAGTCAAAGTCTTGTTACTTAAAATGTGACCTCCTCGGCCGGGCGCGGTGGCTCAAGCCTGTAATCCCAGCACTTTGGGAGGCCAAGGCGGGTGGATCACGAGGTCAAGAGATCGAGACCATCCTGGTCAACATGGTGAAACCCCGTCTCTACTAAAAATACAAAAATTAGCTGGGCATGGTGGTGTGTGCCTGTAATCCCAGCTACTCAGGAGGCTGAGGCAGGAGAATTGCCTGAACCCAGGAGGCGGAGGTTGCAGTGAGCCGAGATCGCGCCATTGCACTCCAGCCTGGGTAACAAGACTGAAACTCCTCCTCAAAAAAAAAAAAAAAAATGTGACCTCCTCACCAGAAGTATTAACATTTCTTGGGCCTCAGACCTACTGAATCCAAATCTGCAGTTTAGATGGGGAGTTACCAAGGACCAAGTCCTAAAGTAATGTGCCACTTTCCCGCTGTCTTATCTTGGCTGCATAACCTAATTTCTAAGCCTCAGTTTTTACATTTCTAAGTGGTAATAATAAAAGTCAATTTCAGATTAGTCAAGCAAACTAAATAAAACAATTTTCATAAAAGCATCTAGAACAGTGCCTTGTGCATAGCTGAATTGAGTAAATGTTTGTTTCTTAGAAATGTGTTGGCCTATTATCTACCATCAAGTGTCAGAACTTCCTGAGGTTGGATCCGAGGAAAGAGGCAGTCAAGCCTGAGGCAGAGGTGAATGGATAATTCCTTCCAGCTCTGGAATGAATACAAAATAAAGTCCCAATCTTCTTTCTTTCTTTTTTTAGAGCCATCAAGGAAAAGATAACCAATTTTAATCGCTTTCTGACCAAGAAGGGAAGAGTTTCAGGGAGAGGAAACAAATTTAACTAACCCTAATGTCCACCAGCAGAGCAAATGACTCTAGACAGGAGGTACTGCCACACCAAAGGCTACATACCATTTCCTCTATCCTGTGGCTGCCAAAGAAAGCTGCTGAATGGCTCTAAACAGTACATTAAGGGTATAGTCACTGATGAGACAGGTAGATTACAAACCTCTGAATCATCCCTGAACTTTTACCTCCCAGCTTCTCTAACCCTGGAGGTGCAACAGTTGGGCTTTTGGCTTCTGGATGTATGCCACCTGTAGAATCATCTTACTGAAACAGCAGCTCTCAGGTGAATCAGGCAGTAATCTAACTCAACAGGTCAGCTCCTTCATGGGGAGAGATTGACAGGGCTAATTCCAAAGATAAGGGCCTGGGTCACAATGTGTGACAGCCAGAATTCTCTATAAGGTGAGGATGGCACTATCACAATCACTAAGAGGTTTTTTTTTGTTTGTTTGTTTGTTTGTTTTTAAGACGGAGTTTCGCTCTTGTTACCCAGGCTGGAGTGCAATGGCGCGATCTCGGCTCACCGCAACCTCCGCCTCCTGGGCTCAGGCAATCCTCCTGCCTCAGCCTCCTGAGTAGCTGGGATTACAGGCACGCACCACCACGCCCAGCTAGTTTTTTGTATTTTTAGTAGAGACGGGGTTTCACCATGTTGACCAGGATGGTCTCGATCTCTTGACCTCGTGATCCACCCGCCTCGGCCTCCCAAAATGCTGGGATTACAGGCTTGAGCTGGGATTACAGGCTTGAGCCACCGCGCCCGGCAAGAGGTTTTTTTTCTCCACAATCACTGAGAGTTTATTTGTTGTCACCCCTTACAAGAACTCCTCTAGTGAGTCTGCTATTATTGATAGAGGTGGGCTGTAGCCATCAAATGTGGTAGGATGGAAAAATACAAAAATTAAAAGAGGTCGGTATGGTGATGCACACCTGTAATCTCAAGGCTTTGGGAAGCCAAAGTGGGAGGACTGCTTGAGTCCAGGAGTTGAGGCTACAGTAAGCTATGACTGAACCACGGCACTCCAGCCTGGGTGACAGAGCGAGACCCTGTCTCAAAAAAATTAAGAAATTAGAAAACCCTTTATTTTAAAGGGCCAAGAGAGGAAATGTACTAATTAGTACATGCAGCAAATTCTGGCAAAGACTTGCCTATAATACTTAGGGTATTCCAAGAATAAAGTATTGGCCAAATCACCTACCAAATATTAATTAACTACTTCCTTCTTCCTCAAATTCTGTGAATAGAATCCTATTAAGATAACTTATTCAGCCAGGCACAATGGCTCATGCCTGTAATCCCAGCACTTTGGGAGGCTGAGGCAGGCGGATCACTTGAGGTCAGGAGTTGGGGACCAGCCTGACCAACATGGCAAAACCCTGCCTCTACTAAAAATACAAAAATTAACCACATGTGGTGGTGTACACCTGTAATCCCAGCTACTCAAGAGGGAGGCTGAGGCAGAAGAATGGTTCAAGAATCGCTTGAACCCAGGAGGTTGAAGCTGCAGTGAGGTGAGATTGTGCTACCGCACTCCAGCCTGGACAACAGAGACTGTCTCAAAAACAAAACAAAACAAAACACCCTCACTTATTCAATGTAAGTTATTTTCCTCTTACTCCTTAGCCCATTATCACTGTTCCATATCTAGTGCCCTCACTCTACAGTCAAATTTTCTTTGATTCTCCATCCTAGGCACATCCAGACTCCATCCTACTGCATATCCAGGATATGTCCTACCACACTGCCACGTAACCAACATTAAAACCTTGGGAGAGGCTGGGCACAGTAGCTCATAGCTATAATCCCAGGATTTCTGGATTAAAAAGCAAGACTCCATCTCTACAAAAAATAATTTAAAAACTTAGAAAATAAGCTGGGCACAGTGGCTCAGGCCTGTAATCCCAGCACTTTAGGACGCGGAGACAAGGTGGATGACCTGAGGTCAGGAGTTCACGATTAGCCTGGCCAAAATGGTGAAACTCCGTCTCTACTAAAAATACAAAAATTAGCTGGGCGTGGTGGCACATACCTGCAGTCCCAGCTACTTGGGAGGCTGAGGCAGGAGAATCGCTTGGACTGGGGAGACAGAGGTTGCAGTGAGGTGAGATAGCACCACTGCACTCCAGCTTGGGAGACAAGAGCAAGATTCCGCCTCAAAAAAACCCCCCAAAAACAAAACGAAAACTAAAAAAAAATAATAAAAATAAAATAAATTTTAAAAAATTGGCCAGGCGTGGTGGCTCATGCCTGTAATCCCAGCACTTTGGGAGGCCGAGGCGGGCGGATCACGAGGTCAAGAGATCGAGACCATCCTGGCCAACATGGTGAAACCCCGTCTCTACTAAAAATACAAAAAAATTAGCTGGGCGTGGTTGTGCACACCTGTGGTCCCAGCTACTGTGGGAGGCTGAGGCAGGAGAATTGCTTCAACCCGGGAGACAGAGGTTGCAGTGAGCCGAGGTTGCACCACTGCACTCCAGCCTGGTGCCTGGTGACAGAATGAGACTCTGTCTCAAAAAAAAAAAAAAAAAATTAGAAAACAAAACAAAATTACCTTGGGGAAGAAGCTCCTGATTTTAACAGGGACTTTGTCCTTCATTAACAAAAGATTAGAGCTTGTCAAGCCAGCAGGACTGGCTTAGCTGATAGAGCAAACATAATACACTAATAACCAGTAGGAAAAATCCTGTGCTACAGACATTTCCAATGCAGAAGGAGCAACTTGCATTAAGAGAAAACGAACACAAATAGGACAAAGGCTCCTCTCTCCCCAGAACGAGGTCAGAGAACTAAAGCCATTTAATGTGTGTGTTTCACAATGGTGATACTGGAAGTTGGTTTGGCACTACTCGGTCAGGCCACTTAAAAGCCTGAGCAGAGTAATCTACAGATGTCCTTTGACCTCCTTCATACTCACAGACATTTCCTTAATAATTCTACCCAACTGTCATTTTCCAACAGTCTCTTGCGTAAAGATTCACTGATCACAGCTGGGTGCAGTGTCTCATGCCTGTAATCCCAGCACCTTGGGAGTCCAAGGTTGGCGATCACCTGAGGTCAGAAGTTTAAGACCAGTCAGGCCAACATGGTGAAATCCTGTCTCTACTAAAAACACAAAAATTAGCTGGGCATGGTGGTGTGCACCTGTAATCTCAGCTAATTGGGAGACTGAGAAAGGAGAATTGCTTGAACCCAGGAGGTAGGGGTTTCAGTAAGCCAAGATCATGCCCACTGCACTCCAACCTGGGTGACAGAGCAAGACACCATCTTTAAAAAAAAAAAAAAGATTCACTGATCACTCAGTAAGGAAGACTACAAAAGACAAAAGATACTACTACAGCTTCCATCTTCAGAAAGGAATCACAAGTCATTTTTTTTTTTTTTTTTTTTTTTCAGATGGAGTCTCGGTCACCCAGGCTGGAGTACAGTGGTGCAATCTCGGCTCACTGCAATCTCTGCCTCCCAGGTTCAAGCGATTCTCCTGCCTCAGCCTCCTGAGTAGCTGGGATTATAGGCGCCTACCACCACGCCCAGCTAATTTTTGTATTTTTAGGAGAGATGGGGTTTTACCATGTTGGCCAGGCTGGTCTTGAACTCCTGACCTCGTGATCCACCTGCCTTGGCCTCCCAAAGTGCTGGGATTATAAGTGTGAGCCATCACATCCAGCCAGGAATCACAAGTCTTTTTTTTTTTTTTTTTTTTTTTGAGACGGAGTTTCGCTCGTTACCCAGGCTCGAGTGCAGTGGCACGATCTCGGCTCACTGCAACCTCCGCCTCCTGGGTTCCGGCAATTCCCCTGCCTCAGCCTCCTGAGTAGCTGGGATTACAGGCACGCGCCACCATGCCCAGCTAACTTTTTTGTATTTTTAGTAGAGACGGGGTTTCACCATGTTGACCGGGATGGTCTCGATCTCCTGACCTTGTGATCCACCCATCTCGGCCTCCCAAAGTGCTGGGATTACAGGCTTGAGCCACTGTGCCCGGCCATGGAATCACAAGTCTTAAACCTTCCTTTTAGTAGAAACCCTTACTGTTCTTTTTTTTATTATTATTTGAAAGGAGTCTCACTCTATTGCCCAGGCTGTAGTACAGCAGCGTGATCTTGGCTCACTGCAACCTCCGCCACCCAGGTTCAAGCGAATCTCGTGCCTCAGCCTCCCAAGTAGCTGGGATTACAGGCACCCGCCACCATGACTGGCTAACTGTTGAATTTTTAGTAGAGACATGTTTTCACCATGTTGACCAGGCTGGTCTTGAACTCCTGACCTCAAGTGATCTGCCCACTTCAGGCTCCCAAAGTGCTGGGATTACAGGCATGAGCCACTGCACCTGGCCAACCGTTATTGTTCTTTAACGAATATTTTCTTCTTTAAGAGACAAGGTCTTGCTATGTTGCCAGGCTGATCTCAAACTCTTGGCTTCAAGTGATCCTCCTACCTCAGCACCCCCCACCAAAGTGCTGGAATTATAGACATGAGCCACCATGCCTGGCTAATAAATATTTATTGAACACCCACTTATTGAACACCCACTTTATTCACTAGTGTATACTAAGTATATACTAATGAATAAAGAATACAGGATCTGTCACCGTAATACTTTGTTTTTTTTTTTTGAGACGGAGTTTCACTCTTGTTACCCAGGCTGGAGTGCAATGGTGCGATCTCGGCTCACTGCAACCTCCGTCTCCTGGGTTCAAGCAATTCTCTTGCCTCAGCCTCCCGAGAAGCTGGGACTACAGGCGTGCGCCACCCTGCCTGGCTCATTTTTGTATGTTTAGTAGAGACGGGGTTTCCTCATGTTGACCAGGATGGTCTCAATCTCTTGACCTCATGATCCACCTGTCTCGGCCTCCCAAAATGCTGGGATTATAGGCGTGAGCCACCACGCCCAGCCCACCATAATACTGTCTCAGGAATTATAAACTATTCCCTTATATCTGCTAGGAGTTCATACAAGTTTTAGCTCTATAACACTTTAGGGATTTACAAGAAACTTTTCCAGATCCCATCCTACTCTGCGGAATCATATCTGAAGGTAGGATGCAGGAATGTGCAACATAAGCAAGCATTACAGGTGACAATGCCCACTGTGAGTTTATAGACCTTTTTTTTTTTTTTTTTTGAGACGGAGTTTCGCTCTTGTTACCCAGGCTGGAGTGCAATGGCGCGATCTCGGCCCACCGCAACCTCCGCCTCCCGGGTTCAGGCAATTCTCTTGCCTCAGCCTCCTGAGTAGCTGGGATTACAGGCACGCACCACCATGCCCAGCTAATTTTTTGTATTTTTGGTAGAGACGGGGTTTCACCATGTTGACCAGGATGGTCTCGATCTCTTGACCTCGTGATCCACCTGCCTCGGCCTCCCAAAGTGCTGGGATTACAGGCTTGAGCCACCGCGCCCGGCGTTATAGACCTTTTAAAATAGCATCATGTTGAAAGCAATACGGAAGCCTGGGTGCAGTGGCTCACGCCTATAATCGCAGCACTTTGGGAAGCTGAGACTGGCACACTGCTTGAGACTAGGAGCTCAAAACCAGCCTAGACAACACAGCAAAACTCTGTCTCTAGGCCATGTTTGCACCACTGCACTCTAGCCTGGGTGACAGAGTGAGAGATGCTATCTCATAAACAAACAAACAAAACCCAGAACAGAGAACTAGGGAATTTGGGCAGCTGAAGCAAGAAGTGAAAGATAATCAGATGCTAAGAAAGAGCTATTGCTAAAGTTGCCTCACTACTGTTTTAAATTTCACAACCTACTCAGCTCTGTTGCAAAAAGCATGGACACAGGTCAGAAGGAATCATTGTGTGGCTTTACTGAAACCCACCAAGTCTGGTTTCCCTTCTGCTACCCCTTGGATTTTAAAAGTAAGGAATGCCAACTCTGTCTGTCTACATCACTGCCGCTCACCATACTGTCCTTGCTGCCTTCCCAAGCATTAATTCACCTGCTACCAACCTAAAGGCCACTAGGAAAATCAAATGCAATCATCTCACCACTACACTCCATAAAGCCTCCCCTGTTATTCTAGTAAGTATCAAGGAATCACCATTACTTTGGGTAGGCTGTGAAAAGACACTTTTGATGTCACAAAACTAAGTCACCCATAGATAATCCTAAAGCCATTGCTTAGCATGAATTCATTTGGATAAACAAGTCAAATAATCTCAATGCTCTCTGAATTAGCTTCTCTCTGTAACTCAGGTGTTCATTTAAATTATGTGACAGTGACAGCAGAACAACAGAACAATGACTAATTCACATTTTGTCTCCTATTAAGTTTAAAAAAATTTCCCCAGTCTAGTCAATATAGTGAAATCCTGTCTCTATCAAAAATACAAAAAATCAGCTGGGCGTGGTGGTGCACATCTGTAACCCCAGCTACTCAGGAGACTGAGTCATGAGAATCACTTGAGCCTGGGAGGCGGAGGTTTCAGTGAGCCAAGATCCTGCCACTGTACTCCAGCCTGGGTGACAGAGAAAGACTGTCTCAAAAAAAAAAAAAAAATTTTCTTCTCAGAAAAGTAAAACTACATCTGACGCTGAGAATCAAAGTGTTAAGAGTCAGTTCTCCCTGGTGAGAAGACTATTATTGCCTCCCAAGTCTACCTTAATAGCAAAAGTAAAATTACCAATTATGACTACCATTATCCAAAGGCTAATCTGGAAAGTGCAGGCAGGTGATAGCAATGCTGACAAGCCAACTTTTCTTGCATCCTGATCATATTGTTTATTTCTCAGATTTCCAGTCCTGAGTTTATTGGGCTTTGCTACTTCTTTCCTTTTTTTTTTGAGAAAGAGTTTCACTCTCGTTGCCCAGGCTGGAGTGCAATGGCGCAATCTCGGCTCACTGCAACCTTGGCCTCCCAGGTTCAAGCGATTCTCCTGCCTCAGCCTCCCATGTAGCTGGGACTACAGGCATGTGCCACCATGCCTGGCTAATTTTATATTTTTACTAGAGATGGGGTTTCTCCATGTTGGTTGAAACATGGCTGGTTCGAATTCCCGACCTTAGGTGATCCACGCACCTCAGTCTCCCAAAGTGCTGAAATTACAGGTGTGAGCCACTACACCCAGCCTACTTTTAAGGGTCAAAAGCCTTTTAATGGCTTTCAACTGATAGGTTTCTAGGCTCCTCAGGCCATCTCTAACAGGAAAATAAAGGTACCATAATTATGTAGCTCTGTCATCCCAAAAGTGTTCTCAGCTTCCGTATGGGCTTAAAGAAGAAAATAAACTCAATAGATAAATCCTAAGGCTTTTTCACATTCACTGTAGGGTTAGACTATCTGGTCTGGGTTAGCAGCTCAGAAATGAGCTAATTATAGGGTCCCCCATTCTGCCAAAATGCTATCTGGAACTTGCTTCATTTCCCAAGAAGTTTCTTTACCCTTTTCCCCAGCAGCAGGAAAAGCAACAACCAAGTAAGACAAGCAACAACCAAGTAAGACAAGCATCCCCCAAATGCTCAGCTAGTACTTGCTACTGGGTGCCTGGAAGAACCAAGGTAAATCTTACAGGTTTCGCTTTCTGCCAACCATGCAAAACAATGCACAGCAGGCCAGGTGCAATGGTTCACACCTGTAATCCCAGCATTTTGGGAGGCCCAGGTAGGAAGATCACTTGAGCTCAGGAGTTCGAGACCAGCCTGGGCAACATAAGGAGATGCTGCCTCTACTAAAAATAAAAAAAAGATTAGCCAGGCATGGTGGTGCACACCTGTGGTCCCAGCTACTCGGGAGGCTGAAGTGGGAGGATTGCTTGAGCCCAGGAGGTGGAGGATGCAGGGAGCCTTGATCACATCACAAGACTCCAGCTTGAGTTACAGAGTAAGAACCCCGTCTCAAAAAAAAAAAAAAAAAAAAAAGATAACATACAACAAACCAAAACCCTCCTAAGGCTTTCCTTTCCTTCAGGTGCTGTCAGCTTTAAATTCTGTGCAGGAAAGAGTGTAGGTTCTTTGCAGTAGTCAAGGTCACTTGTGGTACTGTCCCCTGCTTGGATTAGAGGGCTGAGACTCCCTCAGTACAGCAGTTTCTGTCTAAAAGGGCCAAGTTACCCAGAGCCAAAAGTACTGGCAATTTGAAATTGAAGGCAACATTACCTGCAACAGTATTTCTGTGACCCAAAGGACAAGAAATATCAGGTAAAGGATCCCAAAGGAGAGAAAGTTCGCGGATAAAGTAGACTTAAGATCAACGGCATAGCCGGGCGCGGTGGCTCAAGCCTGTAATCCCAGCACTTTGGGAGGCTGAGGCGAGTGGATCACGAGGTCGAGAGATCGAGACCATCCTGGTCAACATGGTGAAACCCCGTCTCTACTAAAGATACAAAAAATTAGCTGGGCATGGTGGCACATGCCTGTAATCCCAGCTACTCAGGAGGCTGAGGCAGGAGAATTGCCTGAGCCCAGGAGGCGGAGGTTGCGGTGAGCCGAGATCGCGCCATTGCACTCCAGCCTGGGTAACAAGAGCGAAACTCCGTCTCAAAAAAAAAAAAAAAAAAAAAAAAAAAAAGATCAACGGCATAACATGGGCAAGCAAGTAGTATGATGGTCATGTGACCTTGCTGTTACTCTGTCTTGCCGAGGATCTTCAATTATTGGCCTGCAGTTTGGTGGAACCACCTTTCCGGTTTTTTCTCCAGTCATATATGATAGTCATGCATGAGGCTGTACAGAAGTGTTCCACCCCACCCAACCTCCTCCTATATAAAAAGTGCAAGAGTCCCAAGGACAAAGTGGAGGACCTGAAGGACCCACTCTTGTGCTCGGCGTGGTCACTGAAGGCTTAAATAATCAGAAATGGAAACAGGCAGTTCGGGACTGACAAGGCCCTTCCTACAAAGCAGAAGACGAAATTAGCCACTGCTCCAGAGTGAGCACATCTCTTCACTCCCGCTCCCTCCACCAAACTGTAACTCCAGTGGAACACCACACCTCTGTTCTCTACCAGAGGTTCCTGTCTCGGCTCCTTATTCCAGGGCCACGCATGACTCCCCCTTTCAGTTCAGACATGCAGGGTGACAGCAGGGTCGGCCTCCTCACCCACTCTAGACTGCAGGCCGAGGGCGGGCGGCGTGCACTTCATCCCCAGGAGCCGGAAGGGAAGAGCGGCACATGGTCCTGGGAGCTTCATGCAGGGCTGGCGGCCAGCCAAACGCAGGGCCCTTTAAGGCGCGCCGGGTGCGCACGGGTGAGGAGGGAGACCAGGCGCCGGAGGGCCTGCGGTCGCCTCAGCCCCACCCTGGGACAGCGTGCTCCCTCCCCTGGCCGCTCACCTTGGTTCCCAAGAGCCGGGCGGCCGCAGTGAGTAAAGCCATGGCGGGCGATCTCCGGGATCTGGTGGGGAGGGAAGAAGGGGTGAGAGCTGCGGCAGGAACAGGAGCCGCCGCCGCTACACCAGAGGCCGCGCTGACGGGTGGCCAAGGTTGAAAGGAGGCGGCTGAAGGAAAGGATAGACGAACCGGCTGCGGCGCCCAGCCCGGGGTCCTCAGCGAGGCCCCGCCCACCGCCCGGAACCCGAGCCCGCCCCTCTCAGGGGACTCGACCCAGGCTCGGCCATTGGTCCGGTGTGGAAGCGGGGCGGGACCTGAGCCCTTGACAGCAGTTGTGACGGGGAGGATTGGACCTCCCGGATTAAGCTAATTAAGGGTGGATGGGTGGCGGGCGGGGGAGTGCAGGTGGCTAAGTAGGTGCCTGACAACTCAGTTAACTTCCCTCTTGGCTTTTCCCTTTGACCTTAACATATTTGGGGTTATCTCTGAGGTGAATACTAAAGCAAGATACTGGCTCCAGGAGTCGACCTTTGAAGGTCCTTGGGAGCCAATTCCTTAATATGCTATCATGTAAACTGATCATTGCTTGCTGCTCCTGCCGCCTTGGCATGTACTTTCTTGAGGAGTGTCTGGTTAATGGCTTCATGGCCATGGAGGTGACATCATGTGGACAACAGGCTATGATGCCAGAGTTAGCTACTTGGTGGAGATCATTTGAGGTCAGCAGGGGCCACGATATTATAGATACCAACAGACCCCGATATATGGGGAAAGCAAAAGTAGATGCCTGAATATCCGGTGCTTTGTGAGCTGTCAGTCTCTGTGTATAATGGCAGGAAATCCAAGTCTAAACAACTGCCCCTTACTACGAAGGCTTACATAGCCAGCCACAGCCTCTGGGTCACAGGCATTAATTTCACTGCCACTCCAGTCACCTAATGCCACACAGCAGCCCATCCCATGTTAGCCACAGATTGGGAGCCGCAGACTAACCCCTCATTGAAGATCCCCTTTCGTCACAGCCTTCCCTAGGGCCTCTGGGCCACTTCTCCTACTTGGCAATCTTCTATGCCCTTTTATCCTGTGCTCCTCTGAGACCATGACACAACCCATGGCCCTGAAGTGATATTCTGCACCACTTTTTTTTTTGAGACCGAGTCTCACTCTTGTCCCCTAGGCTGTAGTGCAACCTCGTGATCTCGGCTCACTGCAACCTCAGCCTCCCGTGTTAAAGCGATTCTCCTTTCTCAGCCTCCTGAGTAGCTGGGATTATAGGCGCTTGCCACCATGCCCAGCTAATTTTTGTATTCTTAGTAGAGATGGGGTTTCGCCATGTTGGTCAGGCTGGTCTGGAAATCCTGACTTCAGGTGACACCCACCTCAGCCTCCCAAAGTGCTGGGATTATAGGCATGAGTCACTGCGCCTGGCCATGAATAGCCCTTATATCTCACCACATAGCAGTAACAAGGTTCAGAGGTCTCAGTATCCACCTAAGCCACACTTAAATAGATGTCCTTTACAGAAAACTGAGTTTGTAGCTTGGACTTGGAAAAAGAAAGAAAACTCCTATTTTCTTTTTTTGTTTGTTTGTTTGTTTGTTTTTGAGACGGAGTTTCGCTCTTGTTACCCAGGCTGGAGTGCAATGGCGCGATCTCGGCTCACCGCAACCTCCGCCTCCTGGGTTCAGGCAATTCTCCTGCCTCAGCCTCCTGAGTAGCTGGGATTACAGGCACGCGCCACCACGCCCAGCTAGTTTTTTGTATTTTTAGTAGAGACGGGGTTTCACCATGTTGACCAGGATGGTCTCGATCTCTCGACCTCGTGATCCACACGCCTCGGCCTCCCAAAGTGCTGGGATTACAGGCTTGAGCCACCGCGCCCGGCCTGAAAACTCCTATTTTCTCTTCTTAATTTTGTTTATACCTAGCTTCACACCTAACAATCAATGCTCTTCTGGCCTGGGGATCAGATAGGTAGGTTTCAGGAAAAAATTTTAGGCAATTCTTCAGAGGAGCACTCACCTCAGCTACCTCCCCGGTGACTTCAAAGCTTCACTGATCAATATTTGCTCCCAATTTAGCATCTCACAAAGGATTTCCTCATAACCCTAGAATAGTCTGACCTGGCTCCTTCTCTCTGGTTAATTATCCACAGAGGCTAGCCGGCAGACTACAGGACTGAACTTCAGTGCACCAGGATGAGATTACCAAAGGGACAATTATTGAGTGGCCACAGAATAACCTATTTTGGAGCTTTAGTGATTAGGGATTGGGTGGGGAATGGCAATGCTCTAAGCCTCTTGAAACTGGGTCCCAGAGCCCCTACCGCCATGGCAATTTTACGGACTTGTTTTGAAGTTGTCCAATTCTGACATCCACTGCTATAAGGGCAATTGGAAAGCAGAGGATCAAATGGGCTAAATGTCTCCCAGGAGCTGGCCTAGATTCCTTCTCAACACTGATGGGACCTGAAGAAGTGGAGAGAATGTTAAGGAAGAAAGATTGCATGAATAAAGCAGCCAAGTGAGCTCTAGGTCCAAGTACATCTAAGTGCCTGGGAACTTGAAGGGGAATGGGAGAGAAGGCTGAGAGCCTTGAGGTTGTTGTGACCTTAGGAGGACCTCTTTAAAATGTATGGAGGCAATAGCACCCCCTGGTGGCAAAGTACAAGTGGGCTAATAAAGCCTAAATTTAAACCCTCTTTAACTACATGAGTAAACCAAACTCCTGTATTTAATAGATAACAGCTAAGACTTAAACTGAAGGATCACTTGCTATTTGCAGATACTATCTTTTTAAAAAAATACTATATATATATATTTTTTTCTTGGAGATGGAGTCTCGTTCTGTTGCCCAGGCTGGAGTGCAGAGGCATGACAGCAACCTCTGCCTCTTGGGCCGTGCACGCTGCCGTGCCCGACTAATTTTTTTTTTTTTAAGTATTTTAGTAGGGACGGGGTTTCATGGTGTTGGCCGGGCTGGTCTCGAACTCTTGAGCTCAGGAAATCCGCTCACCTTGGCCTCCCAAAGTGCTAGGATTACAGGCGTGAGCCACCGTGCCTGGCCTGGAACATGCATTATCTTAATCCTCACAACTCTAAATTTCATAGGTATTATTAGTATCTAAAAGAAAAGAAAAACAACACTTAGATGAAGTATCCCACCCAGTGTCATATCTTGTTATTGGCATAGCTATAATTCAGGCCAACGTTGGCATTAGTAAGCTGTACTTCTTTTTTGAGATGGAGTCTCACTCTGTGGCCCAGGCTGGAGTGGACTGACATGATCTCTGTTCACCGCAATCTCCCCCTCCCAGGTTGAAGCAATTCTCCTGCCTCAGTCTCCCAAGTAGCTGGGACTATAGGCGAGTGCCACCATGCTTAACTAATTTTTTTTTTTTTTTTTTTTTTTTTTGAGACGGAGTTTTTGCTCTTGTCACCCAGGCTGGAGTGCAATGGCGCGATCTCGGCTCACCACAACCTCCACCTCCTGGGTTCAGGCAATTCTCCTGCCTCAGCCTCCTGAGTAGCTGGGATTACAGGGACACGCCACCATGCCCAGCTAATTTTTTGTATTTTTAGTAGAGACAGGGTTTCACCATGTTGACCAGGTTGGTCTCGATCTCTCGACCTTGTGATCCACCCGCCTCGGCCTCCCAAAGTGCTGGGATTACAGGCTTGAGCCACCGTGCCCGGCTAATTTTTGTATTTTTAATAGAGATGAGCTTTTACCATGTTGGCCAGACTGGTCTCGAACTCCTGACCTCAGGGAATCCACCTGCCTCAGCCTCCCAAAGTGTTTGGATTACAGGTGTAAGCTAAGCTGTCTATCTTACATGATGATTGTGATTTTTTTTTTTTTTTTGAGAAAGGGTCTTGCTCTGTAACCCAAGCTGGAATGCAGTGGCATGACTGTGGTTTACTGCAGCCTGATTTCCTTGCCTCAAGAGATCTTCTCACCTCAGTCTCCCAAGTAGCTGAGACTACAGGCACTCATCACCACACCTGGCTAATTTTTCTTATTTTTTTTTGTAGAGACAGGGTCTTGCTGGGCTCAAGTGATCCTCCTCCCGTGGTCCCCCAAAGTGCTGGATTATAAGCATGAGCCACCACATCTGGCAATTGTGAGAATTATCAGCTGCAACTCAATAAGGAGATTTTTGAGTCACTGTCAACTGTCTCCTGGAGATACCAGCTTACTGTGTTGCTGTATTTAAAGACATTTAAGCCAAACAAGGTGGAACGTGCTTGTAGTTTCAGTTACTAGGGAGGCTGAGGTAGGAGGATTGCTTGAGCCCAGGAATTTGAGGCTATAGTGCCTAATTATCACACCCGTGAACAGCCACTGTACTCCAGATTGGGCAATGTAGTGAGACCTTGTCTCTAAAGAAGAAATAAAAACAAAAGATAAGGAACTATAGTCTTACCCATCTGTAAAGACTTTCACATCCACACAGGAACTAGATAATAAATGGCGACTCCCAAAATACGTAAAGGTAGAAGAGACAAACATTCAGCATCTAAAATCACCAGAAAGGGGGCTGGGCATGGTGGCTCATGCCTATAAGCCGAGGTGTGGTAGTCTCAGCCCTTTGGAAGGACAAGGCAGGAGGATCACCTGAGACCAGGAATTCAAGACCACCTTGGGCAACATGACGAAATTCCACCTCTACAAAAAATGCAAAACTTAGCCAGTCCAGATGGTGTGCACCTATAGTCCCAGCCACTGGGATGGCTGAAGTTGGAGGATAAGTTGAGCTCAGGAGGCTGAGGCTAAGGTAAGCCATGATCATACCACTGCACTCCATGTATTCCATTCCAGCCTGGGCGACTGAGCAAGATTCTGCCTCAAAAACTACAGGCCAGGCCAGGTGCAGTGGCTTACACCTGTAATCCCAGCACTTTGGGAGGCCGAGGCAGGCAGATCACTTGAGGTCAGGAGTCTGAGACCAGCCTGGCCAATATGGCGAAACCCCATCTCTACCAAAAATACAAAAATTAGCTGGGTGTGGTGGCGCACACCTGTAGTCCCAGCTACTCGGGAGGCTGAGGCAGAAGTGCTTGAACCCAGGAGGCAGAGGTGGCAGTGAGCCAAGATTGTGCCACTGCACTCCAGCCTGGGCAATACAGCGGAACTATGTCTCAAACAACAACAAAAATAAAAACAGACCCCAAAAAATGACCAGAAAGGTAAAAGGGGTGTCTTATAAGGAATAATTAGTCAAGAAAAATGGCTGAATAGAGGACATGCTTTTCTACTAGAGATTACTAGAATATGCCTTTTTTTTTTTTTTTTCTTTTGAGACACAGTTTCGCTCTTGTTACCCAGGCTGGAGTGCAATGGCGCAATCTCGGTTCACCGCAACCTCTGCCTCCTGGGTTCAGGCAATTCTCCTGCCTCAGCCTCCTGAGTAGCTGGGACTACAGGTGCGCACCACCATGCCCAGCTACTTTTTCGTATTTTTAGTAGAGACGGGGTTTCACCATGTTGACCAGGATGGCCTCGATCTCTTGACCTCGTGATCCACCCGCTTCGGCCTCCCAAAGTGTTGGGATTACAGGCGTGAGCCACCGCGCCCGGCCTTTTTTTTTTTTTTTTTTTGAGACGGAGTTTCGCTCTTGTTACCCAGGCTGGAGTGCAATGGCGCGAACTCCGCTCACCGCAACCTCCGCCTCCTGGGTTCAGGCAATTCTCCTGCCTCAGCCTCCCGAGTAGCTGGGATTACAGGCACGCGCCACCATGCCCAACTAATTTTCTGTATTTTTAGTAGAGATGGGGTTTCACCATGTTGACCAGGATGGTCTCGATCTCTTGACCTCGTGATCCACCCGCCTCGGCCTCCCAAAGTGCTGGGATTACAGGCGTGAGCCACTGCGCCCGGCCGTAGAATATGCTTTTCTACTAGAGATTACTAGAATCAAACATGGAGGCAGTTTTTCAAGCCGATTTAAAAAGTATTACTTTATACAGCCACATGGAGACTCCACTACATAGAATGAGGTATAGCAGAAAGACCACTGGACTAGGGATTAGAGGATGACTGGGTCTTCGATGACTAGCAAGACACTTAACCTCTCTGAGCTTAGTTTCTTCATCTATAAAATAGGAATAACGTCTATTTCTTAGAGTTGTAAAGATTAAATGAGGCCTCGGCCTCCTAAAGTGCTGGGATTACAGGCATGAGCTACCGCGTCTGGCCAAAAGTTTTTAAGTTAGTTGGGTGTGGTGACTTGCACCTGTAGTCCCAGCTACTCAGGAGGCTGAGGTGGAAGGATTGTGTGGGCCTGGGAGGTGGAGGTTGCAGTGAGCCATAATCTCACCACTGTACTCCAGCCTGGACAACAGTGCAGAACCCTGTGTCAAAAAAAAAAAAAAAAAGATTAAATGAGAATGTGTATGTGCTTGTTATACGAGTATTCAACACACAGTATTTCTCTTCCCCATGCTATTCATTCCTATTTATTTATGACAGGGTCTGGCTCTGTCACCGAGGCTAGAGTACAGTGGCATGATCTCAGCTCACAGCAGCCTCCTAGGCCCAAGCTGCCCTCCCATCTCAGCCTCCCGAGTGGCTGGGACTACAGGCATGCCCCACCTGGTTAATTTTTCTATTTTTTGTAGAGATGGGGTTTTACCATGTTACGCAGGCTGGTCTCGAACTCCTGAGCTCAAATGATCCACTGCCTCGGCCTCCGAAACTGCTGGGATTACAGGCTTGAACCACCACACCTGGCCGCTATTCTATATTTAAAGGAATATTGTACCTATGAATCCTTCTTAAGAGTTAAAAAATCCTATAAAACTTTCTTTTTTGGCCAGGCACAGTGGCTCATGCTGTAATCCCAGCACTTTGGGATGCCGAGGTCGGTGGATCATTTCAGGTCAGAAGTTTGAGACCAGTCTGGCCAACATGGTGAAACCCTGCCTTTACTAAAAATATAATTAGCCAGATGTGGTGGTGGGCTCATGTAGTCCCAGCTACTTGGGAGGCTGAGGCAGGAGAATCACTGAATCTGGAAGATAGAGGTTGCAGTGAGCCAAGATCATGCCACTGCATTTTTTTTTTGAGACAGAGTCTTGCCCTGTCATCCAGTGGCATGATCTTGGCTCACTGACACCGAGTTCAAGCAATTGTCCTGCCTCAGCCTCCCAAGTAGCTGGGACTACAGGGGAGTGCCACCACGTCTGGCTAATTTTTCTTTTTTCTTTTTTTTTTTGAGACGGAGTTTCGCTCTTGTTGCCCAGGCTGGAGTGCAATGGCGCGATCTCGGCTCACCGCAACCTCCGCCTCCTGGGTTCAGGCAATTCTCCTGCCTCAGCCTCCTGAGTAGCTGGGATTACAGGCACACGCCACCATGCCCAGCTAATGTTTTTTTTAGTATTTTTTTAGTAGAGACGGGGTTTCACCATGTTGACCAGGATGGTCTCGATCTCTTGACCTCGTGATCCACCCGCCTCGGCCTCCCAAAGTGCTGGGATTACAGGCTTGAGCCACCGCGCCCGGCGACGTCTGGCTAATTTTTCTATTTTTGGTAGAGATGGGTTTTTGCCATGTTGGCCAGGCTGGCCTTGAACTCCTGGCCTCAACTGATCTGCCCACCTCGGCCTCCCCAAGGGCAAGGATTACATGCATCAGCCACCTCGCCCAGCCCTAAAACTTATTTATTTTTTGAGAGGGAGTCTTGCTCTGTCACCAGGCTGGAGTGCAGCGGCACTATCTCGGCTCACTGCAACCTCTGCCTCCCAGTTCAAACCATTCTCCTGCCTCAGCCTCCCGAGTAGCTGGGACTACAGGCACGCACCATGACACTGGCGTTTTGTAGTAGCGATGGGGTTTCACCATATTGGCCAGGCTGGTCTCTATCTCCTGACCTTGTGATCTGCCCACGTCGGCCTCCCAAAGTGCTGGGATTACAGGTGAGAGCCACCACACCTGAACCCTAAAACTTATTTCTAAGGACTAGATTTTTGCATAATAAACTTTCCTGTTATATCTGTACCTCATTTAACACTGTTTTTGGAAATACTTAAGTTCTAACATTTTACTGATAAACTAATTTAGTAGGCATCTGAAGCTTAAAGTTTAGTAAGATTTACCAGGTTAAGAGTATATGCTCTACCAAATACTGGGCTATAACAATTTATTACAATAAACCTCCAGAGGATTCAGATACATTCATGGATTCCTTGTGGTATGAATTAAAACATGTGCAAAGTTGTGCATGGTGATGCTTGCCTGTAATCTTAGAAACTCAGGAGGCCAAGGTAGGATTGTTTGAGGCCAGGAGTTTGAGGCTGCAATGAGTTATGATCATGCCATTTCACGCCAGCCGGGCAACAGAGCAAGACCCCTGTCTCTATAAGATAATAATACTAATTGTAATAAAATAAGAGGTTTGCAAAGTGCATCTTCCTGTTGGGCATGGTGGCTCATACCTGTAATCCCAGCACTTTGGGAGGCTGAGGCAGGTGGATCACTTGGGGCCAGGAATTTGAGACCAGCCTGGCCAACATGGTGAAACACTGCCTCTGCAAAAAAACTCAAAAGTTAGCCAGGCATGGTGGCGAATGGCTGTAATCTCAGCTACTCGGGAGGCTGAGGAAGGAGAATTGCTTCAATTCTTCAATTGCTTCCTGGGAGGTGGAGGTTGAGTGAGCCAAGATTGTGCCACTCCACTTTAGCCTGGGTGACAGAGCGAGACTCTGCCTTAGGAAAACAAAAAACAAAAACAAAAGAACCCCACAAAGTGTATCCTTAATCAAGCCTAGAGGGTAACATTCACTCTTTCCTATATAGGACATATCCTTGTGTATCAATGACAAAGTCTCTCCAGCTGGAGAGTTCTTTTTTTTTTTTTTTTTGAGACGGAGTTTCGCTCTTGTTACCCAGGCTGGAGTGCAATGGCGCGGTCTCGGCTCACCGCAACCTCCGCCTCCTGGGCTCAGGCAATTCTCCTGCCTCAGCCTCCTAAGTAGCTGGGATTACAGGCACACGCCACCACGCCCAGCTAGTTTTTTTTTTGTGTGTATTTTTAGTAGAGACGGGGTTTCACCATGTTGACCAGGATGGTCTGCGATCTCTCGACCTCGTGATCCACCCGCCTCGGCCTCCCAAAGTGCTGGGATTACAGGCTTGAGCCACCGCGCCCAGCTGGAGAGTTCTTAATGCTGTACCTTGACAAGCCGGTAAGATATATTACAAGTAACTCGTTACTGATTAACATTAAATTTATTTTATTTTTCTATTTTTTTGAGATGGGGTTTTGCTCCGTTGCCCAGGCTAGAGTGCAGTGGCTCGATCTCAGCTTACTGCAACCTCTGCCTCCTGGGTTCAAACAATTCTTCTGCCTCAGCCTTCTGAGTAGCTGGGCTTACAGGCGCGTACCACCATGCGTAGCTAATTTTTTGTATTTTTAGTCAAGATGGGGTTTCACTGTGTTAGCCAGAATGGTCTCTAACTCCTGATCTTGTGATCTGCCCGCCTCTGCCTCCCAAAGTGCTGGGATTACAGGTGTGAGCCATCGTGCCTGGCCAAATTGATGTATTTAAAACTATGAATAATTTGTTTTGTAAATTAAAACAGCTTTAAGTTTCCAGAAGAGTACTCTATTTTATTTGAGACAGGGTCTCACTCTGTTGCCTAGGCTAGAGTGCAGCAGTTCAGTCACAGCTCAGTGCAGCCTTAGCCTCCTGGGTTCAAGAGATCTTGCCACCTCAGCCTCCAGAGTCACAGGTGTGCACCATTATATGCCAGCTAATTTTTGTATGTTTTGTAGAGATTGGGGGGGTCTCATCATATTGCCTAGGCTGGTCTCAAACTCCTGGATTCAAGTGATCATCCCACCTTTGCCTGCCAAAAGTGCAGGGATTATGGGGGTGAGCCACCACACCTGGCCTGAGGAGTACTCTTATTTATATTTCTGATAAGCTTTCGGATGCAAGAGAAAGGCATTTTTAGGCACCAAGCAGGCAATGGATAGAACCTTGGGTATACTTTCAGGGGTATGAAAAAATGTAATTATTACTCATGTGCATCATAGAAGAAAAAAATAACCTTTATAATAGTTGGTTTGGAAAACTAAGAGAGAATACAGCATTTCTTATGGCTGATGGGAGAAGACGGAATTAACACCAGGCCGATATTAGTTGACAACAAATATCAGAGTGTTTGCTCTGAGATCTAATGTGTCAGACTTTTTAGGGATTTTCAGTATAAGAAAGCTTTGTGGAATATTACATTCTATGTGCCAAGCTTAGTGCAAAGTATAATTAAAGAAAAAAAGTCTTAAAATAGAAGCTACTCTATAGCTTTATCAGATCAGATCGGCACTTGGGAAAGTTAGCTTATAGACCAAGTTTTCATTAAATATAGAACTTCATAAAGTTCTATGGCTTCTCTGCGTCTCAGCTTCTTTATCTATAAAATGGGCAGAGGTGAACCAGACGACCTCTAAGGTTCCTTTAGATTCTAAAATACTGTAATTTTTAAAACCTTTAAAATGTTTATTCAGGTCTTCTCTCCTTGAGGTGTTCCTGGGACCAGAGATATTTCATTTGAAACCCTGAGACAACCATACCTCAGGATCAGGGTGTTTAAGAATTTTCCAAAAGAAAGTATCCTTCAGGTTTTCATCCCTATGCCCCAGTCTAGAATCTCTACACACAGAAAGTGTGGACAGACTTATAGTCCAGATTGACAATGGCTAGTGATAGAGGTAAGAAAGATACACTTTATTGTTGCTACTGGCATCAAATTTAAAAGCTTAGGCTAGCAAGCAAGGCCTCTCATTAAACAACGTTCCTTACCTCATCTGTCCCTATCCGATAAAGCCCTTACTTTTCAGCTGAGTTGGTCACATCCATTTTCCCCTTCCTGTCTCTGTTCTTGCTGGTCCCTCCATCTGGATGGGCAAGGAAGGAAGAATAATGCATGTCCATTATTTCCTTCAAGACCAAGCCCTGTCTTATTTTATGTTTCAACAGCATGAACACAAGGAATTTCTAGAATTCTACACTACCATACACTTAGGTTCCCCTGCTTCCTCCTGGAGGTTCCTCTCTTCACAATTAGTCATGGTACTGAGTGGGCAATGACTGAAAGCTTATCTAGTTTATGAGTGGAGTGAGGTCTCAGAAGGCAGAAGAATTAAAGGTTCAGGGCCCTCCTACCTTTATCCTGTATCAATCCCAAAACTCTTCTTTCTCCACCATTTTCTTTCCTGCCTATAACCCTCTATCTTCAAGCTTAATGTAAGGGCCAACTCCGGGCATGAAAAGACAACACAGTTTGTACTTTTGGTTTCTTATTTTTTCAGTTCGTTTCAGTAAAAACATAATATATAAAAGGCATTGCCACCATGTTCCCCTCCTGGGGGTGATCCATCAAGCCAGTGTGGGCTGCTCCAGTGTGATTCATAGCTCATCATGCGATATGTGCAGGGCATGGTCACAAAGATCTGCAAATAGCACATAACAATTTAAAGGAAAATGCCACTCAGTATGAGAAACTTAAAGGAAAATGCCACTCTCATACTGATATATGCCATTATCAAGAAAATTTCCCAGACCAAACTCACAAACACACATCAACTACCACTCTTCAGAAAATATGCTTATAAATGATAAAACATCCCCACTGCCCTCTCACCTGTATCTCAGGGTCAAGGGGCCACAAATTCTGAAAGCTGACAGAAAATAGGGACACCCCAAGTCCCTAAGCCAAGGGAAATGGAAGCCAGCTCTTGAGCTAATACCAGGTTTCTGGGATGGGGGGGGTGTGTGTGGGTGAGTTAGGGAATGTCAGGTTCCACAGCTACTAGAACAGGAGTTAAAGTGGGGCAGCTTACCTGTTCGCTTACTGCAAAGTTTGTCTTTAACATTGTCAGCCTCTCGGGAAAAGAATTCAATGAGTTCATCCTCGTATTCCTCCACAATGCTCTCACACTGCCAACCCAAGGGAGAAAGGGGTGACACAGGATAGTAAGAAGCCTCTTGCCTTTACCTCCAAAGAGGAGGACAGGGTATTGGTCTAACTTTCTACTTGGTCCTCCAACAACCCCCTAATTCCAAGAACCCGCTGCCGATTCCCATAGCTCACCGCAAACTTGAGGGTACCACTGATATCGGAGTCAATTCGGATGCCTTGTAGGTCCAGTTCACTGGATTCTCCATTCCGGCTCACTACACGTACATAGTTCTTGCGATGGGTGGAAGGATCAATCTGTTCCCCATACTCCTTCATCCGGTCACATATCTCCTCCAGCAGCTCTGTGAGGTGGGCCTCTGAGCGGGCATAAGGCACCTAGAAATGTCCTCAGCCTTGGGTCACTCTCTTCTACCTCTGTACATTAGTAATTTATATCCTTATTTTTCCTTCCAAATATAGCTCCAACAACCTATTCTAAAAAGCTTTCCCTGGCCAGGCACGGTGGCTCACACCTGTAATTCCAGCACTTTGGGAGGCTGAGGCAGGCAGATTAGGAGGTCAGGAGTTCGAGACCAGCCTGGCCAACATGGTGAAGCCCTATCCCTACTAAAAATACAAAAAAAAAAAAAAAAAAAAAAAGGGCCGGGTGCGGTGGCTCAAGCCTGTAATCCCAGCACTTTGGGAGGCCAAGGCGGGTGGATCACGAGGTCAAGAGATCGAGACCATCCTGGTCAACATGGTGAAACCCCGTCTCTACTAAAAATACAAAAATTAGCTGGGCATGGTGGCGCGTGCCTGTAATCCCAGCTACTCAGGAGGCTGAAGCAGAATTGCTTGAACCCAGGAGGCGGAGGTTGTGGTGAGCCGAGATCGCGCCATTGCACTCCAGCCTGGGTAACAAGAGCGAAACTCCGTCTCAAAAAAAAAAAAAAGCAGGACGTGGTGAAATGTGCCTGTAGGCCCAGCCACTTGGGAGGCTGAGGCAGGAGAATCACTTGAACCCAAGAGGCAAAGGTTGCAGTGAGCTGAGATCGCGCCACTGCACTCGAGCCTGGGTGACAGAGTGAGAATCCGTCTCAAAAAAAAAATTCTTTCTCTGATTTTAATTTCTAATTAGAGAGAGAGAGAGAGAGAGAGAGAGAGAGAGTGTGTGTGTGTGTGTGTGTGTGTGTGTGTGTGTGTGTTTGAGACAGAGTTTCGCTCTTGTTACCCAGGCTGGAGTGCAATGGTGCGATCTCGGCTCACCGCAACCTCCGCCTCCTGGGTTCAGGCAATCCTCCTGCCTCAGCCTCCTGAGTAGCTGGGATTACAGGCACGCGCCACCACGCCCAGCTAATTTTTCATATTTTTAGTAGAGACGGGGTTTCACCATGTTGACCAGGATGGTCTCGATCTCTTGACCTCATGATCCACCAGTCTCAGCCTCCCAAAGTGCTGGGATTACAGGCTTGAGCCACCACGCCCGGCCGTGTTTTTTTTTTTAGATGAAGTTTCACCCTTGTTGCTCAGGCTGGAGTGCAATGGCCTGATTTCTGCTCACCACAGCCTCCACTTCTCAGGTTGAAGCCATTCTCCTGCATCAGCCTCCCAAGTAGTAGGGATTACAGGCATGTGCCAACACACTCATCTAATTTTTGTATTTTTAGTAGAGATGGGGTTTCACTATGTTGGGCAGGCTGGTCTCAAACTCCTGACCTCAGGTGATCCACCCACCACAGCCTCTCAAAGTACTGGTATTACAGGCGCGGGCCGCTGTGCCCAGCCTAGTTTGCTTTTTAATTAGTATGGTATATTTGTATAGTTTCAAAGTACTTTCTTTTTTCTTTTTTTGAAACAGACCTCACTCCGCTGCCCAGGCTGGAGTACAGTGGTGTGATGATTGAGGTTCACCATAGCTTCGATTTCTCAGGCTCAGGTGATCCTCCCACCTCAGCCTCCAGAGCTGATGGGACCACAGCTGCACACCACCACACCTGGCTAATTTTTTGTTTAGAGACAAGGTCTTGCCATGTTGCCCAGGCTTGAACTCCTGGGCTCAAGTGATCTCCCTGACTCAGCCTCCCAAAGTACTGGGATTACAGGCATAAGCCACCATACTTGGTAGTAGTTTCAAATATATGATTTTATTTTACCTCATTGTACAGCTCTAAGAAACAAGACAGTTATCATTAGATCCAAGTTATAAACAGAATTCTTTGATTAACCCTGATCAACTTATAATTCCTATAGATTAAGATAATAATTTTATTTTAAGTTCTGGGATACATGTGCAGAACATGCAGGTTTGTTACATAGGTATACACATGCCACGGTGGTTTGCTGCACCCATCAACCTGTCATCTACATTAGGTATTTCTCCTAATACTATCCCTCCCCTAGACCCACCCACTAGCAGACCCCGATGTCTGACATTCCCCTCCCTGTGTCTATGTGTTCCCATTAATAATAATTTTTTTAAAAAATTCACACCAATATCCTCAGTAAGCACAGTATTAAAGAGGTAGTGTAGGCTCTGTGGACAACAGCTATTAAAGCACTATAACCTTTTTTTTTTTGAGACAGTTTTGCTCTTATCAACCAGACTGGAGTGTAGTGGTACAATCTCCGCTCACTGCAACCTCTGCCTCCTGGGTTCAAGCAATTCTCCTGCCTCAGCCTCCCAAGCAGCTGGGACATAGGAGTGCACAACTGTGCCTCGCTAATTTTTTGTATTTTTAGGAGATGGAGTTTCACTATGTTGGCCAGGCTGGTCTTGAACTTCTGACCACAGGTGATCCGCACACCTTGGCCTCCAAAAGTGCTAGGTCTTTTTTTTTTTTTTTGAGACAGAGCCTCACTTTTGTTGCCCAGGCTGGAGTGCAATGGCGCAATCTCAGATCACTGCAACCTCTGCCTCCCGGGTTCAAGCAATTCTCCTGCCTCAGCCTCCTGAGTAGCTGGGATTACAGGCATGCACCACCATACCCAGCTAATTTTTTTTTTGTATTTTTAGTAGAGACGGGGTTTTTCCACGTTGGTCAGGCTGGTCTCAAACTCCTGACCTCAGGTGATCTGCCCGCTTCAGCCTCCCAAAGTGCTGGGATTACAGGCGTGAGTCACCATGCCCGACCTGTTGTTTTTTTGTTTTTTTTTTTTGAGACAGCATCATGGCTTACTGCAGCCTTGACCTCCTGAGATCAACTAATCCTCTACCTCAGGCTTCCAAGTAGCTGTTACTACAGGAACATGCCACTATGCCCCACAAACTTTTGCATTTTTTTGCAGAGATGGGGTTTTGGCATGATTCCCAGGCTAGCACCATAATCTTAACATTGCCTTATATATTGACTATTAGAGACAGCTTTGTGTACGTGTGTTGTTTTTGACTAAAATAAATTTCCTAATTATGAGGATAAAACCTTTTATTCTTTTTTTTCATTTTTTATTTTTAGCTCTGACTCAGATCTCTATTTTTATTCTTTTTTGAACAGATGTTTGTATGTATACCACAGTGCTACATTAAAAACATGAGTCATGTGCATGTAGAGAAGGGGAGTGATCAGGACTCCCTGTTTGCTAACAAATTCTACAGTAGAAACAAAGTATTAAGGTTTAGAGCCAGGAAGCAAGTGCATGGGGTAGAACACTGCAGCTTCTAAATGAGACAGAGCCAAATCTTTATCTCTCTGGGTCTGTTTTCTTCATTTCTATTAAACCAAGGTCCTTAAGCAGTTGAATTCTCATCCAAAGCCAGAGTAAGCTACTTTATTTGGGGGAACAGTAACAGTTACCTCCACCACTGACTGGCTGCCATCTGGATTGATCCGGAAAGATCCCATCTGAATAGTTTTCTTGGGGTCCACCTTGGCAATTTCCCATTCTAGTTCATCCACCAGAGCCCTGCACGCTGGCAGAACAGGAGAGAATGGGAAGCAAGGGACAGGGAAGGGGGTAGGGTGGGAGGAGAATGGGATCAACGCAGGATTTCCATTCATCCTTTTCCCAGTCCTTGGATCTCATGCCCTCCCAAGGCTCTACTTCCTTCACTTCTTTTTTTTTTTTTTTCTCAGACGGAGTTTCGCTCTTGTTACCCAGGCTGGAGTGCAGTGGCGCGATCTCGGCTCACCGCAACCTCCGCCCCCTGGGTTCAGGCAATTCTCCTACCTCAGCCTCCTGAGTAGCTGGGATTACAGGCACGCGCCACCATGCCCAGCTAACTTTTGTATTTTTAGTAGAGACGGGGTTTCACCATGTTGACCAGGATGGTCTCGATCTCTTGACCTCGTGATCCGCCCGCCTCGGCCTCCCAAAGTGCTGGGATTACAGGCTTGAGCCACCGCGCCCGGCCTTCCTTCACTTCTTTTTCCCTTTGTGCTTTACCTCCACAGTGGAGATCCTGGCTCCTCCGAGCCCAGGCAGTTCCCAGCAAGGCCCCCAGAAGCAGGGCCAGCCAACCCCAGCCTTTCATCTTTCTTGTAATGGGGTCGCTCCACCTGGGTTTGAGAGGTCATGAAACATAAATGTGAGAAGCCAACTCCATTTTTCCCTGCCCCCCCACTCCTCACCCCAAGGCTTTCAAAGGCCTCACGGTGACTCTGGCTCTACTTTCCAGAAAATGGCCGGGACACAAAGGGGCTTCTCTGTTCCAGCGCTTGAAGGCTCCGATTCCCCCAGAGCGGTGGGTGGGAGCGTGAGCTCAGGACTTGGGGCTCAGCCCCAGACACTACATGGATAGGTAAGGCCCTAAGTGTTGGTACTTCAGCACTGCATGCCTAGGGCTCACGGGGCTTTGTGGCAGCTACAGGAGGTAAGCAGGTGATTACGCGAGGACTGAGGCACCGGGGAACTGCCGGCAGGGAGCCCTCAGTCAGGCCAGGAGGCCAGCGAGGAGAGCATTCAATAACTAGGGCCCATTTGGATTCTGTACCGAAGATTCCTGCATCCCCACCTCCAGCCCGTAAGTGATTACCAGTCGGGACCAGCCCCCTTTCTGAGAACTCCGCCATTTCTTTCGCTCCCGTCCATCCCCAACCCTCAGCGCCCAGCGCCTTGCCGCCCGCGTCCATCCCACCTCTGCTCCCAGGGCCGCCGCCGTGGCCCAGGCGCTGGAAGACCGCTGGACTCTCACTTTGGCCCCAGTGGCTCCCGAAACTACACCTGGCTGCGCGGACCAGGGCTGTCCGGGATTCTCCAGAGCGCTTCGCCGCTTGCCACACACAGGGTGTCCTGGCGACTGCCTGACCCAGCTCCCCAGGCGCTAACCGGTATCTAAGCGGGTCTCCGGTGTGCTGCGGTGAGAGCCCCAATCAGACCCCGACCCCAAACCCGCCCCTCCAAACTCTCGCGCGAACAGGCAGCTTAAGAGCGGCTCCCGGACAGCAAGGACCCCGGACCATCTCCGAAGGACCCAGACTTGCGTGGCGAACAGCTCCACGTGACCACCAGGGGTCAGCCGGAGAACAGGAGTGGCCTGAAGCAAAGACAGAGCCCCAGGGTGCTGAGTGGGAGCGGCCAGGCATGTGCTTAAGCCAGCCCAGGTGGGCTAGGACCTTCAAAACGGTGTGCTGCAGGCCAGCTAGCCGCCCAGGTTTCAATACACAGGAAACTACATCTCCCAGGAAGCACCGCAGCACCAGACTGATATTTGTGAGCAACTACAGGTCTCAAACTATCCTGGGACCTGTAGTTTGGCGGCTTACACAATTAACGGGGTAACCATACCAGGCAGTGCTCAACTTATGACCATGGTCGGACCGCGGAACGGTGGTAACACGATTTCATCGTAAGTCGAGTAGGCTGTATGTACAGTTGAAGTGGTGCACGCGGAGATGGTAGTGCTGCCAGAAGCTGGTCCGCACTGTCGTAGGCCCAGCTGGGCAACGTTTGCGCTGCCAGACGCGTAGCAGTAGTGGCTGGCGATTGTGGTCGTAAAGTCGAATGGCCATAGTTGCATAGGTCGTAAGTCGATCAATACCTGTACTGTCCATCTTCAAACAGTCTGCCTTAGGGTACTGGGCAGCTACTAGCAAAGACCCAGCATTGTCCACAAAAGGAATAATTATACCCTTGCCCACATCCGTAACTTTGGATTCCAATCCTTTACCTTCATACAAAGGAGAGGAAGGCTGAAGCCAGAGAACACTAGCAGTTCTCTAATGAGATAAATGACAAAAGATAATATTTTGTTTTTATTTTATAAAACATGCAGTTTACAACAAATTTTTAAAAAATGGAACAAAACTTGGGACAGGAGAGTGGGATGGAAGACAGATGCTTCTCAACTGTCAGCAGGAAAAAATGAAGCCAGCAGCCAAGCTTTGTTCAGGATCCAAAGGCCCAAAGGCCCTTTTGGCAATGGTATTGGCAACACTAATTTGCTTGGGCCACCAACACTCTACAGGCTGGCCCCTCCAGGCATCCCTGAAGCAGTTGATGACTTGTGCTAAGTCTGGAACTACAGTGGTATCCTCTGTCATTGTTCAGGACTTCAATTCCTAGCCAGCTAGGAACTGACAGTTTTGGTTCCAGGAGCTTCTTTGCCTGGATATTAGTCACTCAGGATATTAAGAACACCAATTACTTTCCATCTGGGTCAATTCTAGACTCTGTTTCTGTACCATTGTTTTGCAAAGGATGAAGAAGGAATGAATCTGGCTCCTAGAACCTTTGCGACAATTCTGCTGTATTCCAGTTCTATTAATAGCACCATCTGTAGACCCTGAGCACGTCCAATTCTGGAAGTGGACAAGGTATAGCCAACTTAAGAAGCCATCTCCCAGTTCTGGGACGATAGAACAGTAAAGGGAGAGGGCAGCAGTTCTTTGGGAAGGGTAGGTCAGAGCGCCAACACTGAGGAGAAGACAGCTGCATCTGTCAGAGACAAAACCAAAAGCATCATTCAAGCTGATGGAGAAAAAGCATTTTCTCAGACTTCCTATGAAGGAAAAATGCAAGGGAAAAAAGGGCACGGACCTTCCCTGAACATTTTAGACTTGGGCAAGAGGACATTATAGTTAATGGAAAGTTTCTATAAAATCTATTTCACTGAATGTTAGGAGGATAAAGTGCTTTGTAAACTGTTAAGTGCTGTTCTCCATATATGCAATCAAAATCCACCCAACTGGGGGCGCCAGGCTCATGCCTGTGATCCCAACACTTTGTGAGCCCAGGGTGGATGGATTGCTTGAGCCCAGGAGTTCAAGACCAGCCTGGACAACATGATAAAACCCTGTCTTTACAAGAAGTACAAAAATTAGCTGGGTGTGGTGGTGTGCGCCTGTTGTCCTAATTATTTAGGAGGCTGAGGTGGGTCAATCACTTGAGCCCGAAAGGTCTAGGCTGCAGTGAGCTGTACTTAATGCTACTGCACTTCAGCCTGGCGACAGAGTGAGACCCTGTCTCAAACAAACAAGCAAACAAAATACAAAATCCACCCAGTTCAGTTTCCCTTGTCCCATCCCAGGTCTTACTCTTGGGACTTGTTTGGCCCTCAGGCTCTGGCACCTTCCAGTCCATCTTTCGGCCTTTCTCATAAAGACCCTTGAGGACCTTGTGGAAAGACTCAGGCTCAGTGCCATTTTTGCTTAGCTCCAGATACTTTCGGTAGAGCTGAAGGGCTGTGCGCGCATCCTCAATACTGTCATGGGTTTCCCCTTGAATCTTCAGGTCTGGGGTAAGTAAAGGTGGAATAGTTTGGGACCCAGCAAAGGGAAGGAGGAACATGTCTCCCCACTCCCAGCTGACTCCAGAAAACTAAAAAGCCTGACTGCCCTTAAGGGAAACTCAAACACCTTCCTCAGTGCACAGAAGGGATACTGAAGTTAATTAAATTCATGAGTAATTGTCACCACTAACTGAGAGTCCCCCTTACTCCCACTTTATCCTCTAACACTGTTCCTGCTTTGTCTTCCCCCCAGCCAACCGCCATGGTTTTTTTTTCAGATTTGTGGTACATGTGCATGTTCATAACATGGGTTTATCGTGTACTGGTGAGGATTGGGTTTCTAGTATACCTAATATGCAAATAGTAAACTTTGTGCCCAATAAATAATTTTTCAACTGTCCCTCCTCCCCCATCATTCCCCCCTTTTAGAGGCCCAGTGTCTATTATTTCCATACTTATGTTTGTATGTACTCATGGTTTAGTTCCAACTTATAAGTGAGAATATGTGTTATTTGATTTTTTGTTTGAGTTAGTTCACTTAATATGATGGCCGACAGCTTCATCCATGTTGCTGCAAAGGACATTATTTCTTTTTTTTTTTTTTGTCTTTTTTTTTTTTTTTTTTTTTGAGACGGAGTTTCGCTCTTGTTACCCAGGCTGGAGTGCAATGGCGCGATCTCGGCTCACCGCAACCTCCGCCTCCTGGGTTCAGGCAATTCTCCTGCCTCAGCCTCCTGAGTAGCTGGGATTACAGGCACGCGCCACCATGCCCAGCTAGTTTTTTGTATTTTTAGTAGAGACGGGGTTTCACTATGTTGACCAGGATGGTCTCGATCTCTCGACCTCGTGATCCACCCGCCTCGGCCTCCCAAAGTGCTGGGATTACAGGCTTGAGCCACCGCGCCCGGCCTTTTTTTGTCTTTTAAATGGCTGCTTCTGTTCTTAATGTGCACCACAGGGGCCTACAAGGCAGAGCAACTCACCCAGAAAGTACCAAGCAAGGAATCGCAGGGATATCATTCGTTTTCGAGGCATATGGAATAGGTAGACAGTATCAAGGACTTGGTCCTTGGGCACCTGGCAAGGATAAAAGAGGAAGAGACTTAAGGTAGGGGATCTATAATTCCCCATTTTCTAAAGGCACAATGTATACCCTGAGGGGCCCACCCTCAAAAGAAGACTCTTAAAAGAGCCCTGCCAAACCATCAGGTTGATGACCCGGAAGTCCTTCTGCAGGCCATGACCCACAAACTTGACTCCGATGTCAATGAGAAAACGAAGCTTTAAGTAGGTAGACTTGAGAGTTGTTAGGTGCTTGGAGGAGATTTTGGCATCAAGATCACCAGGCTTTATACCCGAGTATTGAGTCAAGTAATCCACCACCTAGGAATAGAGAAAAGGACAAGTCTTTTTCAGGAAGTGAGGCGGAGGTTTCCCCTACCACTCTTCCCTGGGTTCTTGAGCACTGTACATAAGCACCAAGGTATGCCTCACTTGCATCTCCATATCCTAATACCTGCTCCTGGGTAGAGATGTAGTCATCAATGAAGGGAATACCCTCATTGGGTCCCTGGCCCCGAACACAGGTAATCCTGGCTACTGACATCTGGCTTGGTTTAATGGTGGACTTGGTACCATCACTGCGTAACTCTGCTTCCTCCTACATGAGAAGAATTAATAAGAAAATCAGAGAAATGCTTACAACTCCTAATATCCTCAGAGTTCTCTTCCAGTGCCCCACCCTTTTGGTCTTGGTTACCTCATTAAGGGTGACAAACTCAGCATCCAAACCCACCAGGTCCCCAATCTGTGGCATCTCATTCAGCATCAGTGGAATAAAGGTAGTATGTGTTTTCCGCTGCTTCCGTGCCAGCGAGGCTTCAGCCAGCAAGACACTTGCCTCGATAGGGTTCTTGACTGGAAGGAAGAATGCAGAGGACACAGGGCTTCAATAGGGAAGTGACTAGGGGAGAGAAGCCCAGGGTGGCTGATCATAGACTCTCGGTCTACACTGTGATCCCTCAATAATCAAAGCATGTGAGAATAAAGATCATGTCTGCTGGGCGCGGTGACTCACGCCTGTAATCCCAGCACTCTGGGAGGCCAAGGTGGGTGGATCACGAGGTCAAGAGATCGAGACCATCCTGGTCAACATAGTGAAACCCTGTCTCTATTAAAAATACAAAATAATTTAGCTGGGCATGGTGGCACGTGCCTGTAATCCCAGCTACTCAGGAGGCTGAGGCAGGAGAATTGCCTGAACCCAGGAGGTGGAGGTTGCAGTGAGCCGAGATCGCGCCATTGCACTCCAGCCTGGGTAATAAGAGCGAAACTCCATTTTGGGGAAAAAAAAAAAAAGATCATGTCTGATGAATGGGGCAGGTAGACAGAGCAGGTCATACCAGGAAATTATCAAGAAATATGCTGGGGAAAAAAGCAAAAAACAAAAAAAACAGAAAAGACCACAGAGGGCCAGGTATGGTGGGTCATGCCTGTAATCCCAGCACTTTGGGAGGCCGAGGCAGGCGGATCATGAGGTCAGAAGATCAAGACCATCCTGGCTAACATGGTGAAACTTCGTCCCTACTAAAAATACAAAAAATTAGCCAGGCATGGTGGTACATGCCTGTAGTCCCAGCTATTCAGGAGGCTGAGGCAGGAGAATCACTTGAACCTGGGAGGTGGAGGTTGCAGTGATCTCGGCTCACTCAGCTGAGATCACTGCAACCAGCCTGTTGCCCAGGCTGATCTCAAACTTTTGAGCTCAAGTGATCCACCCACCTCAGTCTCCCAAAGTGCTGGGATAAAAGGCATGAGCAACTGTGCCTGGCCTACACTAGGTTAATTAAAAAAATTTTTTGAAGAGATGAGGTCTTGTTATGTTGCTCAGGCTGGATTTCCCACTTCTAAATTTAAGGTCTAATAAGCAGGAATTTCTTATCTCCTCATCTCTTATTACCTCATCTCTTCAAAAAAATTTTTTTTTGTTGTTGCTCAGGCTGGATTTCCCACTTCTAAATTTAAGGTCTAATAAGCAGGAATTTCTTATCTCCAGAAATATTAACACTGGTTACCAATCCCAAGTACTTGCAAGCAATGCCCCAGATCTCATCCTGAAGCCCAATCTAAACTGCCCACACACTTGGATCTACTATGTACCACTTACTGTTCAGGTTGTATCTGGAATTGAGATTCCGTTTGACATAATAAAGGATTGCAGGTACTTTCCAATTCATGTCAAACTGCACAGCTTCATGCTATAGAAGAGAAAAAGCACTTATGGCCAGTGTATATCACCCTTTTTCCTTTTCCCTCTTCAGACAGAGGCCAGGACTCAGGTGCTACTTTTTTTTCCAGGTGCTATTTTTAACTGCTACTGTTTTTTATTCCTGAGGATTCCTTCCTTCCTCCCTGTTGAATCCGCCTGGCATTGTATAGGGCCCTAAAGACAAGGATGCTAGGAAAAGGGGAAATTAAAGAAGAAACAGAACATGTTGCAACTAACCTTGTCAATAGGTTCAATAAGAAAGTCATTGAACAGATACCACTGCTGGTGAGTAACGCCCTACGGAAATAAAAAGAAAGACTGTGATGATACAAAGTGATGGCTGTACCACTGTCTCAGACTCAAGGACGGACCTGGGACTCACTATGGCCATCCCAGGAGTGTTCCTGCCCTTTACAACCTCACTCACCTCCTTGCGCTGGTGGTAGGTCTCTCCAACTTTGATGTGAGCCACCAGGCTGCCCCCTGTGCGTGAGTCCAGGATGTGTACCACAGTAGCCATCAGGTCATACACATAGACACCATGCTCCTCCTCTGCCCTGGCTGGGCCCCACTGTGAGGGGGGTACCCAGGCTGCTAAGCTAAGTTCAAGGATGGGGAAGGGAGGGGAATGGGGACAGAGGACAGGGAGTTGGGGGTATAGGGGATGGGGGACCAGGGTGGGTTATGTCTCCATCCTAGCTGATCTATGACCCCAACACTGAACTGAGTGACTATGGAAAATCCCCTAACCAGTAAATACTAGGCCTTATTCTCTTCCTTTTCCCTCTGCTAAGTTTTACCTTCCCCCTGCCCTCATTTACCTTCTGCCCCACCTTCTCTCCCTTATTCCCTTTCCTCTTCCCAATTTTTCAACAACCTGCATCTCATCCCCATCAGTCCAATTGCAAACATCCAGCCCTTTGTTCTTGGTCATCTTCATGCGAATGGAGAAAGGAAGCCAGACGTTCTTCAACTCCTCAATGGAGGGACACACCAGCACACCCTCTGGACTCCCTAGTTCCTTCCTATCAGGTTAGAAGAATTGGAAATTTGTTCTGAAAGAGATCTAGCCAGTGACAAGAGGAGCCACTGGACAGTTCCATCCTTTGACAGCTCCCAAGACAGCACCTACCAATCAGCCAAAGCAAATTCCTTGTTCTTGGAGATTTCCCCACTGTGTTTCTTTACTGCCATCTTGAAGGCAAACTGAACATAGAAGAAAAACATCCAGTTCTTCAGGAACATAATCATATGTGAAGATCAGAAGGGGGATAAAATGAAAAAGTATTCCTGAAGCCCTGTTTCTAGTCTGAGTCCTTACCTCAGCCTGCATTCTCCAGAAATCAGCCTCTTTTGAGCTGTTCACCTCACAATTGATGACAAGAATATCTGGCAGATGGCGGATGTTGCGGGTCTGAATCTGAGAGGAAGAAACAAACGAAAGAATGGCAGGAATGAACAGGAAAAGGGGTCTGGACAGGAACTTGGGTCTGCGTCCTCAAACTGGGATTCCTCACTCCCCCAGAGATCCCTGGCTGGCAGTGCTGACACAGCCAGCCCCACATGGGATGGAGGCTGAATCCCCCACATGGCAGGAACAGGACTCTAGTCCAGTCCAACAGTCCACTTACCGTGGGCTGGTACTTTTCACAGTTGTCACACCAGGCCTGTGTATTCTGATCCAAGCAGATGCTTCGCTTCAGCACCTGAGCAAAGTCATAGTTCTTCCCAGTTTTATCTGAGGGAAAATGGAATGCTTTACTCCTGGTTCTCCCCTCTACCCACAGTTAGCCCCCAAACACCCTCTCCCTGATGTTACAGGACATTTGTGGGAACCTTCCCAACTGAGCTGCAGGGTATACCACTGTTACTACCATCAGGGTAGGAGAGCGTGAAAAGCAGGGTGGATGAGGCTCGCACGGTCTCACTGCCACAGCGGCAGAGGCTGCAGTTCTCCATCTCACAGCTGAAGAGCTGCCCGATAACAGAGTCCCCCGATGAGCAAAAGCTGCTAAGAGTGATATTTGCACATTGAAGAAGTTAGGAGACCCTTTAAATCAGAGGGGCCTGTCATGATGGGATTAACTATTTCTATCCTGATTTCATACCTGCCACCAGCACCTCGATAAGCCTGTGGTAATTCCAGTTCCTGCATATCTTGATGCAGTTGAGTGAGAATGAAGCGATTCCACCTCTGAATGAGCCTGGCCAGATTACCCTTGCCTGAAGCCTCATCTGAGTCAGCCAGGATCAGACCAAGGGCTGAGGCCTCAGGAATAGTACGGAATGCCCGAAGAAAATTATTGCCCTGGAAATGTGTTGGTGGAAAGGGTTATTTTCTCTTTTGTGTCCACTTTCCTTCCCCTTCCATTTTAAGTGTCTCAGGTCTCCAGGTACTGACCTGGCAAGGGTCACCACGAGAGAGGTCCAACATGTGAAAGAGGAAGCCCAGCTCACATGCCAGACAAAACTCCTTCTGGCAAAGGTGGTTCTGAATTAGACAGCGTACAGGCTCCAGGAAATAGAGCACCTGGAGGGAAGAGCAGAAGAACTGATGCAGGAAACTGGCATGGGGACGAGGAGAAATATGGAGTTTAAGTGAGCTGGTGGAAAATACAAAGCAGGGGCCCACTGAGCAGTGAGTCCACCAAATCAGTGGAGCTCAGAGGAGACCTGAAAGGTGTAGAGGCAAGAAAGAATTGTAGAGGAGACCATGGTAAAGCAAGCATGGCTGAGGAGACCTGGAAAGAGCAAGGGTCGAGTGGCCATAGGGAAGAAGGAAAGCAGTAGGAGTTCAAGTCGTAGGAATACCCAACCCTTACCTGGATCATGCAGTTACAGTAGGCATTGGGGATGTGGGGCTCTAATCCAGCAAACAAAGTCTTATTGTAGTGTTTGAAGTCAAAGTCCTCCAGCCCTAGCTTGGAATATTTGATGGTCACCTAAGGCAGAAATAGTCTGAGCAAGACAAGGATATCCTCAGAGTCCCAATCTTTCCAGCAGCCATAGCCTTTCCTAGAACCTCCCTCCTTGGTCCAGGGTGGTAGCTGAAGGCCTCCTGACTGAGTACTTCAATCCTTTCTCATATGACTTTCTTCCCAGGGTACCTTTCCCCACACCCCACAGGCCCTGATATCCCTCAACACCTTGCGATATTTCTTAGAAACCATGTGGAGATGTGGCTCCTCTTCTCGTCCTACTGGAGACTCAGTGACTTGGCTGAAGCTGTCAAATTCACTGTCTGACTCCTTGAGTCGGTAAGGTATCTAGGAATTTTAAGAAGAGGTAACCTTGTTGGATGTCTTGTCATCTTTGGCTTCACACTCATTTATCCGAACGTTGAAACAGCCACCAAGTCCTGAACCTTCTATATTCATAGCATTCTCAGCATCCGCTGCTTCCTTTTTATTTCCACTGCCATCACCCTGCTTCATCACAGCTGGACAACTGTCATGGCTTCCATGCTGGCTTCCCTATATTCACTCTGTCCAGCACAACACTACCAAATTAACCTTTGCAGAATGCTGCTTTTTGTGCATTACTTCCTCTATTATACAATGGTGTTCAAAGCTTCACAATCTGGCCACTTCTAACTTTATTTTTATTTTTTTACCCTCCCTCACCACTCTAACTTTAATCTCTTACTGCATCCCAATACCAACAGCTACTCTAGCCAGACTGGTATACTCGTATAGTCCCCCTCAGACATGTGTTTTACATTTATGCCTCTTGAGACCTTTACTAACCCTGTTCTCTCATCTTGAATATTCTCCTCTCTTACTATCTACTTAACTTGCATCCCACCTTTCCAGCTTAATACCCAGCTCTTTCATTACACTTTCCTTGGCCACTCTAGCCCAGAGTAACATTTTCCCTCCAAACAGCTCTGGCACTAAATGCTTATAACATTCCTTCAGTATTTAACGACAGAACATAACTTCTGATATGGCTATGTCTTATCTTCATCAACCAAATATTAAATTTCCTAAGATCAAGGACTCTAGCTTCTCTATCTTTGAATCCTCTCTAAAACCTAGTATAGTTCCATCAATTTGATAGGTTCCAAAAAGCATTTATCTAGTACAGTAAAAAGACAGGATAAACTTCAGTGAGCTGGCGTAGGGGCTGACCCTCCACTCTGAACACACCTGATTGCGTAGCCTGGTGCGGGGATTGGGTGCATAGCCAATGAAGCCCACCTTCTTCATGGTGCGCAGAATCTCTGCATCCACAGGTGGTGCTCGCCTACAATCCAGTATAGTTCTAGGGCTTAAAGGGTTGCAGTGTACACTGCTCCACACTCCCCAATCCCCAAGGATCCAGAAAAAAAGAAAATATTTAAGGTAGACAAAAGTCAGGGAAGTAGTAGAATAGTAACAAGGCTAGCAAAGAATTCTGATATCTTGGCCCTTTCTCCCTTCCTCCCACCTTTTGGCCCAGAGGTGGGGTACAACCTGGGAGCTGGAGCAGAGTTGGCAGCAGGCCAATCAGAGAGAAGTGTGTCAGTGGTGAGCGGGACAGGGATGAGGGAAAGAGGCAGCAGGTCCTGGCTCCAGTCCAGAGGAGGCAGTGAGTCCACGAGACACGGCAAAGCAAACTCGGTCTCACGGGAGTAGGGGTTGAAGGAAGGCTCCGGGGAATCAGTCCAGAGGTGCACACAACCCTCAGAATCCCCAAAGGCCAGAGCCTGCTTGCTGGCTGACACATCAAATGTCATTAGCAGAGGCCCCACAGGATTCACATGAAAGATATCTGCTGGGTTGGCCAGGCCTGTGGGTTCACAGAACTGGCACTGCCCTGCAAAGGAGGAAGAAACCCACTGAGCCCTAGAAAGTGAAGGAGAGCCATACTCTTATGCCCTTCCTATCCTCTTCCCCTGATTTCAGGGCAAGATGGGCCCCAAATCCATGCCTAGAGACAGAATGCCACCTGATGTCTTTCCATAAACCACCGATGGTTTGCTACTCATCAAACAGTAATTCTACAGTTATTTTGCCTACTTTACCTTTTTCCATGGTCCTCACATTCAAGAAAATAAAAGCTCTAATCTCTGGCCAAACCCAAGTGAAACCCTGGGACCCTGATGAAAGGTTACTTCTTTCCCCAACAAAAAGGTTTCAGGACGAGTACTTCAGGTGCTAGCTCTCCTTTGCTTACCAATCCCTCCTACCCAATCCCACATACCCTCCATACCTGACTGAGAGATGATAGCAAGACGAGAAGTGTATGTAGGAATGAAGCGCAAGAAGGCAGGATCCACGTGTACTTGAAGTGGTGTGATGGCACGCATCATGCGCAAATCATACACCTTGAGGAAACGGTCACAGGCCAGGCCAGTGAGGCGGCTGGAGAAGCCACAGGCAGCTAGCAGGTTGCCGTGCACATCAAAATCTGACAGACTCCCTGAGAAGGCATCAAACTCATGTTCTACTTTAAAAGTACGAAGGTCTCTCAGGGAAACCTAAAAAAAAAAAAAAAAAAAAAAAAAAAGAAAATTCAGTTACCTACAAATTCTGTTATCAGAAAAAAATAACTGTCACCTACATAACCCAGTGGGATCCCTATTAAAGGAACTAAGACTTCAGGATATGGACTCTTCCCCTCCCCGCCACAGGAAGGGCATTCAGAGGATATGGACTCTTAGAGCACAGAAAAGGTAAACAGAGAACCCCAGAGCCAGAAGGGGCTCCAGAGAGAACTCATTTACCCTTTTTGCCTCCAGGGCACTTTATTATCATAGAAAACATCAGGCTGCAAAATAATCTCATAGTATAACATCAGTGAGTAGGAAGTGAATTCACTCCACTCATCCTCATCTCCAATCCAACTATACTCCAGAGTTAAGGGAAAGCAGGCCGGGCACAGTGGCTCACACCTATAATCCCAGCACTTTGGGGAGCCGAGGTGGGCCAATCACCTGAGGTCAGGAGTTTGAGACCAACTTGACCAACACAGAGAAACTCCGTCTCTCCTAAATATACAAAATTAGCCAAGCATTGTGGAGCATGCCTGTAATCCCAGCTACTTGGGAGGTTGACGCAGGAGAATAGCTTGAACCAGGGACGTAGAGGTTGTGGTGAGCCGAGATCTCACCATTGCACCCCAGCCCGGGCAACAAGAGTGAAATTCCATCTCAAAAAATATAAATAAATAAATAAACAAAAAGCGTTAAGGGAAAGCAGATCCCAATCAAGTATCTACTGAAACGGCCCTGCGGTGGGAGGAGAAATGGAACTTGGCCACCTTGCCAGACGTGTGGCCGCAGAAGAAGAAGCGATTTGTCTGTCTCATAATGGTGACTCCCGGCGTCTCTACTGCATACTGGAGAGGGAAGCAGGAGAAACCAGTGAGAAGATTGATTTTTCCCACAGACCAAAGGAACAGAAAGGTCATACCCACATCTCAGACACATTACCAGCCCAAGCATAACCCTGCCCCCTCAACAGCCTCAGACCCTGCAGAGGTCTTTCTTGTCCCAGGCTTGTACCTTCTGAGTCTCCTGGACAGTGTTAAGATCAATCTCCAGTATGTGATTCTGCAGCCCACCAACGAGTAGAGTACTGCTGTCAGTCAGTAGGAGACTGTGCATATCCTCATTCTCATCCAGCCTGTTGGGGAGAGGAAAGGCTCAGGGCCCCAGGCCTTACAAGTTGCCAATCCCTTAGCCTTCCCACCCTATGAAGTATCTTCATTCCCAGTCCAGAGCTGAGAAGCTACTTACAGGTAATCAAATATAATGAGGCCCCCACGGGCCATATACTTGAGGTTGTTCTTGGTGAGAAAAAGGATACCATTCTCCAGGCTCTGGATCTGCCGAATGTCATCACTGCCATTGACCTGAAAGGATGAGTAGCGCTCCAAGGCTGGGCCGAAAAATGAAGTGGCATGGCCCTATATGGGACAAAAACAACAGAGACACTTACAGTGGAGGGGCAGGGGCCGTCCTACAGCCCCTCAGGGACTGAACACAGCTCAGCCTTGATCCTTTCCTGCTTGGCCTTTGTGACTAGGAGCAACTGATGCAAAGGGCTAGGAACCAGTCAATCTTAGTGACAAGGACACTGATAATACTGTCTTACGTTTGTTTAATGTGTTACACAGTATTTTTGTAAACCCTACCTCATTTTATCCTCACAATGACCCTGCTGAATAGGTAATGGCTCAGTTGATTAGAACAGTATACAGAAGGTCAGGGACATAGTCCAAGGATGAGTTAGAGGCAAGGGGCTCTGCCTCTTTGTTTCCCTTCCTGGTGCTGCATCCAAGTCTCTATTCAAATATAAGAACGTCTGTGCTCGCTTCGGCAGCACATATACTAGAATTGGAATGATACAGAGAAGATTAGCATGGCCCCTGCGCAAGGATGACACACAAATTCGTGAAGCGTTCCATATTTAAAAAAAAAAAAAAAGAAGAACTTCTGACCAACTATCTAAAACAGCAACATTGTTTCTAAAAGAGTCATTAGGAAAAAAGATTAAAACAAAATACTATAAAACCAAACCAAATAGCAACATTTCCCACCTTTCATTACCTCAACCTCCTTACTCAACTGTATTTTTTTTTTTTTTTGAGATGGTGGTCTCACTCTGTCACCCAGGCTGGAGTGCCACGGAACGACCTTGGCTCACTGCAACCTCCGCCTCCCGGATTCAAGCGATTCTCCTGCCTCAGGCTCCCAAGCATCTGGAATTACAGGCACCCACCACCACACCTGGCTAATTTTTGTATTTTCAGTAGAGACAGGATTTCACCATGTTGGCCAGGTTGGTCTCAAACTTTTGACCTCAGGTGATCCACCCGCCTCAGCCTCCCAAAGTGTTGGGATCACAGGTGTGAGCCACCGTTCCCCGCCAGTATTTTTCTTAAGAGTACTAGTCGACACCTGATGTAATGTTTTTGTTTATTGCTTATTCCAAACCTAGACCTTAGAACAAGGTCTGATACCTGGTATGTGGCTCAAAAAAACACTGGTTGGCGCCGGGCGCGGTGGCTCACGCCTGTAATCCCAGCACTTTGGGAGGCTGAGGCGGGTGGATCACGAGGTCAAGAGATCGAGACCATCCTGGTCAACATGGTGAAACCCCGTCTCTACTAAAAATACAAAAAATTAGCTGGGCATGGTGGCACGTGCCTGTAATCCCAGCTACTCCGGAGGCTGAGGCAGGAGAATTGCCTGAACCCAGGAGGCGGAGGTTGCGGTGAGCCGAGATCGCGCCATTGCACTCCAGCCTGGGTAACAAGAGCGAAACTCCGTCTCAAAAAAAAAAAAAAAAAAGAAAAAACACTGGTTGAATGAATAAATATCTACCTCTTCAGCTTCCAGTCCAGTAAATCCTAACTGCTTGTAGTTCCTGCATTTTGTACTCACCAAGCTCTGTAGTATCTTGGGAATCTTTGTTTATCCTGTGCTAAGACAGCCTTTTCCCATCTATTTCACCTGATTTCTACTCATCTTTCAAGACTCAGTTCAGGTGTTACTTCCTTCTGGATGCCCTTTTTGACTTTCCTCCATCCTCTCCAGCATCCAGGATATCTTTTCACACTGGCACTTAGTACCATGAAATTATCCATTTTGTATATGTTTTTTACCTTGATGTCCTGTAAACTCCTTGAGGGCAAGGATTATGTTTTATTTTGCTTTATTCACAGTGCCTAGCATAGCAGTAGACACTGCCTACTAAACTGAATGAATCACACACACAAAATTCATCCCTTCTAATGGAAAAACAATTCATTCCCTGAGAAATAAACTAGTAAACAAAGGACAGCAGAGTATTTCTTACAAAGTCTTTGGGCACTATAGCATATTGGCAATTTGGATACAGATTTTAAAAAATTAAGATTGATAACTGCTCTGAGAGAGATTAAAATCAGCCAGCGAGAACAAACTGATTCAATGTAAGATATGCAGAATCATTCATTAAATATTCTATAAAAATAAAAATAGAAAACAGAAGAGGGGCAATAGAAATAGAGATTGGATTTGGATGGCTACAGACTAAGTGATGGGTACAATTATCAAGACAAATCAAAACACTGGATGGGCAACTGTGACAAAAGTGGGATGCCAGCCAGGCGCGTGGCTCACACCTGTAACCCCAGCACTTTGGCAGCCCTATGCAGGAGGACTACTTAAGCTCAGGAGTTTGAGACCAGCCTGGGCAACACAGTAAGACTAAAAAAATTTTTTTAAATTAGCTGGGCTTGGTTGTGTAGGCCTGTAGCAGCTACTGGAGAGGCTAAAGTGGGAGGATTGTGGCTGGGTGCAGCGGCTCATGCCTGTAATCCCAGCACTTTGGGAGGCCAAGATGGGTGGATCACAAGGTCATGAGTTCAAGACCAACCTGGCTAACATGGTGAAACCTCGTCTCAACTGAAAATACAAAAAATTAGCTGGGGTGTGGTGGCGCACACCTGTAATCCCAGCTACTCTGGAGGCTGAGGCAGGAGAATCGCTTGAACCCAGGAGGTGGACGTTGTGGTAAGCAGAGATCACACTATTGTACTCCAGCCTGGGTGACAGTGCAAGACTTGTCTCAAAAAAAAAAAAAAAAAAAAAGGAGTAAGTGGGAGGATTGTATGAGCCCAGGAGGTTGAGGCTGCAGTGAGCCATGATCACATTGTGCCAATGCACTCCACCCTAGGCCACAGAGCAAGAACCTGTCTCAAAAAAAAAAAAAAAAAAGTGGGATGCCTTCTGAGAAAGAATATATCATTTATTTCTAGATCTTGGACTCTCCCTTTATCTTTCCAACCAGACCCAGCTGTCTCATCACTGGCTATCTGCAAAGCGGCTGTCCTTGGGTTAAGACCAGATAAAGACCTTCAACATCTTTCAACCCTCACAAAGGGGTACAGTTCTTACCCCGTG